>NC_092241.1:14940696-14949979 GCF_036320965.1 Panulirus ornatus
ATGTATACCAATTATTCCCTCAACTGCCACATTACTCACCTTTGCATTCAAATCACCCATCACTATAACCCGGTCTTGTGCATCAAAACCACTAACACACTCATTCAGCTGCTCCCAAAACACTTGCCTCTCATAATCTTTCTTCTAATGCCCAGGTGCATATGCACCAATAATCACCCATCTCTCTCCATCAACTTTCAGTTTTACAGATATTAATCGAGAATTTCCTTTCTTACATTCTATCTCATACTCATACAACTCCTGTTTCAGGAGTAGTGCTACTCCTTCCCTTGCTCTTGTCATCTCACTAACCCCTGACTTTACTCCCAAGACATTCCCAAACCACTCTTCCCCTTTACCCTTCAGTTTCGTTTCACTCAGAGCCAAAACATCTAGGTTCCTTTCCTCAAACATACTACCTATCTCTCCTTTTTTCACATCTTGGTTACATCCACACACATTTAGAAACCCCAGCCTGAGCCTTCGAGGATGATGAGCACTCCCCGCATGATTCCTTCTTCTGTTTCCCATTATAGATATTGATAGGTGTGTTATTTTTATATGTATATTGTGAGTATATTCTATTAGGTGTATTTGTTGTATTTTAGCTGTATTATTTGTTTAATTACAGTTGCATTTGTAGTGAATATTAAGTGTATTAGTTTGATATGATTATAAGTAGTATGTTAGTATGTGTCTTACTTGTATATTAGCATAGGTGTAACTTTCATATTATAAGGTATATTGTAATTGCTATATATAGTGAAATATTTGCATTTATTGTATACTATTGTAGATGATTTTATTATTTGCTTGTGTGTATTAATTGAATAATATTAATATGATGTTTATTGGTGTTACCTTATCATGTGTATTACTGTTTTCAAATGTATTATGTTTTTTGCAAGGTTTATTGCTGTTATATTTTGAATGTTACAAATTGTAAAATTTATAATGAATAATATATTTTAAGAGCTTATGTACATTTGTGTTTGTATATATATACTTGGATGGCATTGCAGTGGAATTTATTAAAAAAGGGGGTGACCATGTTGTTGACTGGTTGGTGAGGATATTCAATGTATGTTTGGTTCATGGTGCAGTGCCTGAGGATTGGCGAAATGCCCGCTTGACTCTCAGGTTAGCGGGCGCAGGGTATCGGAGGGCAAAAGTGGCGTGGGATGTGCGCTCCGTCACCTTCCGCTCCTTACCTCTCAGGTTAGCGGGCGAAGGGTGTCGGAGGGCAAAAGTGGCGTGGGATGTGCGCTCCGTCACCTTCCGCTCCTTACCTCTCAGGTTAGCGCGCGCAGAGTACCAGAAGGCAAAGGTGGCCTCGGATGCGCTCGGTCACCTTCCGCTCCTTACCTCTCAGGTTAGCGGGCGAAGGGTGTCGGAGGGCAAAAGTGGCGTGGGATGCGGCTCCGTCACCTTCCGCTCCTTACCTCTCAGGTTAGCGGGCGAAGGGTGTCGGAGGGCAAAAGTGGCGTGGGATGCGGCTCCATCACCTTCCGCTCCTTATCTTTCAGGTTAGCGGGCGAAGGTTGTCGGAGGGCAAAACTGGCGTGGGATGCGGCTCCGTCACCTTCCGCTCCTTACCTCTCAGGTTAGCGGGCGAAGGGTGTCGGAGGGCAAAAGTGGCGTGGGATGCGGCTTTATCAACTTCCGCTCCTTACCTCTCAGGTTAGCGTGCGAAGGGTGTCGGAGGGCAAAAGTGGCGTGGGATGCGGCTCCGTCACCTTCCGCTCTTTACTTCTCAGGTTAGCGGGCGAAGGGTGTCGGAGGGCAAAAGTGGCGTGGGATGCAGCTCCGTCACCTTCCGCTCCTTACCTCTCAGGTTAGCGGGCGAAGGGTGTCGGAGGGCAAAAGTGGCGTGGGATGCGGCTCCGTCACCTTCCGCTCCTTACCTCTCAGGTTAGCGGGCGAAGGGTGTCGGAGGGCAAAAGTGGCGTGGGATGCGGCTCCGTCACCTTCCGCTCCTTACCTCTCAGGTTAGCGGGCGAAGGGTGTCGGAGGGCAAAAGTGGCGTGGGATGCAGCTCCGTCACCTTCCGCTCCTTACCTCTCAGGTTAGCGGGCGAAGGGTGTCGGAGGGCAAAAGTGGCGTGGGATGCGGCTCCGTCACCTTCCGCTCCTTACCTCTCAGGTTAGCGGGCGAAGGGTGTCGGAGGGCAAAAGTGGCGTGGGATGCGGCTCCGTCACCTTCCGCTCCTTACCTCTCAGGTTAGCGCGCGAAGGGTGTCGGAGGGCAAAAGTGGCGTGGGATGCAGCTCCGTCACCTTCCGCTCCTTACCTCTCAGGTTAGCGGGCGAAGGGTGTCGGAGGGCAAAAATCTTCACCTTAACCTCCACAAGATAATGATCAGACATCCCTCCAGTTGCACCTCTCAGCACATTAACATCCAAAAGTCTTTCTTTCGCACGCCTGTCATTTAACACGTAATCCAATAACGCTCTCTGGCCATCTCTTCTAATTACATACGTATACTTATCTATATCTCGCTTTTTAAACCAGGTATTCCCAATCACCAGTCCTTTTTCAGCACATAAATCTACAAGCTCTTCACCATTTCCATTTACAACACTGAACACCCCATGTATACCAATTATTCCCTCAACTGCCACATTACTCACCTTTGCATTCAAATCACACATCACTATTACCCGGTCTCGTGCATCAAAACCACTAACACACTCATTCAGCTTCTCCCAAAACAATTGCCTCTCATGATCTTTCTTCTCATGCCCAGGTGCATATGCACCAATAATCACCCATCTCTCTCCATCAACTTTCAGTTTTACCCATATTAATCGAGAATTTACTTTCTTACATTCTATCTCATACTCATACAACTCCTGTTTCAGGAATAGTGCTACTCCTTCCCTTGCTCTTGTCATCTCACTAACCCCTGACTTTACTCCCAAGACATTCCCAAACCACTCTTCCCCTTTACACTTGAGTTTCGTTTCACTCAGAGCCAACGCATCCAGGTTCCTTTCCTAAAACATACTACCTATCTCTCCTTTTTTCACATCTTAGTTACATCCACACACATTTAGACACCCCAGTCTGAGCCTTCGAGGAGGATGAGCACTCCCCGCATGACTCCTTCTTCTGTTTCCCATTATAGATATTGATAGGTGTGTTATTTTTATATGTATATTGTGTGTATATTCTATTAGGTGTATTTGTTGTATTTCAGCTGTATTATTTGTTTAATTACTGTTGCATTTGTAGTGAATATTAAGTGTATTAGTTTGATATGATTATAAGTAGTATGTTAGTATGTGTCTTACCTGTATATTAGCATAAGTGTAACTTTCATATTAATAGGTATATTGTAATTGCTATATATAGTGAAATATTTGCATTTATTTTATACTATTGTAGATGATTTTATTATTTGCCTGTGTGTATTAATTGAATAATATTAATATGATGTTTATTGGTGTTATATTATCATATGTATTACTGTTTTCAAATATATTATGTTTTTTGCAAGGTTTATTCCTGTTATATTTTGAATGTTACAAATTGTAAAATTTATAATGAATAATATATTTTAAGACCTTATGTACATTTGTGTTTGTATATATATACTTGGATGGCATTGCAGTGGAATTTATTAAAAAAGGGGGTGACCATGTTGTTGACTGGTTGGTGAGGATATTCAATGTATGTTTGGTTCATGGTGCAGTGCCTGAGGATTGGCGGAATGCCCGCTTAACTCTCAGGTTAGCGGGCGCAGGGTGTCGGAGGGCAAAAGTGGCGTGGGATGTGCCCTCCGTCACCTTCCGCTCCTTCCCTCTCAGGTTAGCGGGCGAAGGGTTTCGGAGGGCAAAAGTGGCGTGGGATGTGCGCTCTGTCACCTTCCGCTCCTTACCTCTCAGGTTAGCGCGCGGAGAGTGCCAGAAGGCAAAGATGGCCTCGAATGCGCTCCGTCACCTTCCGCTCCTTACCTCTCAGGTTATCGGGCGAAGGGTGTCGGAAGGCAAAAGTGACGTGGGATGCGGCTCCGTCACCTTCCGCTCCTTACCTCTCAGGTTAGCGGGCGAATGGTGTCGGAGGGCAAAAGTGGCGTGGGATGCGGCTCCTTCACCTTCCGCTCCTTACCTCTCAGGTTAGCGGGCGAAGGGTGTCGGAGGGCAAAAGTGGCGTGGAATGCGGCTCCGTCACCTTCCGCTCCTTACCTCTAAGGGTAGCGGGCGAAGGGTGTCGGAGGGCAAAAGTGGCGTGGGATGCGGCTCCGTCACCTTCCGTTCCTTACCTCTCAGGTTAGCGGGCGAAGGGTGTTGGAGGGCAAAAGTGGCGTGGGATGCGGCTCCGTCACCTTCCGCTCCTTAACTCTCAGGTTAGCGGGCGAAGGGTGTCGGAGGGAAAAAGTGACGTGGGATTCGGCTCCGTCACCTTCCGCTCCTTACCTCTCAGTTTAGCGGGCGAAGGGTGTCGGAGGGCAAAAGTGGCGTGGGATGCGGCTCCGTCACCTTCCGCTCCTTTCCTCTCAGGTTAGCGGGCGAAGGGTGTCGGAGGGTAAAAGTGGCGTGGGATGCGGCTCCGTCACCTTCCGCTCCTTAACTCTCAGGTTAGCGGGCGAAGGATGTCGGAGGGCAAAAGTGGCGTGGGATGCCGCTCCGTCACCTTCCGCTCCTTACCTCTCAGGTTAGCGGGCGAAGGTTGTCGGAGGGCAAAAGTGGCGTGGGACGCGGCTCCGTCACCTTCCGCTCCTTACCTGTCAGGTTAGCAGGCGAAGGGTGTCGGAGGGCAAAAGTGGCGTGCGATGCGGCTCCGTCACCTTCCGCTCCTTACGTCTCAGGTTAGCAGGCGAAGGGTGTCGGAGGGGAAAAGTGGCGTTGGATGCGGCTCCGTCACCTTCCGCTCCTTACCTCTCATGTTAGCGGGCGAAGGGTGTCGGAGGGCAAAAGTGGCATGGGATGCGGCTCCATCACCTTCCGCTCCTTACCTTTCATGTTAACGGGCGGAGGGTGTCGGAGGGCAAAAGTGGCGTGGGATGCGGCTCCGTCACCTTCCGCTCCTTACCTCTCAGGTTAGCGGGCGAAGGGTGTCGGAGGGCAAAAGTGGCGTGGGATGCGGCTCCGTCACCTTCCGCTCCTTACCTCTCAGGTTAGCGGGCGAAGGGTGTCGGAGGGCAAAAGTGGCGTGGGATGCGGCTCCGTCACCTTCCGCTCCTTACCTCTCAGGTTAGCGGGCGAAGGGTGTCGGAGGGCAAAAGTGGCGTGGGATGCGGCTCCGTCACCTTCCGCTCCTTACCTCTCAGGTTAGCGGGCGAAGGGTGTCGGAGGGCAAAATTGGCGTGGGATGCGGCTCCGTCACCTTCCGCTCCTTACCTCTCAGGTTAGCGGGCGAAGGGTGTCGGAGGGTAAAAGTAGCGTGGGATGCGGCTCCGTCACCTTCCGCTCCTTACCTCTCAGGTTAGCGGGCGAAGGGTGTCGGAGGGCAAAAGTGGCGTGGGATGCGGCTCCATCACCTTCCGCTCCTTACCTCTCAGGTTAGAGGGTGAAGGGTGTCGGAGGGCAAAAGTGGCGTGGGATGCGGCTCCGTCACCTTCCGCTCCTTACCTCTCAGGTTAGCGGGCGAAGGGTGTCGGAGGGAAAAAGTGGCGTGGGATGCGGCTCCGTCACCTTCCGCTCCTTACCTCTCAGGTTAGCGGGCGAAGGGTGTCGGAGGGCAAAAGTGCCGTGGGATGCGGCTCCGTCACCTTCCGCTCCTTACCTCTCAGGTTAGCGGGCGAAGGGTGTCGGAGGGTAAAAGTAGCGTGCGATGCGGCTCCGTCACCTTCCGCTCCTTACCTCTCAGGTTAGCGGGCGAAGGGTGTCGGAAGGCAAAAGTGTCGTGGGATGCGGCTCCGTCACCTTCCGCTCCTTACCTCTCAGGTTAGCGGGCGAAGGGTGTCGGAGGGCAAAAGTGGCGTGGGATGCGGCTCCGTCACCTTACGCTCCTTACCTCTCAGGTTAGCGGGCGAAGGGTGTCGGAGGGCAAAAGTGGCGTGGGATGCGGCTCCGTCACCTTCCGCTACTTACCTCTCAGGTTAGCGGGCGAAGGGTGTCGGAGGGCAAAAGTGGCGTGGGATGCGGCTCCGTCACCTTCCGTTTCTTACCTCTCAGGTTAGCGGGCGAAGGGTGTCGGAGGGCAAAAGTGGCGTGTGATGCGGCTCCGTCACCTTCCGCTCCTTACCTCTCAGGTTAGCGGGCGAAGGGTGTCGGAGGGCAAAAGTGGCGTGGTTAGGATAGGTTAGGTTAGGTTATGTTAGGTTAGGTTGGGTTGGGTTAGGTTAGGTTAGGTTAGGTTAGGTTGGGTTATGTTAGGTTAGGTTAGGGTAGGTTGGGTTGGGTTGGGTTAGGTTAGGTTAGGTTAGGTTAGGTTAGGTTGGGTTGGGTTAGGTTAGGTTAGGTTAGGTTAGGTTGGGTTGGGTTAGGTTAGGTTAGGTTAGGTTAGGTTAGGCTAGGCTAGGCTAGGCTAGCTTAGGTTAGGTTAGGTCAGGTCAGGTCAGGTCAGGTTAGGTCACTTTTCCCATTCCTATGCCCTACTAGATTAAAACAAGACCATTATGTAGCAGAAAACCTACCACTAGTTAGCACTCCAGAGATCGTTCCTGCTATGGGACTGCCAAGGGTGGTGAAGACATCCACTTCCATGTACTTTGCACGCCAACTTTCCTGTACATTCTGATCTACACCATCTAGTAGCAACTCCCGGGTTATGCTTTCTAGCGAGTGGCCATTCACCTGCAAAATGAAATGCTTAACCAAAAGCAACCACGTACTATTGATTATATTCCTTTACCCCAATATGTCATAACCACTAAATTCCATTTCCTCTACTATTACTATTATTACCACTGAACACCACTAATCTACAGATATGCCTGCTACTTTGTCTAAAATTATGAAGGCCAACACGACAGTTTTTGGTTCCCAATTATGTATTAAATCATGAGCATACAGCCTTGGTTTGCTCACATACATTGACTTAAAGTGCAGGAATACACGAGTTAGCCAACTGTGCACGTGATCCATTCGATAAACAGGAAACCAAATATAGACATCCTATGTATATAACACAACATGTTTAGTAGCCAGTATAAAGCAGTATTAGCCATATGAAGGACGCCAGTTTCATACTGGTTTGCGATGCAAGAAGTATGCCTACTTGAATCCACATTTACAAAGTGATATCCCCTCAAATTCTCAAAAAAACCAGGTATTCCCAATCACCAGTCCTTTTTCAGCACATAAATCTACAAGCTCTTCACCATTTCCATTTACAACACTGAACACCCCATGTATACCAATTATTCCCTCAACTGCCACATTACTCACCTTTGCATTCAAATCACCCATCACTATAACCCGGTCTCGTGCATCAAAACCACTAACACACTCATTCAGCTGCTCCCAAAACACTTGCCTCTCATGATCTTTCTTCTCATGCCCAGGTGCATATGCACCAATAATCACCCATCTCTCTCCATCAACTTTCATTTTTACCCATATTAATCGAGAATTTACTTTCTTACATTCTATCTCATACTCATACAACTCCTGTTTCAGGAGTAGTGCTACTCCTTCCCTTGCTCTTGTCATCTCACTAACCCCTGACTTTACTCCCAAGACATTCCCAAACCCTTTACCCTTGAGTTTCATTTCACTCAGAGCCAAAACATCCAGGTTCCTTTCCTCAAACATACTACCTATCTCTCCTTTTTTCACATCTTGGTTACATCCACACACATTTAGACACCCCAGTCTGAGCCTTCGAGGAGGATGAGCACTCCCCGCATGGCTCCTTCTTCTGTTTCCCATTATAGATATTGATAGGTGTGTTATTTTTATATGTATATTGTGTGTATATTCTATTAGGTGTATTTGTTGTATTTCAGCTGTATTATTTGTTTAATTACAGTTGCATTTGTAGTGAATATTAAGTGTATTAGTTTGATATGATTATAAGTATTATGTTAGTATGTGTCTTACTTGTATATTAGCATAAGTGTAACTTTCATATTATAAGGTATATTGTAATTGCTATATATAGTGAAATATTTGCATTTATTGTATACTATTGTAGATGATTTTATTATTTGCTTGTGTGTATTAATTGAATAATATTAATATGATGTTTATTGGTGTTATATTATCATGTGTATTACTGTTTTCAAATGTATTATGTTTTTTGCAAGGTTTATTGCTGTTATATTTTGAATGTTAGAAATTGTAAAATTTATAATGAATAATATATTTTAAGAGCTTATGTACATTTGTGTTTGTATATATATACTTGGATGGCATTGCAGTGGAATTTATTAAAAAAGGGGGTGATCATGTTGTTGACTGGTTGGTGAGGATATTCAATGTATGTTTGGTTCATGGTGCAGTGCCTGAGGATTGGCGGAATGCATGCATAGCGCTGTTGTACAAAGGCAAAGGGCTGGCTGGCTGGCTGGCTCGGTGTGTGTGGTATGCGCGCGGGGAGGAAGGAGGGTCAGCCGCCGCCGCTCTCACGCTTAGGTTAGGTTTAACTCAGAGAAAGGTTAGGAGATTTGTCACGCCTATTGATGGCAAAAGCCCCAACATAGTCGACATATAGATTAAGAGTTGTGTATTTCGCCACTGTAACTGGACCTTATACGCCGGCATCGAAAGTGAGAGTGAGGAGGAGGAGGAGGAGGAGGCTGGCTGGGTGTGTGTTTGTGTGTAGTATGGAATGCGAGAGCGCGGGAGGTAGGGGGGTCGTCCGGCCTTTTCCTCCTCCGCCGCCACGCGCCCGTTCCCTCGCTCGCGCACTACTTACTAAAACAACAACCGGTAATCTAGTGAGTGATGTCAAACTCCGCGGACGCAATGTGAGTCGATCGATAATTGGCCACTGATGTTCACCACCACCACCACCACCGTGTGTGAGGAAGGGAGGGAGGTGGGTCGGACGCGCGTCATCGAAAGCGAGAGTGAGAAGGTGACTGTGTCTGGCTGGCTCGGTGTGTGTGGTATGCGCGCGGTGAGGGAGGAGGGTTGGCCGCCGCCGTTGCCGCCGCTCTCGCTTGTTAGGTTAGGTTAGGTTGGGTTAGGTTAGGTTGGGTTAGGATAGGTTAGGTTAGGCTAGGCTAGGCTAGGCTAGGCTAGGTTAGGTTTGGTTAGGTCGAGGTGGTGTGCCAAGTGAGAGGGTTTGGGAGAATGATTTGGTAAACATAGAAGAGGTAGTAAAAGCTTTGCGGAAGATGAAAGCCGGCAAGGCGGCGGATTTTGAATGGTATTGCAGTGGAATTTATTAAA
>NC_092241.1:14950079-14955881 GCF_036320965.1 Panulirus ornatus
CCCTGTAAAGCCTTTGAAGACGCCAGGGGATTAGATTAATCTCAATTTTCCTCTAAATTTTTGATGGTCCATGCAATTCTCTTGCACTTTGGCATCCCCCAAAGTGTCAAATAGTGTTTCAATGTTTTTTCCCTTTGATGCCTCTATGCCCCTGTAATTGCCTTTGGAGCGCCAAAGGGGATTTAAATAAACCTTTAATTTGTCTTTTATTTTTGGATGCCACCAATGCAACTTGATTCGACTTGGCACCCCAAAGGTTTTTAAGTAAACTTTTAATTAGGGTCTTTCCCTTTATACCCTATTCCCCTGTAAAGGCCATTGAAATTGCCAAAGGGGATTTTATTATCCATCACATTTTCCTCAAAATATTTGGATGCCTCACCGAATTCTCTTGACCTTTGGCATCCCAAAGTGCATTAAAGTAAGCTTTGAATGTTTCTTTCCATTTGAGTTGCTTATCTCCTGTAATTGCCTTTGGATTCCATGGGTTCTAAATACCTTCATTTGTCTTTTTACTTTTGATGGCATCCAGTAGCTTTGAATTTGCTCCCTTAAGGTGCCTTTAATAAAACTTTTAATTGCCTTTGCGGCCAGTTTAATGACACTTTATTTCCTTTAAATTGGTCACCTTTGAAGATGCATGGGATCCTAATTATTCCTTAATTTTCTTAAGTTTTGGATCCTTCCCTAATCCCATTCCTGTTAAAGGCCCCTAAGGGCAAAGGGGAGTTAGCTTTGCAAATGTTATTTTCCCTTTTTTCTCATGCCCCTTAATTCTTTGCCCTTGGCGCCCAAAGGGGATTTAAATAAGCTTTCAAATTTCTTTTTCTTTTTGATGCCCATGCCGTATTGGACTTTGGCGGCGACCCAAAGGGTCTTTAAGTAAACTTTAATTTGTCTCTTTTCTTTCGATGCCATACTATTGCTTTGGAACCCCTAAAGCGCCAAAGGAGTTAGATTTATATCCTTCATTTTCCTTAAATTTTTCAATTCCCTGTCAATGCCTTTGCTTTGCACCCCAAAGGGCATTATAATATCTTTTTCAATTATTTTTCATTTATGCCCTATGCCTTTTGCCTTTGGCGCGCAAAGTGGATTAAATAACTTTAATTTTCTTTTATTTGGATGCGATGCAACTGTATTGGACTTTGGCACCCCAAAGGGTATTTAATAAATTTTAAGTAGTATTTGGATCTTTCACCTTTAGAATCCCTTTACTCTGTAAGGCCTTTGAAACGTCCAAAGGATTTGCATCTCAATCCTGTCATTTCCTAAATTTTTCGATGTTTCCTCCCAATTTCTTGCCCTTGTATCCCAAAGTGGTACTAAAGTAGTTTATCGAAATTTTCTTTCCTTTTGATTCTGTATGCCCCTGTAATTGCTTTGGGCGCCAAAGGGATTTAAATTATAATCTTTAATTTCTTTATTTTTATTTTTGATCCCCATGAAAGGTATTGGACTAGGGCACCTGAAATCGTCTTTAATAAACTTTTAATTTGTCTCTTTCCCTATGCCACTTTCGCTCAAAGGCCTTTGAAGAAGCCAAATGGGATTACCATTATGCCTCAATTAATTCCTCTAAGTCTAGGATTTGATCACTGCAATTCTTTTTTGTTTGGCATCACGCAAAGTGGCATTAAAAGCTTTTCAAATTTTTCTTTCCCTTTAATGCCTATTGCCCCTGTAATTTGCCTTGGGGGCAAAGGGATTTAAATTAAACCTTAATTTTGTTTTATTTTGATCGCCTATGCAACTTTTGGACTTTGGCATCCCAAAGGGAACTTTAAATTATATCTTTTATGTTAGCTCTTTCCCTTTGCATCCTCCCTGGAAATGCCTTTGAAACGCCAATGGGGTTTTATTTTGATTTAATCTAATTTTCCTCGAATTTGGATGCCCACGCAATTTACTTACACTTTGCATCCCCAAAGTGGCTAAGACTTATGTCTTCCTTTGTGCCCTATCCTGATGCTGGCCAGGGATTAATAATATTTTTTATTTGGAGCCCGAGTTGCTTTGGACCCCAAAGTCTTAGTACTTATGTTTTCTGATCCTTCCTGTAAAGCTTTGAGCGCCAAGGATATACCTTAATTTTATTTTGATGCAGATTTTCTTTGGTCCCCAATCTTTCCCTTCAGATGCCACTATTCCCCTGTAAAGGCCTTTGAAGACGCCAAAGGGGAGTTAGATTAATCCTTCAATTTTCCTCTAAATTTTTCGATGCGTCCATGCAATTCTCTTGCCCTTTGGCATCCCCAAAGTGGCATTAAAGTAAGCTTTCCAAATGTTTCTTTCCCTTTTGATGCCTCTATGCCCCTGTAATTGCCTTTGGCGGCGCCAAAGGGGATTTAAATAAACCTTTAATTTGTCTTTTTATTTTTGGATGCGACCATGCAACTGTATTGGACTTTGGCACCCCCAAAGGGTATTTTAAGTAAACTTTTAAGTAGGGTCTTTCCCTTTAGATGCCACTATTCCCCTGTAAAGGCCTTTGAAGACGCCAAAGGGGATTTAGATTAATCCTTCAATTTTCCTCTAAATTTTTGGATGTCTCCACGCAATTCTCTTGCCCTTTGGCATCCCCAAAGTGGTATTAAAGTAAGCTTTCGAAATGTTTCTTTCCCTTTTGATGCCTCTATGCCCCTGTAATTGCCTTTGGCGGCGCCAAAGGGGATTTAAATTAAATCTTTAATTTGTATTTTTATTTTTGGATGCCACCATGCAAAGGTATTGGACTTTGGCACCCCTAAATGGTCTGTTAAGTAAACTTTTAATTTGTCTCTTTCCCTTCAGATGCCACTATTCCCCTGTAAAGGCCTTTGAAGACGCCAGAGGGGAGTTAGATTAATCCTTCAATTTTCCTCTAAATTTTTCGATGCGTCCATGCAATTCTCTTGCACTCTGGCATCCCCAAAGTGGCATTAAAGTAAGCTTTCCAAATGTTTCTTTCCCTTTTGATGCCTCTATGCCCCTGTAATTGCCTTTGGCGGCGCCAAAGGGGATTTAAAATAAACCTTTAATTTGTCTCTTTATTTTTGGATGCGACCATGCAACTGTATTGGACTTTGGCACCCCCAAAGGGTGTTTTAAGTAAACTTTTAAGTAGGGTCTTTCCCTTTAGATGCCACTATTCCCCTGTAAAGGCCTTTGAAGACGCCAAAGGGGATTTAGATTAATCCTTCAATTTTCCTCTAAATTTTTGGATGTCTCCACGCAATTCTCTTGCCCTTTGGCATCCCCAAAGTGGTATTAAAGTAAGCTTTCGAAATGTTTCTTTCCCTTTTGATGCCTGTATGCCCCTGTAATTGCCTTTGGCGGCGCCAAAGGGGATTTAAATTAAATCTTTAATTTGTATTTTTATTTTTGGATGCCACCATGCAAAGGTATTGGACTTTGGCACCCCTAAACGGTCTGTTAAGTAAACTTTTAATTTGTCTCTTTCCCTTCAGATGCCACTATTCCCCTGTAAAGGCCTTTGAAGACGCCAAAGGGGATTTAGATTAATCCTTCAATTTTCCTCTAAATTTTTCGATGCGTCCATGCAATTCTCTTGCCCTTTGGCATCCCCAAAGTGGCATTAAAGTAATCTTTCCAAATGTTTCTTTCCCTTTTGATGCCTCTATGCCCCTGTAATTGCCTTTGGCGGCGCCAAAGGGGATTTGAAATAAACCTTTAATTTGTCTTTTTATTTTTGGATGCGACCATGCAACTTAATTGGACTTTGGCACCCCCAAAGGGTATTTTAAGTAAACTTTTAAGTAGGGTCTTTCCCTTTAGATGCCACTATTCCCCTGTAAAGGCCTTTGAAGACGCCAAAGGGGATTTAGATTAATCCTTCAATTTTCCTCTAAATTTTTGGATGTCTCCACGCAATTCTCTTGCCCTTTGGCATCCCCAAAGTGGTATTAAAGTAAGCTTTCGAAATGTTTCTTTCCCTTTTGATGCCTGTATGCCCCTGTAATTGCCTTTGGCGGCACCAAAGGGGATTTAAATTAAATCTTTAATTTGTATTTTTATTTTTGGATGCCACCATGCAAAGGTATTGGACTTTGGCACCCCTAAATGGTCTGTTAAGTAAACTTTTAATTTGTCTCTTTCCCTTCAGATGCCACTATTCCCCTGTAAAGGCCTTTGAAGACGCCAGAGGGGAGTTAGATTAATCCTTCAATTTTCCTCTAAATTTTTCGATGCGTCCATGCAATTCTCTTGCCCTTTGGCATCCCCAAAGTGGCATTAAAGTAAGCTTTCCAAATGTTTCTTTCCCTTTTGATGCCTCTATGCCCCTGTAATTGCCTTTGGCGGCGCCAAAGGGGATTTAAAATAAACCTTTAATTTGTCTTTTTATTTTTGGATGCGACCATGCAACTGTATTGGACTTTGGCACCCCCAAAGGGTATTTTAAGTTAATTTTTAAGTAGGGTCTTTCCCTTTAGATGCCACTATTCCCCTGTAAAGGCCTTTGAAGACGCCAAAGGGGATTTAGATTAATCCTTCAATTTTCCTCTAAATTTTTCGATGCGTCCATGCAATTCTCTTGCCCTTTGGCATCCCCAAAGTGGCATTAAAGTAATCTTTCCAAATGTTTCTTTCCCTTTTGATGCCTCTGTGCCCCTGTAATTGCCTTTGGCGGCGCCAAAGGGGATTTGAAATAAACCTTTAATTTCTCTTTTTATTTTTGGATGCGACCATGCAACTGTATTGGACTTTGGCACCACCAAAGGGTATTTTAAGTAAACTTTTAAGTAGGGTCTTTCCCTTTAGATGCCACTATTCCCCTGTAAAGGCCTTTGAAGACGCCAAAGGGGATTTAGATTAATCCTTCAATTTTCCTCTAAATTTTTGGATGTCTCCACGCAATTCTCTTGCCCTTTGGCATCCCCACAGTGGTATTAAAGTAAGCTTTCGAAATGTTTCTTTCCCTTTTGATGCCTGTATGCCCCTGTAATTGCCTTTGGCGGCGCCAAAGGGGATTTAAATTAAATCTTTAATTTGTATTTTTATTTTTGGATGCCACCATGCAAAGGTATTGGACTTTGGCACCCCTAAATGGTCTGTTAAGTAAACTTTTAATTTGTCTCTTTCCCTTCAGATGCCACTATTCCCCTGTAAAGGCCTTTGAAGACGCCAGAGGGGAGTTAGATTAATCCTTCAATTTTCCTCTAAATTTTTCGATGCGTCCATGCAATTCTCTTGCCCTTTGGCATCCCCAAAGTGGCATTAAAGTAAGCTTTCCAAATGTTTCTTTCCCTTTTGATGCCTCTATGCCCCTGTAATTGCCTTTGGCGGCGCCAAAGGGGATTTAAAATAAACCTTTAATTTGTCTTTTTATTTTTGGATGCGACCATGCAACTGTATTGGACTTTGGCACCCCCAAAGGGTATTTTAAGTTAATTTTTAAGTAGGGTCTTTCCCTTTAGATGCCACTATTCCCCTGTAAAGGCCTTTGAAGACGCCAAAGGGGATTTAGATTAATCTTCAATTTTCCTCTAAATTTTTGGATGTCTCCACGCAATTCTCTTGCCCTTTGGCATCCCCAAAGTGGTATTAAAGTAAGCTTTCGAAATGTTTCTTTCCCTTTTGATGCCTCTATGCCCCTGTAATTGCCTTTGGTGGCGCCAAAGGGGATTTAAATTAAATCTTTAATTTGTATTTTTATTTTTGGATGCCACCATGCAAAGGTATTGGACTTTGGCACCCCTAAATGGTCTGTTAAGTAAACTTTTAATTTGTCTCTTTCCCTTCAGATGCCACTATTCCCCTGTAAAGGCCTTTGAAGACGCCAGAGGGGAGTTAGATTAATCC
>NC_092241.1:14955981-14964562 GCF_036320965.1 Panulirus ornatus
AATGGCGTTCCTACCAGGGGAATTTCTGAGAACCTTTCTAGAAACTTGACCTGCAGGGCAGGGAGGGAGGATTGGCCTCTGGTTGAATATATGTAAAACATTTAGATGTAATCACATCTTTTCATATCGTCCCATGTGTATGGGTTAGCCTCTGGGACTCTAAAATCCAGGGAATCCGAGTTCGATATCTCGGTGGGACCTTGATTCCTTTTCAGTTTTCTTAGAAACTGATGATGGAATGAGCCTATAGTTGACCTTCGATGGACATATATTTCTTACGGCCCACCATTTTTTATTTAAGTATGAAGAGCTCACGGCAGAGAGGAATACGTGTTGATATTCAAAATCAAAAGCCGCTAATACCCTCATGGTAATGGCTCGACATGTCATGTTTGCCGACAGATGGACACAGGACCTGTGAGGATGTTAGACAAAAAATGGAGTTCCTGGTTGACTGTATAGACTAGGTTTATATTCACTTGTAATGAAGAGAAAAATGTGCACATTCATTCCACACCTTTTTATTTAGGCTAGGTTAAGGCTAGGATGAATAGGATCATTAACGTAACAGAGCTGGGACATGCATCATATCGGATTGTATTTGTGCAATGGGCGCAAGTTTGTGGAAGTGATTTACGCAATGCCGGAGAGAATCCACCTCCACAGAAATAAATGTCTCAAGACCATACAATATCTGCTGTTGACGAGCAGGTGACATTAGAACCAAATATATTCCTGTAGTTTCCTGGTCTTCCCAAACACGCATTAAGCTTTGTAAAAGCGTTATTACACTGAACTTTTCCATCGGTTTTATCTATTTAATTACACCAGTTCCAACAATGGAAAATAAATCATTGAAAAATCAGAAATTATTTGCCTATTAAAAAAGCATTTTGATCGGATCGTACCAAATATTCACAAATATTTAAAATTTCTGTACGACAAAAATATTCAGTCACTCCTTATCGACATTTTTCCTGCCAGGTGGTGCGTTAAAATTTCATTTGGTAATTTACCGCAATTAGATTACTAGTTTTAGTATTCATCTTATGGAATGGCTCAGCGTTGAAGAAACATATATATTTTACTAAATCTTTCCTCTTCACTACACTCCCAATCTCAATCAATAGTTTCTAATACAACATCTTGGGGGGGGGGGGGGACCTACACACTTGTATGACCACATTATCATATCATTGTGTTCTTATCTTCTCCACAAGCCTCGGCAAAATTGATGTTTCCTTTACACATCAGGGGAGATGGCCATCTTTATGATGACAGAGAACACATCATAACATATTAAACCACTTATCTTTAGTCACTTTAATCTAATTTCTGCTGATAAAAACGAATTTTGATTACATCCTTGAGTCTGTGACAGGACATTGTAGGGTGAAGGCACTGTTGTCAGGCACATTGTATTAAACTACTGAGAAATAAACATACTGTATTACAGTAATGACTTACTTTATTAGACTTCTTATATTAAGCTATGCTAGGATACTGATCAGTTACCAAGGTTATATAGGCCGGAGCCGGGAGAGCATCATTTGAGCTGTGACCTCTGTCGATGTGAACATCTCTGCTCCGCCTTGCAAGCTCCCTCAACCTTTCCTCGAACACTTTCAACTAATGATGTTCACCAAGGAGGTAGGACGATCCACCTTTTGTCCAGGAGATGGAAATTGAATATTGTCCCATGTATTTGACATGTGGGCTATGGCTGTGTGGATGGAAGTGGAAATACCAGACGTGGAAGTGATGGGATGGAGTGGACTTTGGCTGTGTGGATAATGGAGGTGGAAATACCCAGACGTTGAGAGATGGATGGAGTGGAATGGTGGAATACCCGGACGTGGAAGTCATGGATGGAGTGGAATTTGGTGTGTAGATTATGGAGGTTGGATTACCGGAAGTGGAATTGGAGGTAGGAAATGGAATATGGGTGAAGCTGGCTATGACGCCATATGAATTGGTGCAGGTTGACCTCGTAATGTTTGTTGACGTAAAATAGGTCAACCACTAGACCGGTGGCGGGGAGGGCCCACATCCACCAACACGAAGCGAGCCCCAACCACGGAGGAAGTATCTGGCTGCATCCACGTACGAGAACACCGCGGGATTTGCGTCATCCAGTACCCCTGCTATGCCTCATACAAGAAGGCACTTACTTGCAAACGTGACACCACTTTCCGTCAACGGTCGCTGTGCCAAAAGGAGAAACTCACGTCCACTGATGGCTGACCAAGTGATCTCGCCCACTCAAGTGCACTGCCGACCACACTCCCTACCAGGACCACCATCCTGAGGAAAGCAACCCCACTTGTCAGGCCCACCTTAGGGAGTACATGGCAGGTCTCAAAGACCAGTAAGGCCACCATTCAAGGACCGACTTGGTCCCCCAACACCGTCAGGCCCCCCCATTCAAGACCGACTTGAGTTCCCCCAACACATGTCAGGCCAGCGTTCTTGACCGACTGGCACCAATAACACATGACATGTCCTACGTTACAGACCCGACTACACTCCGGCACCTCGTAACGGGCGTTAAAAAGCGTGTCGAGATGACACACGTTCCCCGTGCCAAAAGATTCAGTTGGTGGGAACTGAGTCCTTTCTTACTGTGGTGCTGCAGGAGACACGGCCTAGAGTGGACACTGGAGGTTGTTGTTTGTGTTTGTTGTTTGGGTTATCACTGAGGAACCAACACCAAGACAACTTTAGTTTCGCCCCGACAAGGTTTACGTTAATCTGGCGGAAAGTAGGCTTTCTCCCAGTAGTGGATTAGCACATAATATCTACATAGGGACGTTGAAAAACAAAGAAAAAAAATGTGAACATTATCCCGCCCAAAAAATACATAAATTCAACGGGATAATTTCCTTCGTCTTAAGAAAAAAATGAAACTCTTCCGACGCTACCGTGCCTTCCATAAAGCAACCCTTCAGAAAAGAAATTCCTTTCTACACAATGTGCAAGGAGTCGGGTAGCCAATCTTCATATGGCTGGGGCTATTGTTCCCTCTGATTAATTCATTTTCAAAGATTAAGGAAAAGATTATAATAAAGATATTGTACTGAGTTTCTCCGTTGGCCGTCAGGGTAAACACCCATCCCCCCCGAAGCTTGGTTACCTTTCCGTGGTGGGGGGGACTTCATGGATTGGGCAGTAGGCAACCATTCGTTGGTTGCTTCTGTTCAATCCATGAACGAAAAACAGGCATCTGAGCGTATTATTGTCGAATAAATTATTTGGTGTCAAAACTGATGCGAAAGCGGTTGTCTCAATTTTGTCAGAATGTTTGTGCGTTTCGGCATGATGGCGGGGGTCGGTTTTTGGCGCTGTGGTCATGGGGAATACGAGGAAGATTGGCAACCGGTCCAGAAGTAGCTACAGTGAGGCCCAGCAGCTGTCCCTAACATCTATGGAAGGCACTCATGTAAGGTGTGCAGTGAGGCGCAGCAGTCAACAAGGGAAAACGGACAACCAAAACAGACTCTTGCTCATCAGGAGGCTATCCAATGATCAGAGTAGATAAGGACGGTATTGTATGGCTTCGCACAGAGGATGAAAATCTTATCCGTGTGAACTCAACCAGGTAATTAACTAGTAGTTAGTGGTGTGAAGTGGAATACCCGTCTTTCTGTGGGTCTTAATAGTATAAAACGAAACTTTTTGTTTTCTCCTTCAATTAGAGGAGTTGTAGGACGACCATCTTTAAGGTTGTAAGGTATGGGTATTACAAGGTTATTATGACCTCAGCAATTTGTGATGGAAAGTGCAGGAAATGTGGTATGTATATATATAAATTATATAGTTGTATAATAAATGTGTCTTAAAAATTAGTCTTCTCTTTGGCCCGTTATCTAATTCAAATAAGGTAGTTTTCTTTCTAACGAGGTGGGATAGTACGTCCCCTCGGCTTATGAATGTGGTACTTTCCCTTCATCCACAATGTGTGCTGAACTGAAGATGTAGAAATCTAAGACGAAACTAATATCGGAAATCAATCTACATCAAAAATTGAACGTATGCATTCTTTAGATGGACATAAAACAAACGGACGGAGGGGCCACATGAGTAGGTTATGCTAGACTTTAGTAGGGCCTTTCAAGTTAGTTGTGGCTTTAAAGCAGACTTTTTTCTAGCCAAGGTTTAGTTAGCACCTAAATTAAGCCCACGACCTTACCTTAAGAAAATATTTTCAGAAGGTCTGTCTAACATATTTATTAAGGTAAGGTCATTTAGGGTTTGGTTTAATGTACCCTAACTAGGCTAGAAAAAGTTTCCTTTGCTTCAGAGCCCCAACTACGTAGACGGGCTCTGCTGATTATTTTAAACAGTAACAGAAAGTGATAAAACTGAGATGAAATGAATAAAAAAGAGAGAATGGTCAGTTTGAAAGTTGAAGTAGTTGCTAGATACCAATTTTTGGCAGATCCAACTGCATCTAAAGTCAGTCACTTAACTACAATGCTGAATCATTGTTTTAATTGTTGAACTAGTTACAGGAAGTAAAAATGAAAGCTTAAAGGGATGCATTATACTAACTTCATTTACCTGCATAGGATCTCTTAAACTTCTTTTCCCTAAAGCTGAATGGATTTAAGTAGTTTAATCTGCGTTTAAATTTGTTTCTCAGTCCCGTAATAATCTTTGGAGATTACCTCAGTAATTTCTCCATTCATGTCTTTCTTTTCAATTTAGTTGACGACCACAGCAGTACAATATCCAAGCTGGGGATGATATGTTTTGGAAGGGCGAGAGGTCAGGTATGCTAGAATGTAGAAAATGGCCTTCCATCAGTTTCTACCCTATATACTCTAAATTTTTGGGTTATTAGAACTTAGAGATTTATGAGTAGATAATACAATATAGTTATCTTTGCAAGATAATCCAACGTTGAGTTTATAGTCATAAAAACAATATAGTCACCTAAGGGCATATTAGTCACCGGAATATTTATTTATCATTATAATTGTATCACTTATGACAAAATATGCATGATTAAAAAATGAACCCAATATTAGCACCTATTAAAAAACATCACAATTGCTAATATAGCCAAGGTGACGATAATATACACTATAAGTACCAAAAACGGAAAAATAGAAGATAGCCAAAATGACAATATGTTTCCTAATGACGATACTGCCACTATGTATATATATTCTCCAGACACTATAGCTACACTGACTGTTAAGCTATCTTTCAAAAAGCGTTAAATTGAAAATACAGCAAACGACAATATAGCCACCATGACAATACAGCCATCCTGCGAATAATGTCACGTTATAAATCAATCGCCAGCAATTAGAAAACGCGTTGAGAGTATTTACAGACTTTATCTATCATGAAATATTGCTACTCCATGTCAATATTATTTGCTATGACAAATTTAGCCATTATGATAATACAGTTTCACGTCGACAATGTATTCACTATGACATAAACTCTCCCATGATCATATAACTGACTTGACAATACAGCAAAAAGGGAAAAAATATAGAAACATTCAACTTATTTTCACAAAGCTAATATACCCACAGACCAATATAGATAGTGTAAATAAAATAGTCGTATTCGTGATCATAGAAAACAATAGACTCAGGACAATATAATTCTGTGAAAAAACAGTGATCAGACAGGATTATCATTATAATATAGTCATAAACTTTATAGCTGTCAGTTAATTGTAGTCAACATGACAAATTATCACAATGAAAAATAAAAACCGGCCATTCACAATATAGTTACCTTAATATACACCAATCATGATTATATAATCAGCAGGTTGGACATAAACAATGATCAACAGTTGTAAAAACCTATGACAATATAAGTGAGAATGATGAGATGATATCCATTCACTTACACTTACATACCAATAAGCCGCCATGAAAATATTATTATCATGGTATATAATCACAACAATATTGTAGCTAATAACAAAATATATCCGAACGACAAAATTAACCATAGCAATATAACCATCAAGTTGATATAAGCGACCAAGATATGAAGCCAGGACGGCAATTTTATTGAAAAATAACCATACAGCACGTGCCTGTGTTCACCATGGGACAAAGTAGCTACCATGAAAATATAGTAACCTAGGACTTGTAACTACCATGATGTAATATTCAAATTGAAAAACTATCTACAATACGAGTTCAGGCTGCAAGGACACTATATCTCAACCGCTTATATTGCCATCATTATATTTATAAACGGCCAGAATAGAATATATTACCTTACTACTCGACCAATATGCTATTTTGACAATATTGCCAACATGAAAAGACAGTCACTCCTTGTTAAATAACAAAAATGAAAATGGCCAGCATGGCAATATGGTGGAACTAACAATCAGCACAAGGGCTATACAGTTACCATACAATGTAATGTTAATGACAATATAGCTAACATGACGATATAGTCACAATGGGGACCTATACAAACCACCGTGCCTGGACAATAACAGATAACATGACAATTCGTTTCTTACACAATATTTCCATTCAATTTCACAAATTAAATGACAATATAGTATTATGGCGCACCACAGTCACCATGACAATATACTCAGAATGCAATACAAATGCCATAATACAATCACTACTATGAAAAATATACAGCCACCATGGCAATATAGTTACCATAACAATGTAATCTTGATGACTATATAGCCAACTGAACTGTATAACCACGATGACAATACAACCACCGTGACAATGAAGATAAACTATGACGATTACCGTCTCACTTTTTGCACACCACTTCGACCAGTACCTCCTATTTCTGCCACTTAACATCAAAACAATTCAACAAACATTCCAAATTATCACTGCATCTCCTCATCATCACCTTACGTGTATCACCTCCCTAATAGCCCACTTCACTGAACTTCCCATTTGTTTCCTTGTCTTGCGCACTTTATTTACCGCTTCACAAAACATCTTTTGTTCTCCCTAAAAATTCAATGATATCTCTCCACCCCAACTGTCATATGCACTACTTTTTCACCTCTTGCACCTTCTCTGGACCTCCTGCCTCTTTCTTTCATACATCTACCCACTCATTTGCATTATTTCCTGCAAAAGTCGTACAAACGCTCTCTTTCTCTTTCACTTAACAATTTACTTCTTCATCCCACCACTCACTACCCTTTTTCTAATTTGCCCCATCCCCCCGCTCCTCATGCCACAAGCATCTTTTGCGCAAGCCATCACTTGCTTCCTAAATACACCCATTACTCTCCACTACCTTACTCCTTTGTTATCATCTTTTTCCTTTCTGGTACTCAGCCTCTCATGGTACTTCCTCAACAAGGCTCCTTCCCAAGCTCAACTTACTCATCACTACTCTCTTCACCCCTACAGTCTCTCTTCTTTTCTGAAAACCTCTTCCAAGTAATCTTCACCTCGCCTCCACAAGATAATGATCAGAATCCTCCAATTTGCACCTTTCAGATTTTACATCCAAAAGTCTCTCTTCGAGCGCTTTCAACTAACACGTAATCCAATAACGCTCTCTGGCCTCTCTCCTACTTACATAGTTTCATTATGTATATCTTCTTTTTAAACCAGGTATCCAATCAACTAATCTTTTTTCAGCACGTAAATATACAAGTTCTTCACCATTTCCATTTCCAACACTGATCACCCATGTATCCAATTATGCCCTCAACTGCCACATTACTCACCTTTGCATTCAAATCATACATCACTATAACCGGGTCTCGTGCATCAGAACACTAACACACTCTTTCGCTGCTCCAAAAACACTTTGGCCTCTCATGATCTTTCTCATGCCCAGTGCATATGCATCCAATGATCACCCATCTCTCTCCATCAACTTTCAGTTTTACCCATATCAATCTAGATTACTTTTTTACTCTAATAATATCCACAAATCCTGATTAGGGCGTAGTGCTACTCCTCCCTGGCTCTTGCCCTCTCACTAACCCCTGACTTTACTCCAGGTATTCCCAAACCAACTCTTCCCCTTTACCTTGAGCTTCGTTTCACTCAGAGCCAAACCATCCAGGTTTCCTTTCCGCTAACATACTACCTATCTCTCCCTTTTTTCTACTTGGTACTTCCACACACATTTTAGACACCCCCAAATCGGAGCCTTTGAGGAGGTATGGAGCATCCTCGCGTGACTCCTTCTTCATGTTTCTCCTCTTGAAAGTTAAAATACAAGGAGGGGAGGGTTTTCTAGCCCCCCCGCTCCGTCCCTGTAGTCGCCTTTACGACACTGTGAGGAATGCGTGGGAAGTATTTTTTTCCCCTATCCTCGGGGGATAAATATGATATGTATGGCAATATATTCAGGTCACTCCTATATCTGACATTTTTCCTGTTGTTGGTAGCAGTTAAAGTCATATGGTAATTTACCGCTATTAGAGGGGACACAGTCTCAGTTTAAGATGAGTGAATGGTTGGTTTGCGGCAGGGGTGTGTGATATCTCATGGTTGTTTAATTTGTTTTATGGATGGGTGTTTGGGCAGGTGAATGCAAGAGTTTTGGAAAAGATGTTGCATGTATGCAGTCTGTTGTGCATGAGGGAGTTGGG
>NC_092241.1:14964662-14979662 GCF_036320965.1 Panulirus ornatus
AGGGGTTAGTAAGCCCATCATTGACAACTGGGTCCCAGAGAGAAGTAAGTTTCCCAGGAAAGGTGCTAGACAGATGTGTTAAAAAAAAAAAAGGTTACTAAAAAGACCACGAATTTTGGGGACAGTGAATGAAAAAAGGGGAAATTTCTCACAGAAAGGGCATTATCTGAAGGGCTGCACTGCTACTTTTTTAAAAGCCCCCCCCTTTCCTTTGGCAGGGGGAGTCAGGCGGGAACACAGAGTTTCTTAGCACCCCCCCAATGATGCGGGGAGAAAGGGGCCCATAGATTTGTTAAATTTTTCATGATTCCATTTGAAAAACGAGTGTGCAGACATGAGAATGCAGGGAACAACCTATGTGAAAAAAATTTTGAGGGTTTTTGGTCTTTAGGTCCTTTTAACGAAAAAGGTTAAAAATAATCCAGTGGTACAGTTTTTTTTGGAATTTAAAGGGGTAAATCACGATCGAAAAACATAAGAGTGTAAAAAAGGGTTTTTTTTTTTCCCATGCAAAATTTTTCCCCTACTTTTTAAAACCTTTAAAATTTCCTTCATAAAGCAAGCGAATTTTTCATATACAATATCACAAAGGGTATTCTTTTTGACACTTTTTCTTTATTACATTCTGAACCCCAAGGGGGAACGTTCCTTTTTGCTTTATTTCAAAGTTGGATTTTACGGATAAAAAAAAAAAAAAGCTGTATGCCCAACGGAAAACAGTTGCTAAAATTTTGACGGGTTTTCCAAAACCCAAACAAGGGATAAAAAAAAAATTGATTTTTTTTAAAATAATTTTTGTCGAAGACTTTTTTACGCAGCATGCTGTAAAATTAAAAAATATTATAAAAATATTATATATAAAAAATATATATATATTATATAAATATTTCCAAAAAGGGCCCGCCCCTTTTTTTCCTAACGTTTCCCTTGCTTCCCGGGGGAAAGGGCAAATAGTTAAAAAGAAAAGAAATGTGTTTTAAAAATTATATAATAAAAATATATTATTATATATATATAATATAATATTATATATATATAATTATATAAAAATTTTTTTTTTTTTTTTTTGCTTTTTTCCGCTGCCCCTCCCGCGTTTGCAAGGTAGCGAAAGGAAAAAAAGACGAAAAAAAGGGCCCCAAACCCCACCCCCCATACACATGATAAAACTTTATGTCCACCCCACGCAAATAACATACCTAAAACATTTTCCCTTGGTTTGCCCCAGACCTTCACACCCCTTTGTTTTCAATCCACAAACGCAGTAAACCCCCGGTATCCCACATCGATCCAATTCACTCAAATTCCTTGCCCCCCTTTTCCAATCCCCCTCCGGCATTTTTTCGGGCCCCGATCACAAAAAAAATCTTTTTCACTTCCTCTTTCCCCTCCAATTTTGCCCCCCCTTTTCCCTTCCTCGTTCCCTCCACCTCCACACAAATTTTCTCTTGGTCAATTTTTCCTCACCCCCCCCACCCCCCCTCTCCATGTCCCCGAACCATTTTCAAAAAAAACCCCTTTTCCCTGCTCTCTAAAACCACCTTTTTTTTATTTCCACACATCCCTCTTCCCCTTTATTTTATTTACTTCGATCAAACCCACCTCCACCACATATTGTCCCCCAAACATCTCTTTTCCAGCACATCCATCCCCGCCAAAACCTCAAACCCCATGGGCCCACGCCTCGCAACCAAAACAACATTGTTGGAACCACTATTCCTTCAAAAAACCCTTTTTTTGCTTTCCGAGATATTGTTCCGACTTCCACACATTTTTCAACTCCCAAAATTTTCGCCCCCCCCCACACCCTATGATCCATTCCGCTTCCATGTTTCCTTTCCGTTTGCCAGATCCACTCCAGATAAAAAAAACCCTTTTCACTTCCTCCTTTTTTTTTCTCCTTTCCAAAACCACCCCCCAAAATTTAAACTTAACCCTCAAACCCCCCTGAAACCCAATAAAACCTTTTCTCTTATTCACATTTAATCTTAAAAATTTTTTTTCTTTCACACACTTTGCAAACCTCAGTTTAAAACCCGCTTTGCAGTTTCTCACATAAACAGCCACCACCTGTATTTATCACGAACAACAACTGACTCACATCCCCAAACTCTCTCATCCCCAAAAGACTTCATACTTTCCCCTCTTTCAAAAATCTTGCTTCCCCCTCCCTAACAACCCCCTCCAAAACAAATTAAACAACCCGGGGACATCAAACCCCCCCTGCCCGGGAAAAATACATTCAATGAGAACCAAACACTTTCCCCCTCTTCCCACACTACACATGCCTTCCCTCCCCGATAAAAAAATTTTCACTGCTTTTTAAAAACTTTGCCCCCCACACCCCTATATTCTTAATACCTTCCCCAGAGCATCTCTATCCAAATCATCAATGCCTTCTCCAGATCCATAAATTTCAAATAAAAAATCCATTTTCTTTTCAAGTAAATTTTTCACAAAAACGTTTTTTCAAAGCAAACACCCCGACCAAAACACCTCTACCCCTTCTGAAACCAACAGCTCTTCCCCAAACTGAAAGCTCTGTACACCTTTTACCCTCTTTATTTACCTCCTTCCAGAACATCTTTTTTTTCCCCCCTAAATTTTAAAGAAATTTTCTCTCACCCCAACCTCTTTTTCCCTTTTTTTCACCTCTTGCAAAACCTTTTTCTTTACCTCCTGTCTCTTTCTTTTATACATCTCCCACTCCCAAATTTTTTTTTTTTTCCCTGCAAAAATCGTCCAAATGCCTCTCTCTTTTCCCTTTTACTAATCTCTTACTTCTTTACCTACCCCTCACACCCCTTTTTAAAACAACCCAAACCCCCCACTCTTTTCATTGGGCCCCAAAAACAAACTTTTTGCGCAATCCATCACGGGTTCCCTAAAACACCCATTCCCTCCCCCACCCCCCTTACTTTTCCCTTGTTCTCACCTTTTCCATTCGGGACTCAGTCCCCTCCCGGTAACTTCCTCACAAAAAAGTCCCCCTTCCCAAGCTCACAAATCCCCAAACCACCCTCTTTTCCCCCCAAAATTCACTCTTCTTTTCTGAAAACCCATACAAAACTTCCACCTTAGCCTCCACAAGGGTAATGACAGACATCCCCCATTGGGACCTCCAACAAATTAATATCCAAAAGTTCTCTCTTTCGGCGCCGTCAATTAACACGTAATCCAATAACGTCTCTGGGCCCTCTCTCCTACTTTTTCTAAGTTTTACTTATGTATATCTCGCTTTTTTTAAAACCGGGATTCCCCCAAAACCCTCAGTCCTTTTTCAGCACAAAATCACAAGCCCCTTACCCTTTCCATTTAAAACACTGAAACCCCATGTATACCATTTTCCCTCAACTGCAATTACTCCCCTTTTGCATTCAAATCCCCCCATCACTATAACCGGGTCTCGGCATAAAAACCCCCTAACACACTCATTCACTGCTCCAAAAAAACACTTCCCTCCATGATCTTTCTTCTCATGCCCAGGTGCATAGCACCAAAAAACCCCACTCTCTCCATAAATTTTCATTTTACCCATATTAATAAGAATTTACTTTTTTACATTTACACATACTCCCAAAACCCCTGTTTCAGAGTTTTTGCTACCCCTTCCCTTCCTTGTCTTCTCACTAACCCCTAAATTTACCCCCCAACATTCCCAAACCACTTTCCCCTTTTACCCTTGACTTTTTTTCACTCAAGCCAAAACATCCGGGCCCTTTTCCTAAAACATACTACCTATCTCCCTTTTTTCACATTTTGGTTACATCCACACACATTGGGGCCCCCCAAAACTGACCTTCGAGGGGGATGAGCACTCCCCGCGTGACCCCTTCTGTTTCCCATTTAGAAATTTAAAAAAAAACAAGGAGGAGGATTTCTGGCCCCCCGCCCCCTCCCTCTAGTCGTTTTTCTACAACGCGGGGAATCGGGGAATTTATTTTTTCCCCTATCCCGGGAAAAAAATAAAAAATATATAAATAAAAATTTTATAATAAAAAAAATTTAAAAAAAAAAAAACCCACACACACACCCACACATACAAAAGCAATATACACACACCACAAAATCCCTAATATACAAATGAAAAATGAAGAACAATTTTAGAAAACGAAACTTCTAGTTTGAAATTGAAATAAAAAAAAGGGATGTCACATAAGGGTTAACCTCGGGCTAGGAAAAAAGGAAATGTTAATTTTTTTTACACAACTCAAAGATTCTCATAAATTTAAAACCACGTTAAATAAGCTTAAATGCTAAGCTACTTTTTTTCCCATTTCACTATTTTCTTGCAAACACCTGTATTAAAATCCCAAGTAACAAATATAAACTTTTTTAAATAGGGAATTAAATATTTAAAATTTTTTTTTTTTTTTTTTTTTTTTTTTTTTTTTATACGGGGGTTTTTGTATATAATAAATTAAAATATATAATATAATATAAATATAAAAAATAAATATATTATATGATAGAGTTGTAGAGAGCTTTTGGGGAAAGGGTATTAAAATAAGGTTGGGGGGCAATGTTAAAGCATGAAAAGTTTTTTATCGGGGATGAAGGGGCATGTGTACGGGAGAAGAAGGAAAGTGATGGTTCTCGGAATGTAGGTTTGCGCAGGGGTGTGATGTCTCCATGGTTTTTTAATTGTTTTTGGGGGGGTTGTTAGGGGGGTAAAACAAGAGTCCTGGAAAGAGGGGGAAGTAAAGCGTTGGGGATGAGAGAGCTTGGAAGTGAGTCAGTTGTTGTTCCTGATGATACAGCGCTGGTGGGGATTCATGTGAAAACTCAGAACTGGTGACGAGTTTTGGAAATGTTGGAAGAAGAAAGTTAAGAAAATGGAAAAAACAAGGTTTTTTTGTACAGTAGGGGGTTTGGGGGCAAGTCAAAGGGGGTGATTTGAATGGAAAAACTGGAGAAGTGAAGTGTTTTTGATATCTGGGATGGGTCTGTAGCGGTGGGAACCATGGGAAACGGAAGGATCATAGGGGGGGAGGGGGCAAAATTTTGGGAGCCTTGAAAAATGTGTTGAAGTCGAGAACATTATCCGGAAAACAAAATGGGGTTTTTTGAAGGGGAAAATTTCCAACAATGTTTTTGGTTGCAGCGTGGGCTTGGAAAGATGTCGCAGGAGGATGGTGTGCTGAAAAAGAATGTTTTAGGGCAATGTTGGTTGAGTGGTTTTACGATAGAAAATAAGGGTAAAGAGAGATGTGTGGAAAAAAAGAGCGTGTTGAAGAGAGAAGAGGGTGTTTTAAATGGTTTGGGCACATGGAAGAATGAGTGAGGAAAATTGACCAAAAGGATATTGTGTCGGAGGGGGGGGAAAGAGGAGAAGAGGGAACCAAATTGGAGGTGGAAAGATGGAGGAAAAAGATTTTGGATCGGGCCTGAACCCCCAGGAGGGGAAAGGAGGGCAAGGGAAAAGGGGAATTTGGGGCGATTGGTAAACAGGGGGTTTCGTGCGTCAGTGGTTGAATCAAAACATGTGAAGCGCGGGGTAAAAATGGAAAGCGTGTAGGATGTATATTTGGGGTGTGGACGTAGTCATGTGTAGGGGGGGGTTTTGGGCCCTTTCTTTCGTCTGTTTTTCCCTTCCTACCTCGCAAACGCGGGGGACAGCGACAAAGTATAAAAAAAAAAAAAAAAAAAAAAAAAAATATATATAAAATATAATATATATAAATTTTTAATATATATATAATAATTTATTATACTTATTTTGCTTATTTGTGCTCCCCCTTGCGAGGGAGCGCAAGGAAAGACGGGAAAAAATGGCCTAAAAAAACCCCAACACATATATACACACGGGCCCCACCCCCCAAAAATACCATCAACTCAAGGGAACATATATATACACACAAAAAACATAAACTATATACCATGTACTAAAAAAACTGTCTGCCCTAAAAATTATTCCCAAAGCCAAACCAGCCACAAAGGAAAACAACCCCCTCCCCTTTATGTGGCGAGTAAACCTAGAAAAAACAAAAGGCCCCATTCGTTCACACTCAGTTTTAGCTGTCTGTTAATAATGCCCCCGAAACCACACTCCCTTCACATCCGGCCCCCAAAAAACTTTCCATGGTTTACCCCAACGGGTTTTCCCCTGCCTGGTTAATCCATACAGCACGTCGAAACCCCGGGATAACACAAACTTCCAATTCACTCATTTCTTGAAAGCCTTTCACCTCCTGCCCTGTTCAAGCCCCGTCAAAATCAAAATCTTTTCACATCCATCTTTCCACCTCCAAATTGTCTCCCAACCTCTCCTCGCCCCCTCAACCTCTGAAACAAATATCCTCTTGGCCAATCTTTCTCACTCATTCTCTCCATGTGACCCACCATTTCAAAACCCCCCTCTTCTGCTCTCATCAACCAAACTTGTTTATTTTCCACACATCTCTCTTACCCTATATTACCTTACTCGACATCAAACCAACCTCACACACATATTTCCTCAAACACCTCATTTCCAGCACATCCACCCCCCTGTCACAATCCTATCCATAGCCCGACGCCTCGCAGCATTAACAACATTGTGAAACCAATATTCTTTAAAACAACCCATTTTTTGCTTCGATATAATGTTACGCGACTTCCAAATATTATCTCAAGCTCCCAGAAGTTCGCCCCCGTCCCCCACCCATGATTCACTTCTCGCTTCCATTTGTTCCATCCCTGTCACATCCACTCCAGATATCTAAAACACTTACTTCCTCCCAAGTTTTACATCAAACTTACCTCCCAGTTGATGCCCGCAACCCTAAAAACTGTAGCCTAATAACCTTACTCTTTGATTCACATTTTCTCTCATTAACTTCTTCCTCTTCACGACACTTTAACCAAACTCATCCTCCAGCTTCTGCCGTTTCTCACTGAATCACCACCAGCGATGTATCATCAGTCAACAAACAACTGACTCACTATCCAACAGCTCTCGATCGACAATAGACAGCTACTCTGCCCCTTTTTCCCCAAAACTCCGTGCATTCACCTCCTAACAACCAAGCCATAAATCAAAGATTAAACGACCATGGAACGCATAACACACCTCAAGATACCCCTGGCGCAAACCAACAGTCACAGACATTCCCCTGACACGTACCCAAGCTTACATCCTCGAAAAAAATTTTTTCACTGCTTCTAAACCACTTGCCTCCACACCATATTCAATCTTCATACTTCCACAGAGCACTCTATCAACTCTACATATGCCTTCTCCAGATCACAAAAATGCTACATACAAATCAATTTGCTTTTCTAAGTATTTCTCACAATACATTCTTCAAAGGAAACACCTGATCCAAACATCCTCTACCACTTCTGAATCACACTGCTCTTCCACCAATTCTGATGCTCTGTAAACGCCTTCACCCTCGTCAATCAATACCTTCCATATAATTTACCATGAATAACTCACAACTTTTAACCTCTGTTAATTTGAGTACTCCACTCTTATCCCCCTTTTCCTATTGTACAAGGCACTAATGCACAGCATTTCCCGCCAATCCTCTGCACCTCACCATGAATCATACATACATAAATAACGTACGCAACAAGTCAACGGTAAAAAACAGCTCACCATCCCTTTTTTAATAGCTTTCACTGCAATGCCCATCGAAAACCTGATGCCTTGCGCCTTCATCTTCCTCAAAGCTTTACTACCTCTTCTCTTATTTACCAAATATTTTTCTCTAACCCCTCATTTCCATACCACCCATCGACCAAAACACCCTATATCAGCCATAAAAAAAACACTAGCATCAAACATACTCATTCAGCAACCTCAAATGACCACACCATCTCCTTCACGGGGGGGGGGGGGCCATTCACCACGACGGGTTATTCACCCCCCATTAGCCACCTGTCCACTGAGTTTCCCTTTTGCTCCCATTGTCGTGCGCACTTATTTAACCACCTTGCCAAAACATCTTTTGTTCTCCTAAATTTTAATGTAACTGAACTCCTCACTCACCCCAACTCTCATTTGCCTCTTATTCACCTCTTTGCACCTTTCTCTTGACCGCCTGCCTCTTTCTTTTTAGACATCTCCCACCATTTGCATTTTTTTTTTCCCTGGGCAAAAATCTCCAAATGCCTCTCTCGTCTCCTTCCACTAATGATCAGTACTGTTCTCCATCCACCACTCACATACCCTTTCTAAGAACCCAACGCCACGCTTCTCATACACAAGCATTTTTGCGCACATCCACCACCGCTTCCCCCAAATACCATCCCATCCTCCCCCCCACTCCCGTGCCCCTTTTTCTCAACGTTTTCCTTCCTGCCTCAGCTCCCCTGGTACAACATCTCACACAAGTCTCCTTTCCAAGCTCACTTACTCTCCCACTCGCTCCACCCAACATTCCTCGTCTTTTCTGAAAACCCCTACAAATCTCACCCTTCGCCTCCACACGATAACGAAACATCCTCCATTTGGCAACTTCAGCACTTTTAACTTCTCAAAGTCTCTCTTCGTGCGTCTAACAATAACAACGTAATCAATAACGCGCTGTGGCCATCCTCTCCTACTTACATACGTACACTTATGTATATCTCCGCTTATAACAGTATTCCCAATCACCAAGGTCTTTTTCCAGCACATATAAATCTACAAGATCGTCACTATGATACCATTTACAACACTGAAACACCCACTGTAGTACTAATTATCCTCAACTGCCACATTACTCACCTTTGCATTTCAAAATCACTCCGGTCTTTGCATCAAAACCAATAACACACCTCATTCAGCAGCTCCCAAAAACCCTTGCCTCTCAATGACTTTCTCTGATTCCACGTTCCATATGCACCAATAATCACCCATGCGCTCTCCATCAACTTTCAGTATTTTCACATATTAATCTAGAATTCACTTTCTTACACTCATCACATACTCCACAACTCATGTTATCAGGAGTAGTGCTTACTCCTATCTTGCACTTATCACTCACTAAACCCGGGACTTTACTCCCAAGACACTCCCAAACCACTCTCCCCTTTACACCTTGAGTTTCGTTCACATAGAGCCAAAACATCCAGGTCCTTTCCCCAAACATACTTACCTAGTATCTCCTGTTTCTCATCTTGTAGAAGGAGGGTTACATCCACACACATTTAGACCTACCACAATATGACCTCTCCGAGGAAGGCATTTTCCAAAAGAAGGAACAGAGCAGGGGCCAGTGAGGATATCCCTCAAAGGCCTAGTTCTCTGTTCTCAACGCTGCCTCTTAACAGCGGGAAATGGCGATAGTTTTGAAAGAAAAAGAAATATATCGATATATATAAGTATATACATATATATATAATATATATATATATAAATTAAATCATATATATATATATATATAAAGTAGTATATATATCATATATATATCATTTCCCTGGGGATAGGGGAGAAAGAATACTTCCACGTAGTCCCTGCGTGTCGTAGAAGGCGACAAAAAAGGAAGGGAGCCGGGGGGCTGGAAAGCCTCCCATCTCGTTTTTTTTTTTTCATTTCCAAAAGAGGAACAGAGAAGAAAAGGGCCCGGTGAGGAATTGCCCATCAAATGCCCAATCTCTGTTCTTAACGCTAACCTTCGCAATCGCGGGAAATGGCGAATAGTATGAAAAAAAAAAAAAAAAAAAAATATATATATATAAAATATATATATATAAATATATATATATATAATATATATATATAATATTATATACATATAAATATATATATATATAATATATATAAATAAATATATATATATATATATATATATATATATTATATATATAATATATATATTATATATATATATATATATATATATATATATTTTTTTTTGCTTTGTCGCTGTCTTTCCCCGGTTAGCGAGTAGCGCAAGGAACAGACGAAAGAAATGGCCAACCCACCCCCATATACATGTTATATACATAAGTCCACACGACCAAATATACATACCTATACACTTTCATGGTTTACACCAGACGCTTCAAAAGCCCTGATTCAATCCACTGACAGCAAACGTCAACCCTGTAGATCCACATCGATCCAATTTCACTCCTATTCCTTTGCCCTCGCTTCACCCTCCTGGGCAATGTTCATGCCCGATCACACAATCTTTTCCACTCCATTCTTTCCAACTCTAATTTGGTCTCCACTTTCCATCGTTCCCTCCACCTCCGACACATATATGCCTTCTTGGTCAATCTTTCCTCTCACTCATTCTCATCCATGTGCCCAAACCATTTCAAAACACCCTCTTCTGCTCTCTTCAACCACGCTCTTTTATTTCCACACATCTCTCTTACCCTTACGTTTACTTACTCGATTCAAACCACCTCCACACCTAAACATAGTCCTCTACATCTCATTTCCAGCACATCCCATCCGCCTGCGCACAACTCATCCATACCCACGACCTCGCATCCATACAACAATGTTGAACCACTATTCCTTCAAACAAGAACCATTATTGCTTTCCGAGATAAATGTTTTCGACTTCCACACATTCTTTCAAAGCTCCCAGATTTTCGCCACCTCCCCCACCCTAAGATCCACTCCGCTTCCATGGTTCCATCCCCGCTGACAGATCCACTCCCAGATATCAAAACACTTTACTTCCCTCCATTTTGCTTTCCCTTCAAACTTACCCCAAAAAAATTTACTTACCCTCAACCCCAATTACCAAAAACCCTTCTTTTATTCACATTTACGTTTTAAATTTCTTCTTTCACAACTTTAAACCCCAAAAACCGGGCCCCACTTCTGCATTTCCCCAATTTAAAAGCCACCACCTGTATCATCAGCGAACCCAAAACTTGGGCTCACTTCCTCCCCCTCCCATCCCCAACAGAAATTCATCTTTCCCCCCTTTTTTTAAAAATCTTTCATTCACCTCCCTAACAACCCCCCTCCCTAAAAAAATTTAATAAACAACCATGGAGCCCTCAAAAAACCCCGCCGAAACACATTCAATGAAAACCAATCATTTTTTCCCTCTCTTCCAACGTACACATGCCTACATTCCCGATAAAAACTTTTCACTTGTTTTCAAACCCACTTGCCTCCCAAAAAACCATTATTCTTAATACCTTCCACGAGCATCCTATCCCCTTATCAAAATGCCTTCTCCAGATCCAAAAAATGCAAACATACAACCATTTGCTTTTCTAAGTATTTCTCACATACGTTCTTCAAAGCAAACCCTGACCACCATCCTCTACCACTTTTTAAACCACACAGCTCTTCCCCAATCTGATCCCTCTGTACATGCCTTAAACCCTCTTTTTTTTCCTCCTTCCAAACATCCTTTTTTTTTCTCCCCCCAAAATTTTAAAGATTCTCTCTCACCCCAACCTCATTGCCCTTTTTTTTTTCACCTTTTGACCTTTCTCTTGCCTTTCCCGTCTCTTTTTTTTATACTTCTCCCACTCAATTTTTTTCCCTGCAAAAATCGTCCAAATGCCTCTCTCCCTTTTCTTTTTAATACTTTTCTTTTTTTCATCCTACAAAAAACACCCTTTCTAATCAACCCACCTCCCACTCTTCTCATGCCACAAGCATCTTTTGCGCAATCCATCACTGATTCCCTAAATACATCCCATTCCTCCCCCACTCCCCTTACTTCCATTGTTCTCACCTTTTTCCATTCTGTACTCAGTCTCTCCTGGTACTTCCTCACACAAGTCTCCTTCCCAAGCTCACTTACTCTCACCACCCTCTTCACCCCAACATTCACTCTTCTTTTCTGAAAACCCATACAAATCTTCACCTTAGCCTCCACAAGATAATGATCAGACATCCCTCCAGTTGCACCTCTCAGCACATTAATATCCAAAAGTCTCTCTTTCGCGCGCCTGTCAATTAACACGTAATCCAATAACGCTCTCTGGCCATCTCTCCTACTTACATAAGTATACTTATGTATATCTCGCTTTTTAAACCAGGTATTCCCAATCATCAGTCCTTTTTCAGCACATAAATCTACAAGCTCTTCACCATTTCCATTTACAACACTGAACACCCCATGTATACCAATTATTCCCTCAACTGCCATATTACTCACCTTTGCATTCAAATCACCCATCACTATAACCCGGTCTCGTGCATCAAAACCACTAACACACTCATTCAGCTGCTCCCAAAACACTTGCCTCTCATGATCTTTCTTCTCATGCCCAGGTGCATATGCACCAATAATCACCCATCTCTCTCCATCAACTTTCAGTTTTACCCATATTAATAGAGAATTTACTTTCTTACATTCTATCACATACTCCCACAACTCCTGTTTCAGGAGTATTGCTACTCCTTCCCTTGCTCTTGTCTTCTCACTAACCCCTGACTTTACTCCCCAGACATTCCCAAACCACTCTTCCCCTTTACCCTTGAGCTTCGTTTCACTCAGAGCCAAAACATCCAGGTTCCTTTCCTCAAACATACTACCTATCTCTCCTTTTTTCACATCTTGGTTACATCCACACACATTTAGGCACCCCAATCTGAGCCTTCGAGGAGGATGAGCACTCCCCGCGTGACTCCTTCTGTTTCCCATTTTAGAAAGTTAAAAAAATACAAGGAGGGGAGGATTTCTGGCCCCCCGCTCCCGTCCCATCTAGTCGCTTTCTACGACACGCGAGGAATGCGTGGGAATTATTCTTTCACCCCTATCCCCAGGGATAATATATATATATATATATATATATATATATATATATATATATATATATATATATATATATATATATATATATATATATATACATATACACACACACACACACACACATACACACGCACATATACACACACACACACATACCTATATATACATATGAAAAATGTAAGCAACAATTTAGAAAACTGAAACTTCTAGCTTGAAATTGAAATGAAAAAAATGGATGTCACATAATGGTTGAACCTCTGGCTATGGAAAAAGGAAATGTATAATTTATTTACACAAACGTCAATAGTAGTTCTCATCAATTTGACCACTGTGTCAATAAGCTTCAATGTCTAAGCTACATTTTTTCCACTTTCACTATTTTCTTGTCAAAGCACCATGTATGAAAACTACCACTACAGTAACACAACTATAAACATTGGTTGTAATGGAGGTGAATATGATATATATATATATATATTTTTTTTTTTTTTTTTTTTTTTTTTTTTTTTTTTTTTTATACTTTGTCGCTGTTTGTGTGTATATATATATATATATATATATATATATATATATATATATATATATATATATATATATATATATGATAGAGTTGATAGAGATGCTCTGTGGAAGGTATTAAGAATATATGGTGTGGGAGGCAAGTTGTTAGAAGCAGTGAAAAGTTTTTATCGAGGATGTAAGGCATGTGTACGTGTAGGAAGAGAGGAAAGTGATTGGTTCTCAGTGAATGTAGGTTTGCGGCAGGGGTGTGTGATGTCTCCATGGTTGTTTAATTTGTTTATGGATGGGGTTGTTAGGGAGGTAAATGCAAGAGTCCTGGAAAGAGGGGCAAGTATGAAGTCTGTTGGGGATGAGAGAGCTTGGGAAGTGAGTCAGTTGTTGTTCGCTGATGATACAGCGCTGGTGGCTGATTCATGTGAGAAACTGCAGAAGCTGGTGACTGAGTTTGGTAAAGTGTGTGGAAGAAGAAAGTTAAGAGTAAATGTGAATAAGAGCAAGGTTATTAGGTACAGTAGGGGTTGAGGGTCAAGTCAAGTGGGAGGTGAGTTTGAATGGAGAAAAACTGGAGGAAGTGAAGTGTTTTAGATATCTGGGAGTGGATCTGTCAGCGGATGGAACCATGGAAGCGGAAGTGGATCATAGGGTGGGGGAGGGGGCGAAAATTTTGGGAGCCTTGAAAAATGTGTTGAAGTCGAGAACATTATCTCGGAAAGCAAAAGTGGGTATGTTTGAAGGAATAGTGGTTCCAACAATGTTGTATGGTTGCGAGGCGTGGGCTGTGGATAGAGATGTGCGCAGGAGGATGGATGTGCTGGAAATGAGATGTTTGAGGACAATGTGTGGTGTGAGATGGTTTGAGCGAGTGAGTAACGTAAGGGTAAGAGAGATGTGTGGAAATAAAAAGAGCGTGGTTGAGAGAGCAGAAGAGGGTGTTTTGAAATGGTTTGGGCACATGGAGAGAATGAGTGAGGAAAGATTGACCAAGAGGATATATGTGTCGGAGGTGGAGGGAACGAGGAGAAGAGGGAGACCAAATTGGAGGTGGAAAGATGGAGTGAAAAAGATTTTGTGTGATCGGGGCCTGAACATGCAGGAGGGTGAAAGGAGGGCAAGGAATAGAGTGAATTGGAGCGATGTGGTATACAGGGGTTGACGTGCTGTCAGTGGATTGAATCAAGGCATGTGAAGCGTCTGGGGTAAACCATGGAAAGCTGTGTAGGTATGTATATTTGCGTGTGTGGACGTATGTACATGTGTATGGGGGGGGGTTGGGCCATTTCTTTCGTCTGTTTCCTTGCGCTACCTCGCAAACGCGGGAGACAGCGACAAAGTATAAAAAAAAAAAAAAAAAAAAAAATATATATATATATATATATATATATATATATATATATATATATATATATATATATATATTTTATTTATCACTTATTTTGCTTATTCGCTGTCTCCCGCGTTAGCGAGGTAGCGCAAGGATATAGACGAAAGAATGGCCTAAACCACCCACATACACATGTATATACATACACGTCCTCACACGCAAATATACATACCTATACAACTCAAGGTACACATATATATACACACACAAACATATACATATATACTCATGTACATAATTCATACTGTCTGCCCTAATATATTCCCAACGCCACCATGCCACACAAGGAATAACAACCCCCTCCCCCTTCATGTGCGCGAGGTAGCACTAGGAAAAGACAACAAAGGCCCCATTCGTTCACACTCAGTCTCTAGCTGTCATGTAATAATGCACCGAAACCACAGCTCCCTTTCCACATCCAGGCCCCAAAAAACTTTCCATGGTTTACCC
>NC_092241.1:14984662-15017233 GCF_036320965.1 Panulirus ornatus
CACACTTTCCCCCTCCCCTAATCTGATGCTCTGAAAATGCCTTCACCCTCTCAATCAATACCCTCCCATATAATTTTCCATAATACTCAACAAACTTTTACCCTGTAATTTGAGCACTCACCTTTTATCCCCTTTGGCCTTTGTACAATGGCACAAATTGAAAACGCTTTCCCGGGCCAATCCTCAGCACCTCACCAGAGCATACATACATTAAATAACCTTACCAACCAGCCAATGATACAGCCCACCCCTTTTTTAATAAATTGCACTGCAATACCACCCAAAACCTCTTGCCTTCCCGGCTTTCATCTTCCGCAAAGCTTTACTACCTATTCTCTTTTTAAACCCAAAATCTTTTTCCCTAACCCTCTCACTTGGTACACCACCTCAAACCAAAACACCCTATATCTGCCACCTATCATCATCACATTAAACAAACCTTCAAAATACTCCTCCATCTCCTTCTAAATCACCCTACTTTTATCCCTTCCCCATTTGCCCCCTTTCACTAAAGTTCTTTATTTGCTCTCTTGTCTTACGAAATTTTTATTTTCCGAACGATAAATACATACATATACCGAGATAAATACAAGACCCTTTTGAAGGAATAACTTTCAAGAAAAAATCAGTTACATGACATTAAATACCCAAACCCAGAGTCATGACCTCAATATTGTTGAGAATGTTTGGCACAAAGGGGTCAACTTAAAAAACCCGGCCGAAAAAAATTATCAGTCGTGTTGTACTTGGGGGGATGCAATTCGTCACATTTAAACTGTGCGAGGTAGCGCTAGGAAAAGACAACAAAGGCCCCATTCGTTCACACTCAATATCTACGCCATGCAATAATCCCCGAAAACACAGCTCACTTTCCACACCGGGGCCCCACACAACTTCCCATGTTTTACCCCAGACGCTTCACATGCCTGATTCAATCCACTGAAAAAGCACGTCAACGGGGTATGCCACATGGGTCCAATTCACTCTATTCCTTGCCCCCCTTTTCCCACCCTCCTGCATGTTAAAGAGCCTCGATCACCGAAAATCTTTTTCACTCCATCTTTCCACCTCCAATTGGGTCTCCCCACTTCCCTCGTTCCCTCCACCTCCGACACATGTATCCTTTTTGGTCAATCTTTTCCTCACTCATTCTCTCCATGGCCCAAACCATTTCGAAAAAATCCCATCTCTCCCTCACCACGCCCCTTTTAATTTCCAAAAACATCTCTCTTACCCTTACATTTACTTACTCGATCAAACAACCTTAAAACCACAAAATTGTCCTTAAACATCTCATTTCCAGCACATCCACCCCTCCTGCGCAGAACTAAAAATCCATACCCACGCTTCGCAACTATACAACATTGTTGAAAACACTATTCCTTAAACTAACCTTTTTTGCTTTCCGAAATAAGTTCTCGATTCGAAACATTTTTAAGGCTCCCCGGATTTTCGCTCCCCCCCCCTCCCCAGATTCACTTCCGTTTCCCTGGTTCCATCTGCGCCCGATCCACTTCCAGATATCTAAAACACTTTACTTCCCCATTTTTTCTCCCCTTCAAACTTAAACCCCCCAATTGCTTGCCCCAACCTACTGTACCTAAAAACCTTGCTCTTATTCACATTTACTCTTAATTTTTTTTTTTCACACACTTACCAAAATCTCCCATTTTGCGTTTCCCCAATGAATCAGCCCCCAGCGCTGTATCATCAGTGAACAACACTGACTCACTTCCCAAGCCTCCATCCCCAACAGACTTCATACTTTCCCCCTTTCCAAAACTCTTGCATCACCCCCCTAACAACCCCACCATAAAAAAATTAAAAAACCATGGAGACATCACACACCCCCGCCGAGACCATACACTGAGAACCAAACACCTTTCCCCTCTTCTACACGTACACATGCCTTACATCCCGATAAAAATTTTTCTGCTTCTAACGATTGCCTCCCCCCAATTCTTAACACTTACACAGAGCATCCTATCTATATATATATATAATAAATTTAAATATAAAATATAATAATTTTAAAATTTTATTTTATAAATTATATAATAATATATATATAAAAAATTTTATTTTTTTTTTTTTTTTTTATACTTTTCGCTTCTCCCCGTTTTTGAGGAACGCAAGGGGAAAAAACTAAAGAAATGGCCCATCCCCCCCCTACACATTTAAAAGCATAATCCACACACGCAAATATACATACCTACACAGTTTCCATGGTTTTTTCCCCCGACCTTCACATGCTTTTTTCAAACACTGACAGCATGTCAACCCCCGGTATACCACATCGCTCCAATTCACTCTATTTCCCTTTCCCTCCTTTCACCCTCCGCTGTTTAGGCCCCATCACACAAAAACTTTTTCACTCCATTTCCCCCTCCAATTTTGGGCTCCCTCTCTCCTTTCTCCCTCCACCCCGACACAAATCCTCTTTGGCAATCTTTCCCCACCATCCTCTCCATGTGCCCCAAAACCCCTTCAAAAAACCTCTTCTGCCTCTCAACCACGCTCTTTTATTTCCACACATTTTCTTACCCTTACGTTACTCACTCGATCAAAACCCCCTCACACCACACATTGTCCTCAACATCTCTTTCCCAAATCCCTCCCCCTCGCACACTCTATCCTAGGCCACGCCTCGCAAACCAAAAAACATTTTGGAACCCCTATCTTCAAAAAAATACCCATTTTTTTTTCCGGATAATGTTCTCGACTTCACACATTCTTTAAGGCCCCCAGAATTTCGCCCCCCCCCCCACCCATGATCCCCTTCCGTTCCAGGGTTCCACCACTCCAATCCACCCCCGACATCTAAAACCTTCACTTCCCTCCATTTTTTCCCCCATTCAAACCACCCCCCAATTGATTACCCTAAACCCCTACTGTCCCAATCCCTTGCTCTTTTTCACATATACTCTTAACTTTTTTCCCCCCCCAAACCTTTACCAAACTCACTCCCATTTCTGCAGTTTCTCACATGAATAAACCACCACGCTGTATCATCGCGAAAAAACTGACCATTTCCCCAAGCTCCTCACCCCCCAACAGACTTCAACTTCCCCCTCTTTCCAAAACTCTTGCATTTACCTCCCTAACACCCATCCATAAACAAATTAACAACCAGGAGAATCACACACCCCGCCGCAAACCTAATTCACTGAGAACCATCACTTTCCTCTCCCCCTCCACGTACACATGCCTTACACCCTCGATAAAAACTTTTCACTGCTTCTAACAACTTCCCCCAACCTATATTCTTAATCCCTTCCACAGACACTCTATCAACCTATCATACCCTTCCCCAGATCCATAAATGCAAAATACAAATCCATTTGCTTTCTAAGTATTCTCAACATACATTCTCAAAGCAAAACCTGACCCAACACATCCTTACCACTTCTAAAACCCCAAAACTGCTCTTCCCCAACCCTGAGCTCTGTACTTCCCTCACCCTCTAAATTCAATACCCCCCCCATAAATTTCCCGGGAAATACTCAACATACTTATCCCTCTGTAATTTGGCACTCCCTTACCCCCCCTTTTTTTTTTGTACAATGGCATATGCACGCTTTTCGCCAATCCTCAGGCACCTCACCATGAGTCCTACATACATTAAATAACCTTACAACCAGTCAACAATACAGTCACCCCCGATTTTAATAAATTCCACTGCCATACCAACCAAAACCCGCTGCCCTTTCCGGGTTTCATCTTCCGCAAAGCTTCACTACCTTTTTCTCTGTTTACCAAATCATTTCCCAAAAACCCCTCACTTTGCACCCCCACCTCGACCAAACCTCCCTATATCTTCCCCTCTATCATCAAACACTCAGGGAAACCTTCAAAAAACTCACTCATCTCCCCTCAAAACACCGCTACTTGTTATCACCTCCCCCTTTGGCCTTTTACCGAAGTTCCCCTTTGTTCCCTTGTCTTAAAGCACTTTATTTACCTCCTTCCTGAACATCTTTTTATTTTCCCTAAAATTTAATGATACTCTCTCTCCCCCCAAATCCCCATTTGCCCTTTTTTTTTCACCTCTTGCACCTTCCTTGACCTCCTGTCTCTTTCTTTTTTACATTCCCATCAAATTTCATTTTTTCCCCGCAAAAATCGTCCCAATCTTCTCTCTTTTTTCCCAATACTCTTACTTCTTCATCCACACTCACTACCCTTTCTAACAACCCCCCCCCACTCTTTTCATGCCACAAACATCTTTTGCGGGAACCCCCCACTGATTTCCCCAATACAATCCCATTCCTCCCCCACTCCCTTGCTTCCATGTTCTCCACCTTTTCCATTCTTACTCAGTCCCCTCCTGGACTTCCTCACACAGGTTCCCCTTCCCCAGCTCACTTACTCCCCCACCCCCCTTTAAACCCCAACTTTTTACTCTTCTTTCTAAAACTATCAAAACTTCCCTTAGCCTCCACAAGTAATGATCGAATCCTCCCTTGCACCTCTCATCACATTAACATCCAAAGTCTCTCTTTTGACGCCTGTCAATTAACACTAACCAATAACGCTCTCTGCCATCTCCCCTACTTACATAAGTACACTTATGTATATCTCGCTTTTAAACCGGGGTACCCCAATCATCAATCCTTTTTCAGCACATAAATCTACAAGCTCTTCACCTTTCATTTACAACACTAAAACACCCCATGTATACCAATATATATATTATATATAAATATATATATAAATTTTTAATATTATATATATATAATAAAAATTTATAAAAATATTATTATAAAAATTTTATAAAAATATATATATATAAATACATAATATATATTTATATATATATATATATAATATACACTTATAATATATAATATATTAAAATTAAAAATATATTATTATATAATAATATATTATATATATATATTTTTTTTTTTGTTTTTTTTCATAATATTCGCCTTTTCCCCGCGAAGCGAGGTAGCGTTAAGAAAGGGGACGGGGCCTTTGAGGGAATATCCCCCTGGCCCTTTTCTTTTTCCTTCTTTTAAAAAAAAAAGAAAAAAAAAACGAGGGGAGATTTCCAGCCCCCCGCCCCCCTTCCCTTTTAGTCGCTCTACACACGCGGGGAAAAAATACGGGAAAAATTTTCTTTTCCCCTACCCCAGGGGATAATATAAAATATATATATAAAATATATTATATATAAAAAAAAAAATTATATTTTATATATATATATATATAAGAATAAAATATAATATATATATATATTTTATATATATTTTATAATATATATATATAAAATATATATAAAATTTTATATATATATATATATATATATTATATATAAAATTTTTTAAATATATAAAAAATATAATATATATATATATATATTATATATATATATATATATTTTTATATATATATATATATATAATATATTATATAAAAATATATATTTAATTATTTATAATTTTATATAAATTTATATATATATATTATATATATTTTATTATATTATATAAATATATAAATTAAATATATATATTTATATAATAAAATTTATATAATATTATAAAAATTTATATATAATATATATTAATATTATAATAATATATATATATATATATATATAAATAATATATATATATTATATAAATTTATATTTTTATATATATGATATATATGTATATATATAATTTTATATATATTATAATATTATATAAAATTTTTATATATATATATATTTTTAAAAATATATTATTATATTATATATATATAATATATATAAATATATATATATATATTATATATATATAAAATTTATATATATATAAAATATATATATAATATATAAATATTTTATATATTATATATAAAAAATTTTTAAAATATTTTTATATATATATGAAATATAATATTATATATATTATAATATATAAAAATTATATGAAATTATATATATATATATATATATATTATATTTTTTACATATATATAAAACATATATATATATATATATTATATATATATAATTTATATAATATATATATATATATATAAATAATTTTTATATATATATATATATATATATAATATATTTATATATATATTTTCTAAATTTTAATATACTATAAAATATATTATATATATATATTTTTTATTAATATATATGTATAAAATATTGTATAATATTATATATATATAGATAATATATATTATTAAATATATTTTAAAATATAATATATATATTAATTTATAAAACATAATATAAAAAAAATAAAATATTATATAAAAAATATATATATATATATATTTATATAAAAATATATATTATATATATATATATATTATATAATATATATATATATATATTATATATATATATATATATAATAATATCTATATCAATATATACATTATATATATAAAATAAAATTAAAATATTTAAAATATATATAAAAATATATATATATAAAAAAAATATTATATAAATATATTTTTATATATATATATTATATATATATATATATATTAAAATAGATATAATATATATATATAATATATAAAATATATATATATTATAAAAAATATATAAATAAATATATAAAATATCTATATTTATATATATATAATATATATATAAATATATATATATATATATATATAAATTTTAATTATTATAATATATATTTTTATATATATATATATATATTATATAAATTATTATATATATATATTATATATATTATATTATTATTTAATTTAATATATATATATATATATAATAATAAAATATTTTTATATATAATATTATATAAAAAATATAAAAATATATATTAAAAATATATTATATTAAAATATATATAATGTTTATTTATTTTTTACTCTATCGGTGTCTCCCGTTAGCGAGTGCACAGGAAACAACGAAAGAATGGCCCAGCCCAACCATATTACATGATAAATACCGTCCACCACGCACATGTAAATACTAAAATTTTTTAAAGGGATTCACTATATACATCACTGCCATAACATATATAAAACCACAATGACATATAACATATATATACACACTTTTACATATAAATATATACATATATGTATATTATTCATACTGTCAGACTTTATTCATTTCCATCGCCACTCCGCAACACACAACATGACAACCACTCCCCCCCCGGATATGGTATCGAGGTATCACTAGGAAAAGACAAGAAAGGCCACATTCGTTCCCAAAACTAAATTTATTGTCATGTACACTGCACAGAAACCACAGTTCCCTTTCCACATCCATGCCCCACAAAAATTTTCACTTCATGTTTCCACTTTAGATTTTTCTCCTACTTCTCGTTCCCTCTACCTATGACAGATATATCATCTATGTCAATCTTTCCTGACTCATTCTCTCCATGTAACCATACCATTTCAAAACACCCTTTTCTGCTGTCTAAACCACAAACTTTTCATTACCACCCATCTCTCTTATCCTTTCACTACTTAATCAAACCACTTCAAACCACATATTGTCCTCAAATATCTCATTTCCAGCACATCCACCCTCCTCCGCACAAGTCTATCTATAGCCCACACCTAGCAACCATATAATATTGTTGGAACCACTTCCTTCAAACATACCCATTTTTGCTTTCCGAGAAAATGTTCTCGACTTACACACATTCTTCAACGCTTCGAAAACTTTCGCCCCCTCCCCCACCCTATGATTCACTTCCGCTTCCATGGTTCCATCCGCTGCCAAATCCACTCCCAGATATCTAAAACACTTCACTTCCTCCAGTTTTTCTCCATTCAAACTTAACTTGTCCCTCAACCCTACTGTACCTAACAAACTTACTCTTATTCACAACTACTCTCAGCTTTCTTCTTTCATACACTTTACCAAACTCAGTCACCAGCTTCTGCAGTTTCTCACCCGAATCAGCCACTAGCTTTGTAACATCAGCGAATAACAACTAACTCACTTCCCAAGCACTCTCTTCCGCAACAGACTGCATAAATGCCCCTCTTTTCAAAATTCTTACATTCACCTCCCTAACAACCCCATCCATAATCAAATTAAACAGCCATGGAGACATCACGCTCCCATGCCGCAAACCAACTATCACTGAGAACCAATTACTTTCCTCTCGTCCTATACTTACACATGCCTTACATCCTCGATAAAAACTTTTCACTGCTTCTAACAACTTGCGTCCCACACTACATACTCTTAATTCCTTCCACAGAACATCTCTATCAACTCTGTCATTTGCCTTCTCCATATCCATAAATGCTACATAGAATTCCATTTGTTTTCTAAGTAATTCTAACATATCTTCTTCAAAAGAAACACCTGATGCACACATCCCCTACCACTTCTGAAACCACACTGCTCTTACCCTGTTTGGTGCTCTGTACATGCCTTCACCTTCTCAATCAATACCTTCTCATATAGTTTCCCAGGGATACTCAAAAAAGTTATACATCTGTAATTTGAACAGTCTCTTTTATCCCCTTTCCCTTCGTACAATGGCACTATGCAAACATTCAGCCAATCCTCAGGCACCTCACCATGAGTCATACATACATTAGATAACCTTACCAACCAGTCAACAATATGGTCACTCCCTTTTTTAATAGATTCCCATGGAATACCATCCAAACAAGCTGCCTTCCCGGCTTTCATCTTCCACAAAGCTTTTACTACCCCTTCTCTGTTACCAAATCATTCTCCTTAGCCTTCTCACTTTGCGAACCACCTCGACCAGAACAACCTATATCTGACACTTTATCATCAAACACATTCAACAAACCTTCAAAATACTCATTCCATCTTCTCATACCACCACTACTTGTTATCACCTCCCCATTAGCCCCCTTCACTGATGCTTCCATTTGTTCCCCTGTCTTACGAACTTCATTTACTTCCTTCCAAAACATCTTTATTTTCTCCCTAAAGTTTAATGATACTCCCTCACCCCAACTCTCATTTGCCCTCTTTTTCACCTCTTCCACCTTTCTCTTGACCTTCTGCCTCTTTCTTTTATACGTCTCCCACTCATTCGCATTATTTTCCTTCAAAAATCGTCCAAATGCCTCTCTCTTCTCTTTCAATAATAATCTTACTTCTTCATGCCACCACTCAGTACTCTTTCTAATCTGTCCACCTCCCATGCTTCTCATGCCACAAGCATCTTTTGCGAAAGCCATCACTACTTCCCTTAATACATCCCATTCCTCCCCCACTTGCATTACGTCCTTTCTTCTCCCCCTTTTCCATTCTATACTCAGTTCCTCCTGGTACCATCTCACACGTCTCCTTCTCAAGCTCACTTACTCTCACCACTCTCTTTACCCCGACATTCTCTCTTCTTTTCTGAAAACCTCTACAAATCTTCACCTTCACCTCCGCAACACAATGATCAGCCATCCTTCCAGTTGCACCTCTCAGCACATTAACATCCAAAAGTCTCTCTTTTGCTCTCCTGTCAAATAACAGGTAATCAAATAACGCTCTCTGGCCATCTCTCCTACTTATAAACCGTAGATTTATGTATATAATATATAATAAATATATATATTATATAATATATAATATATATATATTATATTTAAATTTATATATATAATATTTTATATTTTATTTTAAAATATATTATATAAATTAAATATATATAAAAGTTGGTTGTGTGTTCCTTTTTAAACTAGTATTCCAATCATCATCCCTTTTTCAGACATAAAATTTACAAACATTCACTATTTTTCCTCTACAACATGAACACCCTATTACACCAATTAAAAAACCCCCAACTGCCATATTACTCACCTTTGCATTCAAATCACCCCCTCAAATATAACGGTCCCCCGTGGCTCAAAAATACTGCACACTCACTCAGGCCCCTTCCCTGATCTTTCTTCTCATGGGCCGTGCATAGACCAATAATCACCCCTCTCTCTATCCCCTTCCCGTTTTATCCATCAACTAAAATTTACTTCTTACACTCTATCACATACTCCCCCCATCCTTTTTAAAAGTAGTGCACTCCTTCCCTTGCTCTTGTCCTCTCACCAACCCTGACTTTTTTCCCAGATTATCCTAAACCACTTTCCTTTCCCCTTTACCCATGAGCTTCCTTCATTAAGAGCCAAACATCCAGTTTCTTTTTTCCCCAAAAACCCTACTATCTATCTCCCTTCTTCTATTTTGGTTTACATCCAAAAACTTTTTGACTTTCCAAAGACATTCCCAAAAACCACTCTCCCCTTCCCTGAGTTTCCCTTTCATTCAAACCCAAAAACACCCAGGTTCCCTTTCTCAAAAATCTACCTATCTCTCCTTTTTCTCTCTGGTCAAAATCCACACCATTTAGACACTAAACCCTGAGTTCGAGGAGAAAATGACCCCTTCTCTGTTTCCCCTTTTAGAAAGTAAAATACAAGGGGTTTAAGGTTTAAACCCCCCGTCCCGTCCCTTTAGTCGCTCCTCGACACTGAAAAACCCGGGTGGGAAGAATTCTTTCTCCCTTATACCCGGGGAAATATATAACAATTTGCCCCCCAAACATATTTGTATGGGTAAAACGAAAGTGGATGCGAGAAATTTTGTGATATTGGTGCTATGCACCTGGGGATGAGAAGAATGATCAGAAGGAAAATTTTTTGGGTAGCTGTGATTTTTGTTAGAAAGTTTTGATGAAAACCAACGGGTTGAAGTGATGTGTGATTTGAATGAAAAGATGAGTATGTGGCATTTGAGGAATAATTGGTGTACATGGGTGGTTCAGTTTTTGTAAATGGAAATGTGAGGTGCTTGGTTATGTGCTGAAAAAGGAGATGATTGGGAACACTGGTTTGAAAAGAAAATATACATAATTTATAGTATGTAGTCGGAAGATGGCCAAAGAGCTTTTGGGTTAGGTGTTAATTGATAGCGCGTGAAGAGAGACTTTTGGATTTTTGTGCTGAGAGGTGCAACTGGACGATGTCGATCATTAATCTTGTGTAGGCAAAGTGAAGATTTCTAGAGGTGTTCAGAAAAGAAGAGGGGTTTGTCTGGTGAAGAGGGTGAGAGTAAGTAGCTTGGGAAAGAGACTTGTGTGGGGAAAAGTACCAGGGGGAGACTCTGACGGGAATGGAAAAAGGTGAGACAAAGGACGTAACGGGAGGGGGAAAGAGGAATGGGATCTTTTTGGGAAGCGTGAGGGCTTCCCAAAAGATGGTTGTGGCAGGGAAGCGTGGGAGGCGCGCCAGACTAGGGAAAGGGGTAGTGGTGGGTTTGGGGTGAAGATAAAGATTATTAGGAAGAGAAGAGAGATGCAATTTTGGGCGATTTTTTCAGTAAAAAATGGGAAATGAAAGGGGGTTTTATAGGAATGTATAAAAAAAATGAGGGAGGAGTTCAATAGAAAAGGTTTCAAGAGGGGAAAAAAGGGGCAAATGAGAATTGGGGGGAGGGGGGAGTATCATTGAATTTTGGGGAAAAATAAAAAGATGTTTTTGGAAAGGAGGTATTTTAAAGTGCAAAACGCAAAAAAAAAAAATGGGACTTCGGGGGGAAAAGGGGGTAATTTGGGAGGTTTATACAAGTAAGGGACGTGGAAAGGAAAAATTTTTAGTGATATTTTGAGTCTGGGTTTAATGTGTTTGATGATTGAGTGACAGATATAGGGTGTTTCGTTCGAGGTATTGTGCAAAAATCAGATGGATAGGGAGACTTTTAAATTTTGGGGAACGGAGAAGATAGTAAAAGCTTTTCGAAAATGAAGCCCGGGGAAGAGCGGGAAAGGGTTTTTTAATGTATGCATGACTCATGGGGGGTTGCCGAGGATTTACGGATTGCTTGCATGTTTCCATTGTAAAAAAGGAAAGGGGTTTAAAATGAGTGCTCAATACAGATGTATAAGTTTGTTTGACTATTCCTGGGAAAAATTTTACGGGGGGGTTTTGATTTTTATAGGGTCAAGGCAAGTAAAGCATCAATTGGGGGAAAAGGTGGTTTCAAATGTTTGACATGCTGGATCGGTGTTTGCTTTGAAAAATGTATGTGAGAAAACACTTAGAAAAGCAAAAAGGTTTGTATGTAGCATTTATGGATCTGGGGGAAAGGAAAATTTATAGAGTTTTATAGCCCATGATTGTGAAAGGGATTAAGAATTTTTTGGGGGGAGGGAAGTTACTAGAATCAGTGAAAAATTTTTATCCCAGAGTAAGGGGATGTGTACGTTTAGGGAAAAGAGGAAAGTGATTCTTCTCATGATGTGGTTTTTCGCAAGGGGGCGTGATGTTCCTGGTTGTTCAATTTGGGGTTTTGGGGGGGGTTTTTTAGGGAGGTGAAGCAAGAGTTTTGGAAAGAGGGGCAAATATGCAGTTGTTGTCGAGAGAGAGGGTTGGGGAAATGGTCGTTTTTTTTTTGCCGAAAGATAGACGCTGATGGCTTTATTCCTATGGAATGCAGAAAACTGGTGACTGAGTTTGGGGAAAGTGTGTATAAGGGAAGGTGAGAGGAAATGTGAATAAAAGCAAGGTTATAGGGACAGTTTGGGTTAAGGGGCAAGGGCAATTGGGGGGTAGTTGGAATGGAGAAAAAAGGGGGAGGAAGTGAAATTTTTTGACCTTGCAGTGGATATGCAGGGGAGGGAACAATGGAAGCGGAAGGGGAGTTAAAGGGGTGGGGGAAAAGGTTTAAAGTCTAGGAGCTGAAAATATATGGATTGGAAAAATTTGCTAGAAAGCAAAAGGGGTTTTTTGGGGGAATATTTTCCCAAAAACAATGTCATATGGATGCGAGGCGTGGGGTATAGATGGTGTTCGGATTTAGTTTATTTTGCCAATTGTCTATTTTTTTTTAGGGGTATAATTGATTCTGTATTTGTGAGGGGTAGGGGCGGGGGGCGGGAGGACGGGCGGCGGGGGGGGGGGGGTTTTGGGTGGATTTGGGGGATTGGTTGGTTGGTTTGTTGTTGGTATGGTTCGGAGTTTGGGAGGGTTTTTTGGGTTTTTTGTTTGGGGTGGTGTGGTTTTTTTTTTTGGTGGTGGAGGGATTTGGTTTTGGAAGGGGGTGGCATTTTTTGGGTTTTTTGTTGGTGGGGGGGTGGAGGTTTGGGATTTGGGGGGGGGCTTTGGATTTTTGGGATTTTTTTTTTTGGGGGGATTTTTTTTTTTATTTATTATAATATATACATATAGTGATTGTGTCAGCGTCGCGTCGCCTCGCCGCGTGTATCAGACAGACTTCCCAGAACCTTTTAAGGGGGAAATAAAAAGTTTACAGTTGTGTTACTGGGGTGAAGTTTTATCGGTGTTTTGCAAAAAATATGAAGTTGGGAAAAAAAAATGTCCCTTGACATTGGACTTTTGATTCAGGGTGAAATTTATGAAACTATATTCGTTTTTGTTGGGGAATTTTAAATTTTTTACATTTCCTTTTCCATAACCAGAGGTTGACCCCTTTTGTGACGTTCATTTTTTTTTATTCTTTTAAGCTAAAATTTGTTTTCTAAATTTTTTCTTAATTTTTTAATGTATATTATGTATGTGTGTGAGTGTGTGTGTGGTGTTCGTGTTGTTGTGGGGTGTGTGGTGTGTGGTGTGTGTGTTTATTTGTATATTTTCCCTGGGGATAGGGGTGAAAAGAATCTTCCCCGATTCCTCGCGTGCGTAAAAAAAAGGACTGAGGGGGCGGGGGCGGGGGGCCGGAATCCCCCTCCTTTTTTATTAACTTTTTTTAAATGGGGAAAAAAAAAAGAGGAGTCACCCCGGGGAGGCTCATCCCCTCGAAGGCTCGAGTGGGGTGCCTTTAAAAGTGTGGGGGTGTAAAAAAGATGTGAAAAAGGGGAGTAGGAAATATGTTTAGGAAAGGAACTGGTGTTTTGGGTCTGAGTGGAAACGAAGCTCAAGGGGAAAGGGGGAAAATTTTTTTGGGGAAAAGTCTGGGGAGTGAATCGGGGGTTTGTGAAGGACCCAAAAGCAAGGGGAAAGGGTAGCAATACTCCGAAAAAAAGGGGTTGTGGGGTATGTCCATAGAATGAAGAAAGTAAATTCTCTTTAAAATGGTTTAAAAATTTAAAGTGATGGAGAGGGGGGTGATTATTGGGGCATATGCACTGGGGATGAGAAAAGATTTATGAGAGGCAAGTGTTGGGAGCCCCTAAATGAGTGTGTTAGCGGTTTTGAGCCGAGACGGGTTATAGTGATGGGTGATTTGAATGCAAAGGTGAGTAAGTGGGGAAATTGAGGGGAATTTTGTATGCATGGGGGGTCATGTTGAAATGGAAATGGTGAAGGTGAGATTTATGTGCGGGAAAAAAGGGCTGATGATTGGGGGTACTGGTTTAAAAAGGAGATATCATAAGTATTTCTTATGGGAAGTAGGAGAGATGGCCCGAGAGCGTTATTGGATTACGTGTTAATGGACAGGCAGTGCGAAAGAGAGACTTTTGGATGTCATTGTGCTGAGAGGTGCAACTGGAGGGATGTCTGATCATTATCTTGTGGAGGCCTTAAGGTGAAGATTAGTATGGGTTTTCAGAAAGAAGAGTGAATGTTGGGCGTGAGACGGTGGTGAGAGTAAGTGAGCTTGGAAGGAGGACCTGTGTAAGAGTATCAGGAGAACTGTGTACAGAATGGAAAAAGGTGAGAACAATGGAAGTAAGGGGTGTGTGGGAGGAATGGGATGTATTTAGGGAAATCAGTGATGGATTGCGCAAAAGATGCTTGTAGGCATGAGAAGGAGTGGGAGGTGGGCTGTTTAGAAAAAAGGGGTTAGTGAGTGGTGGGATGACGAAGTTAAGAGTATTAGTGAAAGAGAAGAGAGAGGCATTGGGACGTTTTTTGCAGGAAAAAAAAAAAATGCAATTGGAGTTTGGGAGAAAGAAAGAGAGAGAAAGAAGAGAAATGAAGAAAGAATAGAATCTGAGAAGAAGAAGAGAGAAATGAAAGAGTAGACAAAGAAGTAGGAAAAAACAAGAAAGATAAGAAGAAATAGAAGTAGAAGAGAAAGAAGAGAAAAGAGAAGAGATAGAAAAAATAGGAGAGAAGCAGAAAGGAGACGAGAAGAAGTTTAGAAGAAAGAAAGAATAGAAAGATAGAGAAAGAAAAGAAAGAATGAGAAAAGAGAAGAAGAGAAAGAAGAAGAAAGAAAGAATAGAAAGAATAAGAAATAGAAGAATCAGAAAGAAAGGAAGAAAAGAAAGAAAAAGAAAGAAAAAAAGAAAGAATAGAAGAGAGTAGTAGAAAGGCTGAAATAAGAAGAGAGAAGAGAAAGAAAAGAAAAGAGGAAAGAAATGAAAGAATAGAATGTAGATAAAGAGATGTAATAGAAAAGAGAGAAAGATTAAAAAGAAAGAAAGAGGAGAAGATAGAAATGAAAAAGAGAAGAGACAGAAAGGAATAGAAAGAGAAAGGGGGAGAGAAAGAGAAAATGAGAACAGAGAGAATTAGAAAGAACAAGTAGAGGAAGAGAGAAAGAAGAGAATAGAACAGAAAGAGAGAAGAGAAGTAAGAAGTAGAAAGAAAAGAAAGAAAGAAAGAAAAGAATAGAAGAAAGATGAAGGAATAGAAAGAAAGAAGTAAGAAAGAAGAAAGAAGAAAGTGAATGAGAAGTAGGATAAAGAATAGAAGAATAGAGGAGAAAGAAAGAAAAGAGAGAATAGGAAGAAAGAGAGAAGAAAGACCTCCGAGACGAAGAAGAATAGTGAGAAACAAAGAAGAAGAAGAGAGAAAGAGAGAAGAACAGACAGAATAGAAAGAAGAGAAAGAGAAAGAAAGAAGAATAAGAAAAGAATGAAAGGAAAGAGAGAAATGGAGAAAGAAGAAGAATAGAATGAGAAAGAAAAGTAGAATAGAAAGGAGAATTGAGAAAGGAGAAAAGAAAAGAAAGAAAGAAAAGAATGGAAGAAGAGAGAGAAGTAGAGAAAGAGAGAAAAGAAAGAGGCGAGATAGAAAGAAGAAGAGAACAGAAAGAAGAATAAGAAGTATAGTGTGAAGAATAAAGAACAAGAAAGCAGAATGAAAGAGAGAAGGAAGAGAGTAGAAAAAGAAGAGAAAGAAGTCAGAACAGAAAGAAAGAATTTGTGAATAGAAGAAAGGACGAGAAAGCGGAGGCAGAGAAAAATAGAGCGAAGAGTAAGAAAGAAAGGAGAGAGAGGATATGAGATGTAGAGTTAGAACTTAGAGAAGAATTAGAAAAAGAATAGAAGAGAAAAAGGAAGTAAGAGAAGAAGAGAATAGAAAAAGAAGAAAGAAAGAATGAACGAAAGAAGAGATAAGTGAGAAGAGACACTAGAGAAATATGAAAGAATAGGGAGAGAAGTTAGAGAAGTATTAAAGAAAGGAGACAGGAGGTAAGAGAAAGGTGCAAGAGGTGAAAAAAAGGGCAAATGAGAGTTGGGGTGAGAGACTATCAGTAAATTTTTAGGGAGAATTAAAAAGATTGTTTGGACGGAGGTAAATAGTGGTGCGTCAGACAAAGGGAGCAAAAGGGAACTTCAGTAAAGGGCGTAAATGGGGGAGTTGATAACAAGTAGTGGTGATGTGAGAAGGAGATGGAATGAGTATTTTGAAGGTTTGTTGAATGTGTCTGATGACAGAGTGGCAGATATAGGGTGTTTGGGTCGAGGTGGTGTGCAAAGTGAGAGGGTTAGGGAAAATGATTTGGTAAACAGAGAAGAGTTAGTAAAAGCTTTGCGGAAGATGAAAGCCGGCAAGGCAGCAGGTTTGGATGGTATTGCAGTGGAATTTATTAAAAAAGGGGGTGACTGTATTGTTGACTGGTTGGTAAGGTTATTTAATGTATGTATGACTCATGGTGAGGTGCCTGAGGATTGGCGGAATGCTTGCATAGTGCCATTGTACAAAGGCAAAGGGGATAAGAGTGAGTGCTCAAATTACAGAGGTATAAGTTTGTTGAGTATTCCTGGTAAATTATATGGGAGGGTATTGATTGAGAGGGTGAAGGCATGTACAGAGCATCAGATTGGGGAAGAGCAGTGTGGTTTCAGAAGTGGTAGAGGATGTGTGGATCAGGTGTTTGCTTTGAAGAATGTATGTGAGAAATACTTAGAAAAGCAAATGGATTTGTATGTAGCATTTATGGATCTGGAGAAGGCATATGATAGAGTTGATAGAGATGCTCTGTGGAAGGTATTAAGAATATATGGTGTGGGAGGCAAGTTGTTAGAAGCAGTGAAAAGTTTTTATCGAGGATGTAAGGCATGTGTACGTGTAGGAAGAGAGGAAAGTGATTGGTTCTCAGTGAATGTAGGTTTGCGGCAGGGGTGTGTGATGTCTCCATGGTTGTTTAATTTGTTTATGGATGGGGTTGTTAGGGAGGTAAATGCAAGAGTTTTGGAAAGAGGGGCAAGTATGAAGTCTGTTGGGGATGAGAGAGCTTGGGAAGTGAGTCAGTTGTTGTTCGCTGATGATACAGCGCTGGTGGCGGATTCATGTGAGAAACTGCAGAAGCTGGTGACGGAGTTTGGTAAAGTGTGTGGAAGAAGAAAGTTAAGAGTAAATGTGAATAAGAGCAAGGTTATTAGGTACAGTAGGGTTGAGGGTCAAGTCAATTGGGAGGTGAGTTTGAATGGTGAGAGGCTGGAGGAAGTGAAGTGTTTTAGATATCTGGGAGTGGATCTGTCAGCGGATGGAACCATGGAAGCGGAAGTGGATCATAGGGTGGGGGAGGGGGCGAAAATTTTGGGAGCCTTGAAAAATGTGTGGAAGTCGAGAACATTATCCCGGAAAGCAAAAATGGGTATGTTTGAAGGAATAGTAGTTCCAACAATGTTGTATGGTTGCGAGGCGTGGGCTATGGATAGAGTTGTGCGCAGGAGGATGGATGTGCTGGAAATGAGATGTTTGAGGACAATGTGTGGTGTGAGGTGGTTTGATCGAGTAAGTAACGTAAGGGTAAGAGAGATGTGTGGAAATAAAAAGAGCGTGGTTGAGAGAGCAGAAGAGGGTGTTTTGAAATGGTTTGGGCACATGGAGAGAATGAGTGAGGAAAGATTGACCAAGAGGATATATGTGTCGGAGGTGGAGGGAACGAGGAGAAGAGGGAGACCAAATTGGAGGTGGAAAGATGGAGTGAAAAGGATTTTGTGTGATCGGGGCCTGAACATGCAGGAGGGTGAAAGGAGGGCAAGGAATAGAGTGAATTGGAGCGATGTGGTATACAGGGGTTGACGTGCTGTCAGTGGATTGAATCAAGGCATGTGAAGCGTCTGGGGTAAACCATGGAAAGCTGTGTAGGTATGTATATTTGCGTGTGTGGACGTGTGTATGTACATGTGTATGGGGGGGGGTTGGGCCATTTCTTTCGTCTGTTTCCTTGCGCTACCTCGCAAACGCGGGAGACAGCGACAAAGTATAAAAAAAAAAAAAAAAAAAAAAATATATATATATATATATATATATATATATATATATATATATATATATATATATATATATATATATATATATATATATATATATATATATATATAAATATATATAATTTTTAAAAAATATGCATATTATATTATATTATATATATAAATATATATATTTTATATATATTTATATATAATATATTTATATATATATATATATTATCTTATTTATATTAAATTTATTTTCTTTGCTTTGCCGCTGTTTTCCCGCGAAAAGCGAGGTAGCGAAAGGGAAAAACAGACGAAAGAATGGCCCAACCGCACACATTAAAGTATATAATACAGTCCACACACGCAAATATACATCCCTTTAACATTCCAATGTACACTTTTATATACAAAACACAGCCATTATACTTATTTACACATGTACATAATTCATACTGTCTGCCTTTATTTGTTCCTCGCCACAACGCAACACTTGGAAAACAACCCCCTCCCCCTCATGTGTGCGAAAATAGCGCTAGGAAAAGACACCAAAGGGGCCATTCGTTAAAATCAGTTCAAGCTGTCATGTAATAATGCACACAAACCACAGCTCCCTTTCCACATCCAGGCCCACACAACTTTCCATGGTTTTCCTCAGAAGCTTCACATGCCCTGGTTCAATCATTGCAGCACGTCGACCTCGGATATCAAAACGTTCCAATTCACTCTATTCCTTGCACCCCCTTTCACCCTCCTCCTGTTCAGGCCCCGATCACTCAAATCTTTTTCACTCCTCTTTCCACCTCCCAAATTTTGGGCTCCCATTCTCGTTCCCTTCACCTCTGACACATAATATCTCTTGGTCAATTTTTTTCCTCACTCATTCTCTCCATGTGCCCAACCATTTCAAAGCACCCTCTTCTGCCCCTCTCAACCACGCTCTTTTTATTTCACATCTCCTCTTACCCTTATTTTTGGGTTATCGATCAAAAACCCCTCCACCACACATTGTCCTCCCCCATTATCTCATTTTTCCAGCACATCCACCCTACTGCGCACAACTTATCTATAGCCCACGCCTCGCAACCATTCAACATTGTTGGAACCACTATTCCCTTTAATCATAGCCATTTTCGCCCTTCCCAGATAATGTTCTCGACTTCACGCATTCTTCAAGGATGCCAGGATTTTTCGCCCCCTCCCCCACCCTATGATTAACTTCCGCTTCCATGGTTCCATCCACTGCCGATCCACTCCAGATATCTAAAACACTTTCCCTCCTCCAGTTTTTTCCATTCAAACTTCCTCCCAATTGATTTGGGACCCTTCAAACTTACTGTACTAATAACCTTGCTCTTATTCACATTTACTCTTAACTTTCTTCTTTACACACTTTACCAAACTCAGTCACCAGCTTCTCCCAGTTTCTCAATTGAATCAGCCACCAGCGCTGTACCCATCAGCGAACAACAATGATCATTTCAAGCTCTCTCACCCCAAAACAGACTTCATACTTGCCCCTCTTTCCAAAACTCTTGCATTTACCTCCCTAACAACCCATCCATAAAAAATTAAACAACCATGGAGGACATCCCCACACCCCTGCGCAAACCTAATTCACTGAGAACCAATCACTTTCCTCTCTTCCTACACGTACACATGCCTTACATCCTCGATAAAAACTTTTCACTGCTTCTAACAACTTGCCTCCCACACCATATATTCTTAATACCTTCCACAGAGCATCTCTATCAACTCTATCATATGCCTTCTCCAGATCCCTAAATGGTACATACAAATCCATTTGCTTTTCTAAGTATTTCTCACATACATTCTTCAAAGCAAACACCTGATCCACACATCCTCTACCACTTCCGAAACCACACTGCTCTTCCCCAATCTGATGCTCTGTACATGCCTTCACCCTCTCAATGAATACCCTCCCATAGAATTTACCAGGAATACTCAACAAACTTATACCTCTGTAATTTGAACACTCACTCTTATCCCCTTTGCCTTTGTACAATGGCACTATGCATGCATTCCGCCAATCCTCAGGCACCTCACCATGAGTCATACATACATTAAATAACCTTACCAACCAGTCAACAATACAGTCACCACCTTTTTTAATATGTAATATATATATATATATATATATATATATATATATATATATATATATATATATATATATATATATATATGTATATATATATATATATATATATATATTTTTTTTTTTTTTCTATTTTTGCTTTGTCGCTGTCTCCCGCGTTTGCGAGGTAGCGCAAGGAAACAGACGAAAGAAATGGCCCAACCCACCCCCATACACATGTATATACATACGTCCAGACACGCAAATATACATACCTACACAGCCTTCCATGGTTTGTACACATATATATACAAACACAGCCATATACTTATATACACATGTACATAATTCATACTGTCTGCCTTTATTTGTTCCCATCGCCACATCGCCACACTTGGAATAACAACCCCCTCCCCCCTCATGTGTGCGAAGTAGCGCTAGGAAAAGACACCAAAGGCCTCATTCGTTCACAATCAGTCTCAAGCTGTCATGTAATAATGCACACGAAACCACAGCTCCCTTTCCACATCCAGGCCCCACACAACTTTCCATGGTTTACCCCAGACGCTTCACATGCCCTGATTCAATCCACTGACAGCACGTCAACCCCGGTATACCACATCGATCCAATTCACTCTATTCCTTGCCCTCCTTTCACCCTCCAGCATGTTCAGGCCCCGATCACACAAAATCTTTTTCATTCCATCTCTCCACCTCCAATTTGGTGTCCCACTTCTCGTTCCCTCCACCTCCGACACATATATCGTCTTGGTCAATCTTTCCTCACTCATTCTCTCCATGTGCCCAATCCATTTCAAAACACCCTATTCTGCTCTCTCAACGACGCTCTTTTTATTTCCACACATCTCTCTTACCCTTACGTTACTTGCTCGATCAAACCACCTCACATCACACATTGTCCTCAAACATCTTATTTCTAGCACATCCATCCTCCTGCGCACAACTCTATCCATAGCCCAAGCCTCGCAACCATACAACATTGTTGGAACCACTGTTCCTTCAAACATACCCATTTTTGCTTTCCGAGATAATGTTCTCGACTTCCACACATTCTTCAAGGCTCCCAGGATTCTCGCCCCCTCCCCCACCCTATGATCCACTTCCGTTTCCATGGTTCCATCCACTGCCAGATCTACTCCCAGATATCTAAAACACTTTACTTCCTCCAGTTTTTTTCCATTCAAAATTACCTCCCAGTTGACTTGACCCTCAACCCTACTGTACCTAATAACCTTGCTCTTATTCACATTTACTCTTAACTTTCTTCTTTCAAACACTTTACCAAACTCACTCACCAGCTTCTGCAGTTTCTCACATGAATCAGCCACCAGCGCTGTATCATCAGCGAACAACAACTGACTCACTTCCCAAGCTCTCTCATCCCCAACAGACATCATACTTGCCCCTCTTTCCAAAACTCTTGCATTTACCTCCCTAAGAAACCCATCCATAAACAAATTAAACAACCATGGAGACATCACACACCCCTGCCAAAAACCTACATTCACTGAGAACCAATCACTTTCCTCTTCCTACACGTACACATGCCTTACATCCTCGATAAAAACTTTTCACTGCTTCTTACAATTTGCCTCCCACACCATATATTCTTAATACCTTCCACAGAGCATCTCTATCAACTCTATCATATGCCTTTTCCAGATCCATAAATGCTACATACAAATCCATTTGCTTTTCTAAGTATTTCTCACATACATTCTTCAAAGCAAACACCTGATCCACACATCCTCTACCACTTCTGAAACCACAATGCGCTTCCCCAATCTGATGCTCTGTACATGCCTTCACCCTCTCATTCAATACCCTCCCATATAATTTACCAGGAATACTTAACAAACTTATACCTCTGTAATTTGATCACTCACTCTTATCCCCTTTGCCTTTGTACAATGGCAGTATGCACTCATTCCGCCAATCCTCAGGCATCTCACCATGAGTCATACATACATTAAATAACCTTAGCAACCAGTCAATAATACAGTAACCCCCTTTTTTAATAAATTCCACTGCAACACCATCCAAACCTGCTGCCTTGCCGGCTTTCATCTTCCGCAAAGCTTTTACTAACTCTTCTCTGTTTACCAAATCATTTTCCCTAACCCTCTCACTTTGCACTTCATCTCGACCAAAACACCCTATATCTGCCACTCTATCATCAAACATATTCAACAAACCTTCAAAATACTCACTCCATCTCCTTCTCACATCACCACTACTTGTTATCACCTCCCCATTTGTGCCTTTCACTGAACGCCCATTTGCTCCCTTGTCTTACGCACTTTATTTACCTCCTTCCAGAATATCTTTTTATTCTCCCTAAAATTTAATGATACTCTCTCACCCCAACTCTCATTTGCCCTCTTTTTCACCTCTTGCACCTTTCTCTTGACCTCCAGTCTCTTTCTTTTATACAACTCCCACTCAATTGCATTTTTTCCCTGCAAAAATCGTCCAAATGCCTCTCTCTTCTCTTTCACTAATAATCTTACTTCTTCATCCCACCACTCACTACCCTTTCTAATTAACCCACCTCCCACTCTTCTCATGCCACAAGCATCTTTTGCGCAATCCATCACTGATTCCCTAAATTCATCCCATTCCTCCCCCACTCCCCTTACTTCCATTGTTCTCACCTTTTTCCATTCTGTACTCAGTCTCTCTTGGTACTTCCTCACACACGTCTCCTTCCCAAGCTCACTTACTCTCACCACCCTCTTCACCCCAACATTCACTCTTCTTCTCTGAAAACTCATACAAATCTTCACCTTAGCCTCCACAAGATAATTATCAGACATCCCTCCAGTTGCACCTCTCAACACATTAACATCCAAAAGTCTCTCTTTCGCGCGCCTGTCAATTAACACGTAATCCAATAACGCTCTCTGGCCATCTCTCCTACTTACGTACGTATACTTATGTATATCTCGCTTTTTAAACCAGGTATTCCCAATCACCAGTCCTTTTTCAGCACATAAATCTACAAGCTCTTCACCATTTCCATTTACAACCCTGAGAAGAACCATCATAATGGAGTTGCACGGACTGTGATCCTTGCTGTGGTTACAAGAATGTTCTTCCGCCCACCAGTGATGCTACTACGTTTGTGAATCAAGAACCATTGCAACACAAACCTCGCCAGGTGGTATAGTGTCCCGCAGTGTATCGAGACAGACTTCCCCAGAACTTTTTTAAAGGGGAAGTAAATGTTTATAGTTGTGTTACTGGAGTGATAGTTTTCATACATGGAGCTTTGACAAGAAAATAGTGAAATTGGAAAAAATGTAGCTTAGACATTGAAGCTTATTGATACAGTGGTTAAATTGATGAGAACTGCTATTGACGTTTGTGTAAATAAATTATACATTTCCCCTTTCCATAGCCAGAGGTTCAACCATTATGTGACATTTATATTTTCATATCATTTCAAGCTAGAAGTTTCAGTTTTCTAAATTGTTTCTTACATTTTTCATATGTATATATATGTATATATGTGAGTGTATATATGTGCGTATGTATGTGTATGTATATATATCTTTCTTTCATACTATTCGCCATTTCCCTCATCAGCGAGGTAGCGTTAAGAACAGAGGACTGGGCCTTTGAGGGAATATCCTCACCTGGCCCCCTTCTCTGTTCCTTCTTTTGGAAAATTAAAAAAAAAAAAAAATGAGAGGGTAGGATTTCCAGCCCCCCGCTTCCTTCACTTTTAGTCGCCTTCTACGAAACGCAGGGAATACGTGGGAAGTATTCTTTCTCCCCTATCCCCAGGGTTAGGGGAGAATCCCCAGGGACTTTTTCATATCATTTCAAGTTAGAAGTTTCAGTTTTCTAGATTGTTTCTTACATTTTTCATATGTATATATATGTATATGTGTGTGTGTGTGTGTATATGTGCGTATGTATGTTTATGTATATATGTATATATATGTATATATAAATATATTATCCCTGGGGATAGGGGTGAAAGAGTACTTCCCACGAATTCCTCGCGTTTCGTAGAAGGCGACTAGAGAGGACGGGAGCGGGGGGCCAGAAATCCTACCCTCCTTGTATTTTTTAACTTTCTAAATGGGAAACAGAAGAAGGAGTCACGCGGGGAGTGCTCATCCTCCTCGAAGGCTCAGACTGGGGTGTCTAAATGTGTGTGGATGTAAACAAGATGTGAAAAAAGGAGAGATAGGTAGAATGTTTGAGGAAAGGAACCTGGATGTTTTGGCTCTGAGTGAAACGAAGCTCAAGGGTAAAGGGGAAGAGTAGTTTGGGAATGTCTTGGGAGTAAAGTCAGGGGTTAGTGAGAGGACAAGAGCAAGGGAAGGAGTAGCAGTACTCCTGAAACAGGAGTTGTGGGAGTATGCGATAGAATGAAAGAAAGTAAATCCTCGATTGATATGGGTAAAACTGAAAGTTGATGGAGAGAGATGGGTGATTATTGGTGCATATGCACCTGGGCATGAGAAGAAAGATCATGAGAGGCAAGTGTTTTGGGAGCAACTGAATGAGTGTGTTAGTGGTTTTGATGTACGAGACCGGGTTATAGTGATGGGTGATTTGAATGCAAAGGAGAGTAATGTGGCAGTTGAGGGAATAATTGGTATACATGGGGTGTTCAGTGCTGTAAATGGAAATATATATATATATATATATATATAAATATATATATATATATATATATATATATATATATATATATATATATATATATATATATATATATATATATATATATATATATATATATATATATATCTATATATATATATATATATATATATATATATATATATATATATATATATATATATATATATATATATATATATATATATATATATATATATATATATTTGTACATTGAAATGTATTGGTAGGTATATTTTCGTGTGTGGACGTGTATGTATATACATGTGTATGTGAGTGGGTTGGGCCATTCTTTCGTCTGTTTCCGTGTGCTACCTCGCTAACCCGGGAGACAGCAACAAAGCAAAATAAATATAAATAAATATATATATATATATATATATATATATATATATATATATATATATATATATATATATATATATATATATATATATAGATAGATATATATATATATATATATATATATATATATATATATATATATATATATATATATATATATATATATATATATATATATATATATATATATATATATATATATATATATATATATATATATATATATATATATATATATATATATATATATATATATATATATATATATATATATATATATATATATATATATATATATATATATATATATATATATATATATATATATATATATACCAGAAGCTGGTGACGGAGTTTGGTAAAGTGTGTGGAAGAAGAAAGTTAAGAGTAAATGTGAATAAGAGCAAGGTTATTAGGTACAGTAGGGTTGAGGGTCAAGTCAATTGGGAGGTGAGTTTGAATGGTGAAAAACTGGAGGAAGTGAAGTGTTTTAGATATCTGGGAGTGGATCTGTCAGCGGATGGAACCATGGAAGCGGAAGTGGATCATAGGGTGGGGGAGGGGGCGAAAATTTTGGGAGCCTTGAAAAATGTGTGGAAGTCGAGAACATTATCCCGGAAAGCAAAAATGGGTATGTTTTAAGGAATAGTAGTTCCAACAATGTTGTATGGTTGCGAGGCGTGGGCTATGGATAGAGTTGTGCGCAGGAGGATGGATGTGCTGGAAATGAGATGTTTGAGGACAGTGTGTGGTGGGAGGTGGTTTGATCGAGTAAGTAACGTAAGGGTAAGAGAGATGTGTGGAAATAAAAAGAGCGTGGTTGAGAGAGCAGAAGAGGGTGTTTTGAAATGGTTTGGGCACATGGAGAGAATGAGTGAGGAAAGATTGACCAAGAGGATATATGTGTCGGAGGTGGAGGGAACGAGGAGAAGAGGGAGACCAAATTGGAGGTGGAAAGATGGAGTGAAAAGGATTTTGTGTGATCGGGGCCTGAACATGCAGGAGGGTGAAAGGAGGGCAAGGAATAGAGTGAATTGGAGCGATGTGGTATACAGGGGTTGACGTACTGTCAGTGGATTGAATCAAGGCATGTGAAGCGGTCGGGGTAAACCATGGAAAGCTGTGTAGGTATGTATATTTCCGTGTGTGGACGTGTGTATGTACATGTGTATGGGGGGGGGGTTGGGGCATTTCTTTCGTCTGTTTCCTTGCGCTACCTCGCAAACGCGGGAGACAGCGACAAAGTATAAAAAAAAAAAAAAAATATATATTATAATATATATTATATATATATATATATATATATATATATATATATATATATATATATATAAACAATGATTGCTTGTAATTTCACATGATATATAACATTCCATTTCGTGAGAACTCCTTCCATATAAGAATGGAAGTGATGGAGGAGAGAGAGAGGAGAGAGAGAGAGAGATGAGAGGAGAGAGAGAGAGAAGAGATGAGAGAGAGAAGAGAGAGAGAGAGATGAGAGAGGAGAGAGAGAGAGAGAGAGAGAGAGAATTTATTGATAATTAAGAGGTAGAAGATTTGCATTATGTGAAGTCATCCCACTGACGGGACGATTATTTGTGTGCACGATAAAATGGATAGTCATATTGTTTAGAGATGTAGTGACCGTCCAGTCTTCTCTCCATTTTCCTTTACGCTAATGAAGCAGTGACACTCTCTGAGCGCCATCCCGTGGGATTAGTAAATTCTTTTGAGCTCTGAGAATTAACTGAAAATGAATTGAACACAAGTTGTGTCACGAACGCTAACACCCCAACTAAGCCTAACCAGACACTACAGTTCGCCTCAGCATCCTTGACAGGGGATGGTGATGTTTCCATATGCTACCAGAAAAAGGACGCGGGAAAGTTAGTTTTTGGTAAGGGCTTTCTTTGAGTTAGAAGGACAACACTGTTGACTAATACTGTAGTACTCCCAACCAAACCACAGGTGTGTATCTCTCTGACCAAGGGTTGCATCTCTCTCACTTAGGGATGAACACTCTCACTTAGGGCTACAATTTTCTCACCCAGGGTAGGAACACTCTCACCCAGGGCAGCAACACTCTCTCCAGGGCTGAAACAGTCTCATCCAGGGTTACAACACTTTGCTCAAGGTTTAAACCATCTTATCCACGATTGTAAGACTCATCCAAACCTTCAGCTCCCCGTTCTCCTCTCAAGACCAGAACTGTCCGTGGGAAACATGTTCAATAGGCCGTGAGCCAGTGTGCTTCATTTGTCTACACAGCAAGATATAAAACATATATTCTAGACATAAGAAATATCAAATATACATACATTATTTTCTGTGAATTACGTTGTTCTTTCTATTCGTAATCAGTAAAATTGAATTATCTCTGATGTTTAACAAAGTTATGTTTCACAGTTTTATTCGTCTTTTATGATAAATGTATTTACCTAAAACTAAATTTTCGTAATTTAGACTACAGTAAATGGCCTTTGTAGAGGTTTTCACTGTGTGAACGGATGAGCGGCGACCCAGCTGACCTCCACCGTTTCGTGGCATTCGTGACATTCGGCAGTCGCAACAGGTGAACAGATCGATAGGCTTTACACAATATCGTCAAAACATTCTTTTCTTTTTTACCTTCACACTTATCAATTTGGAATCATTCTTTCCCTGTTTTTTTTCTACTTTTTTATCATTTTGGCGTAACCTTCTCCATAGTTGATTATCTGTGGCATATGACTTTTAAGTTTTACAGATCTGAACGAAAAATATTTTAAGCGAACAGTCTCTCTCACTGTATTTTCAGATATCACCGTGCTGCTTTTTTTTGGGTTTATTTGTTTCAGCTGCACATATATTTCATAAACATAATAAATGCCCATCACTGACGGGTTAGTTACTTTTTTAAAGGGTTCTTTCGATTTTCTGCATCTGTCTCGAGGTGGGCATGATATCTGAGTCAGCACTGCTGGGAGGCGAGGAATAAATCATTACTGATATTTCACACTGTTTACTTCTGATTACTGAAAACTTCTGATATGACTTGTAATCTATGCATTACATGACTCGTGTTATTTTTCATTTTAGGAGTGTGTGTGTGTGTGTGTGTGTGTGTGTGTGTTGTGTTTATGTGTGTGTGTTTGTACAAGGCTTTGGATTGCTGTATATGGAACACTATCGAGATGATCATACTTTAAAAGTATGACTGTTAGTTTTTCTTACAGGTGCTGACCGTTCCCTCCACTAGTTTGTTGATGTATCCTATCCCATAACCGCCCTCTTTCGTCCTGTGATTCACTTTAGTTTCCCATATGATTCCATAAGTCATCACGTCCACTCTCAGGTTCCTAAAGCACTCCACCTCCGAGGTCTTCCCCATTCAAACTCACTCCAGACACTCTTGTCTAAAACCCCCTTGCTGCCTCTGTGTAAGGAGATACAGGAGAGTTTGTGGAAAGGCAAAAGGTGATAATAAAGGGAAAATAGGTAATTGGTGAATATTGGGAGGTATCTAAAGAAGCACTGTTACGTGTGCAAGATAAGTGCATGGCAGGGCGGACAGCGAGATCTGTGGACAGATAAGACCGGGTAGCGAGTGTTTGGTAAAAGGAAAAAAAAGTTGTCTTCGAAAGAAAACAAAAGTTGTACAAGTGCTACCTGGAGCGAAGGATTTTATGCGATGGCAGATGACATGGGAAATTATCAAAGGTAAATAAAAAGGGGGCTGGTGATGAAATAAGAAGGTGTGAGAGTTAGCAATCTTGAGAGAAAAAAAATATCTTGGAGGGAAGTTAATGTCATGAAGGGGAGAGATGGGACTGTGATAAAAGCAAAAGGAGATGCAGTGAGTATTTTGAGAGACTTTTTAATGTGTTAGACAAGCGGCGATATATGTTGGATGTTTGGGTTGAGGTGGTGTGCGAATTAAGTTCATGGGCATTTGCTTGTGCGTAAAAGGTTAGAAAGCCTTAGGTTATTTTAAAATGTAGGAGTGGAACGAAATTATAGTAGATTTTCTCAATAGATGATGTAACTGTGCTGTTAATTGGTCGGTTGGGATTTCTAATGTAAGTACGGCTCAAGGTCAGTTGCGTGAGGATTGGTGGAAAAAAGCCTATCTAGTGCCAATATTTTAAAGGCATGGGGGACAAATATGAAAGTTTTAATTGCATTTAAAAATTGATGAATGTACCTTGTGAGCTTCATGGGAAATTGGCTTATGACAGGGTGGTAGCATGCTCAGAAGAGTGTGGCTTCAAGTGTGCTACAGGATGTGTGACCAGATGTTTGCTTTGAGGGATCGTGTGAGAAATATTCAGAGGGGTAGAAAGATTTATATGTTGACATTTATGGATCTGGAAATGGTATTAAGGGATTTACAGAGATGCTCTTTTTCGGATGTTACCAAAAATCCCGGGATAGGAGGAAAGCTACTAAAGTAGTGAGGAGTTTTCGTGAAGAGACTTATCATGTGTGTGTGTGTGTGTGTGTGTGTGTGTGTGTGTGTGTGTGTGTGTGTGTGTGTGTGTGTGTGTGTATTTGTGTGTGTGTGTATGTGTGTGTGTGTGTGTGTGTGTGTGTGTGTGTGTGTGTGTGTGTGTGTGTAGAAAGAGAGGGAGTGGTTCCAAGTGAAGGTAGTTGTGCGGCATAGGGTGTGTGATGTCATCACGGTTGTTTAATCTCTATTTGGATGGTGTTTGGGGAGGGGGTGAATGCAAGGATCTTGGGAGCGGGGCAAGTTTGCATTCTCTCAAGCTTGGAATGGGAGAAGGGAACCTGGAAAATGAGTCAGTTTCAGTTTCCTGATGACACGGTGTTGGTGGCTTAATAAGTGAGAAACTGCAGAAGAGGGTTTCGGATTTTAGGAGAATGTGTAAAAGTTGAGAGTTTAAAAATGAGTTGAACCAAGGTATTAAGTTTCCCCGTTAAGAAGACAGGTTAGTTGGATTGTGAGTTTGAATGAAAAGAACCTGGAGGAAGTGGAGTGCCTTTAGTACCTGGGGAGTGCGTATGGAAGCGAATGAAACCATGGTAGCTAAAGTGAGTCATAAGATGGATTAAGGGCAAAAATCCCAAGCACATTTAAGAGTGTGTGGGAGAGAGAGAGAGAGAGAGAGAGAGAGAGAGAGAGAGAGGAGAGAGGAGAGAGAGAGAGAGAGAGAGAGAGAGAGAGAGGAGAGGAGAGAAGACGAGGGGATGAGAGGAGAGAAGGAGGGGAGAGAGAGAGAGAGAGAGTAAATATTAATGTGTTTGATGGCTAAGTAGCCCCGACCCCTGTTTACTGATGAGAGGCATGATCTATAGATGAAAGTGTAGGGAGTGGTGTAGTTGTGCTGAAAATGAGACGTTTGAGTACAATAGTAGTGTAAGGAGGACTCATCAAATAAGAAACTAGTGTTAGTAAGTGTGTATGAGAGCTGAAAATGATGTGTTGAAATGGTTTGGAATGGAGATGAGTAACGAGAGGATGACTAAAAGGGTATATATGTCGGATGTAAAGGCAACAAGAAAAACTGGAAAACCCGAGGAGGAGGTGAAAAGATGGAGTAAAAGGGTGTTTTGGGAGATATCAGGGCTTGAACATGCAGGAGGTGTGAGATGGGCATGGGATTGAAAGAATTCAATCGATGCAGTTACATAGATTAACTCATTGTCAGTGAGCCAAAACAGGGAATATGAAGCGGGAAGGGGATACCACGAATTTGGGTCTATAAAGCTGGTTGTGGTTAGGAGGCTGAGTTTTCGATGCATACACAGGGACAACTGGAAAATGTGCATGATCGAATGGGCAGTTTTTCATCTGTTATTACTTCCCTCACGTGGGTACCGCGGAATGATAAGAGTAATGATACATATAAGGGATAATGATAACAATAGTAATAATGATAACAAAAAATGATAATGATAATTTTAAATTATCAATAATAATAATGAAAATGATAATGATCAAAATATCAATAATGATTACAGGGGTTTTAAATTGATGAGAACTGCTTTTGACGTTTGTGTAAATAAATTTATACATTTCCTTTTTTCCATAGCCAGAGGTTGAACCATTATGTGACATTCATTTTTTCCCATTCATTTCAAGCTAGAAGTTTCAGTTTTCTAAATTGTTTCTTACATTTTTCATATGTATATATATGTATGTGTGTGTGTGTGTATATGTGCGTGTGTTTGTGTGTGTTTGTGTATTGTTATATATTTAAAGTATATTTCCTGGGGATAGGGGTGAAAGATATACTTCCCACGTATTCCTCGTGTCGTAGAAAACGACTAGAGGGGACGGGAGCGGGGGGCCAGAAATCCTCCCCTCCTTGTTTAACTTTTTAAAATGGGAAACAGAAGAAGGAGTCACGCGGGGATGTGCTCATCCTCCTCGAAGGCTCAGAGTGGGGTGCCTAAATGTGTGTGGATGTAACCAAGATGTGGAAAAAGGAGAGATGGTAGTATGTTTTTAGAAAGGAACCTGGATGTTTTGGCTCTGAGTGAAACGAAGCTCAAGGGTAAAGGGGAAGAGTGGTTTGGGAATGTCTGGGGAGTAAAGTCAGGGGTTAGTGAGAGGACAAGAGCAAGGGAAGGAGTAGCAATACTCCTGAAACAGGAGTTGTGGGAGTATGTGATAGAGTGTAAGAAAGTAAATTCTCGATTAATATGGGTAAAACTGAAAGTTGATGGAGAGAGGTGGGTGATTATTGGTGCATATGCACCTGGGCATGAGAAGAAAGATCAAGAGAGGCAAGTGTTTTGGGAGCAGCTGAATGAGTGTGTTAGTGGTTTTGATGCACGAGACCGGGTTATAGTGATGGGTGATTTGAATGCAAAGGTGAGTAATGTGGCAGTTGAGGGAATAATTGGTATACATGGGGTGTTCAGTGTTGTAAATGGAAATGGTGAAGAGCTTGTAGATTTATGTGCTGAAAAAGGACTGATGATTGGGAATACCTGGTTTAAAAAGCGAGATATACATAAGTATTCTTATGTAAGTAGGAGAGATGGCCAGAGAGCGTTATTGGATTACGTTTTAATTGACAGGCGTGAGAAAGAGAGACTTTTGGATGTTAATGTGCTGAGAGGTGCAACTGGGGGATGTCTGATCATTAATCTTTTTGGAGGCTAAGGTGAAGATCT
>NC_092241.1:15017333-15022333 GCF_036320965.1 Panulirus ornatus
ATAGCACGTCGACCCCGGGATACCATATTGGTCCATTCCATCAATTCCTTACACGCCTTTCACCCTCCTGCATGTTCAGGGCTTGATCGATCAAAATCATTTTCACTTGATCATTCCACCTTTAATCTGGCCTCCCACTTCTTACTCCTTCCATCTCCAATTTGGTCTCCCACTTCTCGTTCCTTCTACCTTTGACACATATATCCTCTTGGTCACTCTTTCTTCACTCATTCTCTCCACGTGACCAAACCATTTCATAACACCCTCCTCTGCTGTCTCAACCACACTCTTTTTGTTACAACATATCTCTCTTACCCTTTCATTCCTTACTCGATCAAATCATCTCAAACCACATATTGTCCTCATACACCTCATTTCCAGCACATCCACCCTCCTCTGCACCATATAACATTGTTGGAACCACTATTTCTTCAAACATACCTATTTCTGCTTTCCGAGGTAATGTACTTGCCTTCCAAACATTCTTCACCGCTCCCAAAACCTTCACCCCTCTCCCACCCTGTGGCTCAATTCCGCTTCCATGGTTCTATCCGCTGCTAAATCCACTCCTAGATGTCTAAAACATTTCACTTACTCCAGGGTTTCTCCTTTCAAACTTACCCACCAATTGACCTGTCCCTCATCCCTACTATACCAAATAACCTTGCTCTTGTTCACATTTACTCTCAGCTTTCTTCTTTCACACTCATTACCAAACTCAGTCACCAGCTTCTGCAGTTTTTCACTCGAATCAGCCACTAGCGCTGTGTCATCAGCGAATGATATGTGACTCACTTCCCAACCCTCTCAGCCACAACAGACTGCATACTTGTCCCTCTCTCTAAAACTATTTCATTCACCTCTCTAACAACCCAGTCCATAAACAAACAACCCTGGGAATAGGGAAAAAAGAATACTTCCTACTTTTCCTCGCGTGTCGTAGAAGGCTACTAAAAGAGACGAGGAATAAAAGCGGGGGGCTAAAAACCCTTCCCTCCTTGTATTCTAATATTCTAAAAGGGGAAACAGAAGAAGGAGTCATGCAGGGAGTGCTTATCCTCCTTGAAGGCTCAGACTTGGGTATCTAAATGTGTGTGGATGTAACCAAGAGGAGAAAAAAAGAAGAGATAGGTAGTATTTTAGAGGAAAGGAACCTGGATGTTTTGGATCTGAGGGAAACGAAGCTCAAGGGTAAAGGGTGGTTTGGGAATGTTTTGGGAGTAAATTCAGGTGTTTGTGAGAGGCCAAGAGCAAAGGAAGGAGTAGCACTACTCGTGAAACAGTTTAGGGAGTATATGATAGAGTGCAAGAAAATAAACTCTAGATTGATATGGGTAAAACTGAAAGTGGATGTAGGGAGATGGGTGATTATTGGTGCCTATGCACCTAGGCATAAGAAGAAAGATCATGAGAGGCAAGTGTTTTGGGAGCAGCTGAGAAAGTGTGTTAGCAGTTTTGATGCACGAGAACGTGTTATATATATCGGATATTTCAACGTAAAGGTGAAGCATATGGCACTAGAGGGAATAATTAGTGTACATGGGGTGTTAAGTGTTCTAAATGGAAATGGTGAAGAGCTTGTAGATTTGCGTGCTGAAAAAGGACTGGTGATTGGAATAGCTGGTTTTAAGAGTATGCATATATAGGTAGGAGAGATGGCCAGAGAGCGGTAAAGGATTGCGTATTAAATGATAGGCGTGTGAAAGACAGACTTTTGGATGTTAATGTACTGAGAGGTGCAATTAGAGGGATGTCTAATCATTATCTTGTGGAGGCAAAGGTGAAGATTTGTAGAGATTTTCAGAAAAGAAGAGAATGTTGGGGTGAAGAGAGTGGTGAGAGTAAGTGAGCTTGGGAAGGAGACTTGTGTGAGGAAGTACCAGGGGACACTGAGTGCAGAATGGAAAAAGGTAAGAGTAACGGAAGTTTGGGAAGTGCGGATGGAATGCGATGTATGTAGGGAAGAAGTGATCTCTTGCGCAAAAGGTGTAGCATGAGAAATGTGGGAGGTGGGCAGATTAGAAAGGGTAGTGAGTGGTGGAATGAAGAAGTAAGATTATTATTGAAAAAGAAGAGAGGGTCATTTTGACGATTTTTGCAGGGAAAAAGTGGAAATGACTGGGAGATCTATAAAAGAAAGAGAAAGGAGGTCAAGAGAAAGGTGCAAGAGGTGAAAAAGAGGGCAAATGAGAGTTATGGTGAGAAGATATCATCAGATTTTAGGGAGAATGAAAAGATGTTGTTGAAGAAGGTAAATAAAGTGCGTAAGTAAAGAGAACAAATTTGAACAACAGTGAAGGGGGCTAATGGGGAATTAATAACAAGTAGTTGTGATATGCGGAGATGGAGTGAGTATTTCGGAGTTTTGTTCAATATGTTAGATGATAAAGTGGCAGATATAGGGTGTTTTGGTCGAGGTGGTGTGGGAAGTGAGACGGTCAAGGAGAATGGTTTGGTAAACAGAGAAGAGGTAGTGAAAACTTTGCGGAAGATGAAAGCCGGCAAGGCGGAGGGTTTGGATGGTACCGCAGCAGTATTTATTAAAAAAGGTGGTGACTGTGTTGTTGACTGGTTGGTAAGGATATTCACTGTATGTATGGCTCATAGTGAACTTCCTGAGGATTAGCAGAATGCCTGCATAGTGCCATTGTACAAAGGCAAAGGGATAAAGGTGAGTGTTTAAATTCTAGAGGTATAAGTTTGTTGAGTATTTCTGGGAAATTATATGGAAAGATATTGAGTGAGAGGGTAAAGGCATGTACACACCATCAGATTGGGAAGAGCAATGTGCCTTCAGAAGTGGTAGAGGATGTGTGGATCAGGTGTTTGCTTTGAAGAATGTATGTGAGAAATACTTCGAAAAACAAACGGATTTGTATGCAGCATTAATGGATCTGCAAAAGCCATATGACAGAGTTGATAAAGATGCTGTGTGGAAAGTATTAAGAGTATATGGTGTGAGAGTCAAGTTGCTAGAAGCAGTGAAAAGTTTTTATCGAGGATGTAAGGTATATGTACGAGTAGGAAGAGAGGAAAGTGATTGGTTCCTAGTGATTGTCGGACTGCGGGAAGGGTGGGTGATGTCTCCATGGTTGTATAAAACAATTATCTATTTATCTGTTATACTTTGTTGCTGTCTCCTGCGTTAACGAGGTAGCGTAAGGAAACAGATGAAAGAATGGCTCAACCCACCCACATACACATGCATATGGGTCCACAGAAGTACATATACATACCTATACATTTCAGCGTATAGATATATAAACATAAACACACATATACATATATACACATGTACATAATTCATACTTGCTGCCCTCACTCATTTTCGTCACCAACCCCGTCACACATGAAATGTTAGCCCCCTCTCCCCGCATGCACGCTAGGTAGCGCTAAGAAAAGACAATAAAGGCCACATTCGTTCACACTCAGTTTCTAGCTGTCACGTATAATGCACCGAAAGCACTGCCCCCTTTCCACATCCAGGCCCCACAGAACTTTCCATAGTTTACCCCAGACGCTTCACATGCCCTGGTTCAATCCATTGATAGCACCTCGACCCCGGTATACCAAATCGTTCCAATTCACTCTATTCCTTGCACGCCTTTCACCCTCCTGCATGTTCAGGCCCCGATCGCTCAGAATCTTTCTCACTCCATCATTCCACCTCTAATTTGGTCTCTAACTTCTCTTTGTTCCTTCCACCTCTTACACATATCCTCTTTGTCAATTTTTTCTTTACTCGTTCGCTCTATTTAACCAAACCAATTCAAAACACCCTCTTCTGCTCTCTCAACCACAATCTATCACCACACATTTCTTTTACCCTTTTATTACTTACTCGATCAAACCACCTCACACCACATATTGTTCTCAAACATCTCATTTCCAGCACATTCACCCTCCGCCGCTCATCCCTATCTATAGCCCACACCTTGCAACCATATAACATTGTTGGGACCACTATTCCTTCAAACATACCTATTTTTGCTTTGCGAGTTAATGTTCTCGCCTTTCACACATTTTTCAACGCTCCCAGAACTTTCGCCCACTCCCCCACCCTGTGACTCACTTCCGCTTCCATGGTTTCATCCACTACCAAATCCACACCCAGATACCTAAATCGCTATTGGGGTATTGATTGACAGGATGAAGGCATGTACCAACATCAGATTGGGGAAGAGCAGTGTGGTTTCAGAAGTGGTACACGATATGTGGATCAGGTGTGTGTTTTGAAGAATGTATGTGAGAAATACTTGGAGAAACAAATGGATTTGAATGTGGCATTTATGGATTTCGAGGAAGGCATATGATAGAGTTGATAGCGAGGCTCTGTGGAAGGTATAAGAATATATGGTGTGGAAGGCATGTTGCTAGAAGCAGTGAAAGGTTTTCATCGAAGATGTAATGTATGTTACGAGTAGGAAGACAGGAAAGTGATTGGTTCTCAGTGAATGTCTGTTTGTGGCAGGGGTGCATGATGTCTCCATGGTTGTTTATTTTGTTTATGGATTGGGTTGTTAGGGAGTTGAATGGAAGAGTTTTCAAGAGAGGTGCAAGTATGCAGTCTCTTGTGGATGAGAAGGCTTGGGAAGTGAGTCAGTTGTAGTTCACTGATGATACAGCGCTGGTGGCTGATTCGGGTGAGAAACTGCAGAAGCTGGTGACTGAGTTTGGTAAAGTATGTGAAAGAAGTAAGCTGAAAGTAAATGTGAGTAGGACCAAGGTTATTAGCTACGGTAGGGTTCAGAGACAAATGAATTGCGAGGTAAGATTGAATGGAGAAAAACTTAGGGAAGTGAAGAGTTTTCGATATATGGGAGTGGATTTAGCAGCGGATGGAACCATGGAAGCGGAAGTGAATCATAGGGTGGGGGAGGATTTGAAAGTTCTTGGAGCCATGAAAATGTGTGGAAGGCGTAAACATTATCTCGGAAAGCAAAACTGGGTACGTTTGAAGGAATACAGGTTCCAACAATGTTGTATGGTTGCGAGGCGTA
>NC_092241.1:15024833-15034833 GCF_036320965.1 Panulirus ornatus
CCTCTTCTCCTCGTTCCCTCCACCTCCGACACATATATTCTCTTGGTCAATCTTTCCTCACTCATTCTGTCCATGTGCCCATACCATTTCAAAACACCCTCTTCTGCTCTCTCAACCACGCTCTTCTTTTTTCCACACATCTCTCTTACCCTTACATTACTTACCCGATCAAACCACCTCACACCACATATTGTCCTCAAACATATCATTTCTAGCACATCCACCCTCCTGCGCACAACTCTATTCATAGCCCATGCCTCGCAACCATACAACATTACTGGAACCACTATTCCTTCAAACATAGAAATTTTTGCTATTGGAGATAATGTTCTCGACTTCCAACCATTCTTCAAGGCTCCCAAGATTTTCGCCCCCTTCCCTACCCTATGATTCACTTCCGTTCCATGGTTCCATCCGCTGCCAGATCCACTCCCAGATATCTAAAACACTTTACTTCCTCCAGTTTTTCTCCATTCAAACTTACCTTCCAAATGACTTGACCCTCAACCCTACTGTACCTAATAACCTTGCTCTTATGCACATTTACTCGTAACTTCCTTCTTTCACACACTTGACCAAACTCGGTCATGAGCTTCTGCAGTTTCTCACATGAATCAGACACCAGCGCTGTACCATCAGCGAACAACAACTGAGTCACTTCCCAAACTCTCTCATCCCCAACAGACTTCATACTTGCCCCTCTTTCCAAAACTCTTGCATTCACCTCACTAAACACCACATCCATAAACAAATTAAACAACCATTGAGACATCACACACGCCTGCCGCAAACCTACATTCACTGACAACCAATCACTTTCCTCTCTTCCTACACGTACACATGCCTTACATCCTCGATAAAAACATTTCACTGCTAACAACTTGCCTCCCATAACAAATATTCTTAATACCTTCCACAGAGCATCTCTATCAACTCTATCATAAGCCTTCTCCACATCCATAAATGCTACATAAAAATCCATTAGCTTTTCTAAGTATTTCTCACATACATTCTTCAAAGCAAACACTTGGTCCACATATCCTCTACCACTTATGAAACCACACTCCTCTTCTCCAATCTGATGCTCTTTACATGCCTTCACCCTCTCAATCAATACCCTCCCATATAATTTCCCAGGAATAATCAACAAACTTATACCTCTGTAATTTGAACACTCACTCTTATCCACTTTACTTTTGTACAATGGCCCTATGCAAGCATTCCGCCAATCCTCAGGCACTTCACCATGAATCATACATAAATTAAATAACCTTACCAACCACTCAACAATACAGTTACCCCCTTTTTTTATAAATTCCACCACAATACCATCCAAACTTGCTGCCTTGCTTCTTTCATCTTCCGCAAATATATATATATATATATATATATATATATATATATATATATATATATATATATATATATATATATATATATATATATATATATATATATATATATATATATATATATATATATATATATATATATATCACTAATACTCTTACTTCTTCATCCCACCACTCACTACCCTTTCTAATCAACCCACCTCCCACTCTTCTCATGCCACAAGCATCTTTTGCGCAATCCATCACTGATTCCCTAAATACATCCCATTCCTCCCCCACTCTCCTTACTTCCATTGTTCTCACCTTTTTCCATTCTGTACTCAGTCTCTCCTGGTACTTCCTCACACAGGTCTCCTTCCCAAGCTCACTTACTCTCACCACCCTCTTCACCCCAACATTCACTCTTGTTTTCTGAAAACCCATACAAATCTTCACCTTAGCCTCCACAAGATAATGATCAGACATCCCTCCAGTTGCACCTCTCAGCACATTAACATCCAAAAGTCTCTCTTTCGCACGCCTGTCAATTAACACGTAATCCAATAACGCTCTCTGGCCATCTCTCCTACTTACATAAGTATACTTATGTATATTTCGCTTTTTAAACCAGGTATTCCCAATCATCAGTCCTTTTTCAGCACATAAATCTACAAGCTCTTCACCATTTCCATTTACAACACTGAACACCCCATGTATACCAATTATTCCCTCAACTGCCACATTACTCACCTTTGCATTCAAATCACCCATCATTATAACCCGGTCTCGTGCATCAAAACCACTAACATACTCATTCAGCTGGTCACAAAACACTTGCCTCTCATGATCTTTCTTCTCATGCCCAGGTGCATATGCACCAATAATCACCCACCTCTCTCCATCAATTTTCAGTTTTACCCATTAGTATTAGTGAAAGAGAAGAGAGAGGCATTTGGACGATTTTTGCAGGGAAAAAATGCAAGTGAGTGGGAGATGTATAAAAGAAAGAGACAGGAGGTCAAGAGATAGGTGCAAGAGGTGAAAAAAAGGGAAAATGAGAGTTGGGGTGAGAGAGTATCATTAAATTTTAGGGAGAATAAAAAGATGTTCTGGAAGGAGGTAAATAAAGTGCGTAAGACAAGGGAGCAAATGGGAACTTCAGTGAATGGCGCAAATGGGGAGGTGATAACAAGTAGTGGTGATGTGAGAAGGAGATGGAGTGAGTATTTTGAAGGTTTGTTGAATGTGTTTGATGATAGAGTGGCAGATATAGGGTGTTTAGGTCGAGGTGGTGTGCAAAGAGAGAGGGTTAGGGAAAATGATTTGGTAAACAGAGAAGAGGTAGTGAAAGCTTTGCGGAAGATGAAAGCCGGCAAGGCAGCAGGTTTCGATGGTATTGAATTGGAATTTATTAAAAAAGGGGGTGACTGTATTGTTGACTGGTTGGTAAGGTTATTTAATGTATGTATGACTCATGGTGAGGTGCCTGAGGATTGGCGGAATGCGTGCATAGTGCCATTGTACAAAGGCAAAGGGGATAAGAGTGAGTGCTCAAATTACAGAGGTATAAGTTTGTTGAGTATTCCTAGTAAATTATATGAGAGGGTATTGATTGAGAGGGTGAAGGCATATACAGAGCATGAGATTGGGGAAGAGCAGTGTGGTTTGAGAAGTGGTAGAGGATGTGTGGATCAGGTGTTTGCTTTGAAGAATGTATGTGAGAAATACTTAGAAAAGCAAATGGATTTGTATGTAGCATTTATGGATCTGGAGAAGGCATATGATAGAGTTGATAGAGATGCTCTGTGGAAGGTATTAAGAATATATGGTGTGGGAGGAAAGTTGTTAGAAGCAGTGAAAAGTTTTTATCGAGGATGTAAGGCATGTGTACGGGTAGGAAGAGAGGAAAGTGATTGGTTCTCAGTGAATGTAGGTTTGCGGCAGGGGTGTGTGATGTCTCCATGGTTGTTTGCTGAAGTCCATTCCTCCGAGGGTACTGGCGAAGATGTTCAACCTTTGGCTTGCTACGTCTGAACTGCCAGAGCCTTTCAAGGCGAATAGAACGGTGCTGATACCAAAGGTCCCTAACCCTACCGAGCCCAAGGACTACAGGCCGATCACCATCTCCTGTGCCGTAGTCTGTCTGCTCCACAAGATCCTGAGCAGCCGCATCTCAAGCCTCGTCCAGATCGATGAGGCTCAAAAGGCATTCGTTCCAGTGGAAGGATGCCTTGAGAACTTGACGATCTTGGATGCGATCGTCGGTCGTGCGGGGGCACACGCCCACGGTGTGCACCTGGCATTCCTCGACATGGCCAAAGCATTCGATAGTGTTAATCATAGCACTATCGGGCGGGCCATGTCGCGGAAGGGCATCCCTTCCCTCGTCAGGACATACATAATGTCGACGTACGACCGAGCCTTCACTAAAATTGAAGGCAGCGATAGGATGTCGGAGAAGATAAATATGACTCGTGGGGTCAAACAGGGCTGCGACCCTCGCGGGGGGTGGGCTTCAGGTCAACCCAGGGAAATGTCGTACCCTCAGCATGGAGGTTGACGGCAAACGTAAGACTTGTTACCAAGTCTTGGGTAACGCTGTCGGCTCCATGAGTGCTGAGGACGAGTATAAGTACCTCGGGATTCTCGTCGGGGCCGGGGGCCGCCGCAAGTCCTATGGAGCCTTGCTAGAAGAGGGGCTGCGAAACATCACCAGAGCCCCTCTAAAACCTCAACAACGGAATGCGTTGCTGGTGGAGCATCTGATCCCCAAGCTCATGCACCGACTGGTGTTGGGGGAAGTATATAAGACGCAATTATCACGCATGGACAGGCAAGTGCGAGTGGCGGTTCGCCGCTGGCTACGCTTAGCCCATGACGAGCCCTGTGCATTCTTCCACTCGACATCTGGAGATGGTGGACTGGGCATACCAGACTTTGTCTCAACCGTCCGGCTGAATAAACAAGCGCGGTTCGAGAAACTGCTCACCTCGTCCGACCCAGTAATTCAGGCGGCTGTCCGGAAGCCTGCAGTCTTGAGCAAGCTGCAGCGCTGGTCTGGACCCGCATGCATTGCCGGTCGACAGGCGGGGAGTAAGACCGAACGCCAGCACGTATGGAGGGCTAATCTGATCAGCACCGTTGACGGTGCGGCTCTCGCTCCATCTGCCACTGTGCCTCAGGTGAGTAGATGGGTAAACAGCGGGAACAGTTTCCTGTCCGGTGCCGATTACGTGAAGGCTGTCCAAGTGCGGATAGGCGCCTTGCCCATCCCTGCCAGGGCGTCCAGAGGCCGGCCCGAGATCAACGGCCTCTGTGACACCTGCCAGAAGCAGGGTACGTTGGGACACATTGCTCAGATGTGCCCTCGTACGCACGGCGGTCGGGTCAAGCGGCACGATAACATCTGTGCCTTTTTGGCTGGGCGACTGAGGCAAAGAGGTTTTCAGGTGTCCTGTGAGCCTCGCATTCCGATTGTGGGGTCCTTTCGGAAGCCGGACATCGTGGATTCCAAAGGTACAGAGACCTATATAATTGACACCCAGGTCTCTGGTGTTCACTTCCCGCTTTCGGCTGCACATACATATAAGTGCAGCTACTACGGTACCTCGGAAGTCTTACACGGCGTACGGGAATACACCGGAAAAGACACCGTGCACGTGACTTCGGCCACCCTGAGTTGGCGAGGTGCATGGTGTCAGGAAAGCGTGAGTGCTCTCAGGGGGTTAGGGCTGACATACCGGGACCTCGAGGTGTGCAGTGTCAAAGCCCTAACCTGGACTCACTCCCTTCACAGGATGTGGTCCAAGAGCACAGGCTAATAGTCAGAGTCTGCCTCGAACATCTGGTGTTGGCCCACAAGGCAGGCGTAAGGTCATCTCCCCTTTGTCGGCTTGGGGTGTGCGGGATTAGGCTGTTCTTCCGTGGCCCCCACAGGCAGGTACCAGTTCCTGAGGTCGGGTTGGCGGTCGGGATGGTGGACGCCTTGGCAGGGTTGCCCATTGCTCCCGCGCGACGGCCGCACCGGAAGGTGAGCGGTGCTGGAAGGTCGCTGTGCCTAAGTCGGCAACCTAAGTCGCCGGACCCAACAGAGTCCAAAACATCATCTAACTGCCACCTTAAAACTTATCTCGAACTGTGCTATCAGCATTCTGGCCTATAGTCTTCCCCTTACAGTATCCATACACTCTTTCCAATTAACAACTTCCTTCACTATCAATACATTGCTTAGCCGACATTTAAGACCTTCGCACAGTATATAGATGTTCCCCCTTTGCACATTACTAACTGACAATAGTGAAGAAAAAAAAAAGAAAATAAAGAGAAGACAGAGGCATCTGGACGATTTTTGCAGGGATATAATGCAAATGACTGGGAGATGTATAAAAGAAAGTGGCAAGAGATCAAGAAAAGGTGCAAGAGGTGAAAAAGACGGCAAATAAAACTTGGGTTGAGAGAGTATCATTAAATTCTAGGGAGAATAAAAAGATGTTTTGGAAGGAGGTAAATAAAGTGCATAAGACAACGGATCAAGGGAACTTCAGTGAAGGGGGCTAATGGGGAGGTGATAACAAGTAGTGGTGATGTGAGAAGGGGATGGAGTGAGTATTTTGAAGGTTTGTTGAATGTGTTTGATGATAGAGTGGCAGATATAGGGTGTTTTGGTCGAGGTGGTGTGCAAAGTGAGAGGGTTAGGGAGAATGATTTGGCAAACAGAGAAGAGGTAGTAAAAGCTCTGCGGAAGATGAAAGCCGGCAAGGTGGCGGGTTTGGATGGTATTGCAGAGGAATTTATTTAAAAAGGGGGTGACTGTAGTGTTGACAGGTTGGTAAGGTAATTCAATGTATGTATGACTCATGGTGAGGTGCCTGAGGATTGGCGGAGTGTATTACAGATGTATAAGTTTGTTGGGTATTACTGGGCAATTATATGGAGGGATGAAGGCAAGCACAAAGCATCAGATTGGGGAAGAGCATTGTGGTTTCAGAAGTGGTAGAGGATAAGTGGATCAGGTGTTTGTTTTGAAGAATGTAGGTGAGAAATACTTGGAAAAGCAAATGGATTTGTAGGTAGCATGCATGGATCTGGAGAAGGCATATGATAGAGTTGATAGAGATGCTTTCTGGAAGGTATTAAGAATATATGGTGTGGGAGGCAAGTTGTTAGAAGCAGTGAAAAGTTTTTATCGAGGATGTAAGGCATGTGTACGTGTAGGAAGAGAGGAAAGTGATTGGTTCTCAGTGAATGTAGGTTTGCGGCAGGGGTGTGTGATGTCTCCATGGTTGTTTAATTTGTTTATGGATGGGGTTGTTAGGGAGGTGAATGCAAGAGTTTTGAAAAGAGGGCAAGTATGCAATTTGTTGTGGATGAGGCAGCTTGGGAAGTGAGTCAGTTGTTGTTCGCTGATGATACAGCGCTGGTGGCTGATTCGAGTGAGAAACTGTAGAAACTGGGGACTGAGTTTGATAAAGTTTGTGAAAGAAAAAAGCTGAGAGAAAATGTGAATAAGAGCAAGGTTATTAGGTACAGTAGGGTTGAGGGACTAGTCAACTGGGAGGTAAGTTTGAATCTAGAAAAACTGTAGGAAGTGAAGTGTTTTAGATATCTAGGAGTAGAATTGGCAGCGGATGGAACCATGGAAGGGGAAGTGAATCATAGGGTTGGGAAGGGGGCGAAAGTTTTGGGAGCCTTGAAGAATGTATGGAAGGTAAGACATTATCTCGGAAAGCAAAAATGGGTATGTTTGAAGGAATAGTGGTCCCAACAATGTTATATGGTTGCGACCCGTGGGCTATATATAGAATTGTGCGGAGGAATGTTGATGTACTGGAAATGAGATGTTTGAGGACAATATGTGGTGTGAGATAGTTTGATCGAGTAAGTAATAATAGGGTAAGGTAGATGTGTGGTAATGAAAGGAGTGTGATTGAGAGAGCAGAAGAGGGTGTTTTGAAATGGTTTGGTCACATGGAGAAAATGAGTGAGGAAAGATTGAGAAAGAGGGTATATGTGTCAGAGGTGGAGGGAACGAGAAGTGGGAGACCAAATTGGAGGTTGAAAGATGGAGTGAAAAAGATTTTGAGCGATCGGGGCCTGAACATGCAAAAGGGTAAAAGGCGTGCAAGGAATAGAGTGAATTGGAACGATGTGGTATACCGGGGTCGACGTGCTGTCAATGGATTGAACCAGGGTATGTGAAGTGTCTGACGTAAACCATGGAAAGTTTTGTGGGGCCTTGATGTGCAAAGGGAACTGTGGTTTCGGTGCATTATTACATGACAGCTAGAGACAGAGTGTGAACGAGTGTGGCCTTTGTTGTCTTTTCCTAGCGCTAAGTCGCGCACATAAGGGGGGGAGGGGGTTGTTATTTCATGTGTCGCGGGGTGGCGATGGGAATGAATAAAGGCAGACAGTATGATATATGTACATGTGTATATATGTATATGTCTGTGTGTGTATATATATGTATACGTTCAGATGTATAGGTATGTATATTTGCTTGTGTGGACGTGTATGAATATACATGTGTGTGTGTGTGTGGATTGTGCCATTCTTTCGTCGTTTTCCTTGCGCTACCTCACTAACGCGGGAGACAGGAACAAAGCCAAGTAGATAATGATAAAGAGATATACGTATATAAGTAGGAGAGATAGCCAAAGAGAGTTATTGGATTACGTGTTAATATATAGGCGCGTTAAAGAGAGAGTTTTGGATGTTAATGTGCTGAGAGGTGAAACTGAAGGAATGTCTGATCATTATCTTTCGCAGGCGAAAGCGACGATTTGTATAGGTTTTCAGAAAGCAAGAGAGAATGTTTGGGTGAAGAGAGTGGTGAGATTAAGTGAGCTTTGGAAGGAGATTTGTTTGAGTAAGTACTACGAGAGACTGAAGTACAGAGACAGCGACAGAGTGCAGAATGGAAAAAGGATAGAAGAAAGGACGTAAGGGGAGTGTCGGAGGAATGGGATGTATTTAGGGAAGCAGTGATGGCTTGTGCAAAAGAAGCTTGTAGCATGAGAGGTGTGAGAGGTGGGCAGATTAGAAGGGTAGTAAGTTGCAGGATGTAGAAGTAAGATTATTAGTGAAGGAGAATAGACAGGCATTTGGACGAGTTTTGCAGGGAAATAATGCAAATGACTGGGAAATGTATAAAAAAAGAGGAAGGAGGTTAGGAGAAAGGTGCAAGAGGTGGAAAAAGATGGCAAATGAGAGTTGGTGTGAGAGAGTATCATTAGATTTTAGGGAGAATAAAAAGATGTTTTGGAAGGAGGTAAATAAAGTGCGTAAGACAAGGGAACAAATGGGAGCATCAGTGAAGGGGGCTCATGGGGAGGAGATATCAAGAAGTGGTGATGTGAGAAGGAGATCGAGTTAGTATTTTGTAGTTTTGTTGAATGTGTTTGATGATAGAGTGGCAGATATAGGGTGTTTTGTTCGAGAGGGTATGCAAAGTGAGAGGGTTAGGGAGAATGATTTGATAAACAGAGAAGAGGTAGGAAAAGCTTTGCGGAAAAGTCAAAGCCGGCAAGGCAGCGGGTTTGGATGGTATTGCAGTGGAATTTATCATAAAGGGGGTGACTGTATTGTTGATTGGTTGGTAAGGTTATTCATTGTATGTGTGACTCATGGTGAGGTACATGAGGATTGGCGGAATACTTGTATAGTGTCATTGTACAAAGGCAAAGGGTATAAAAGTCAGTGCTGAAATTAAAAGGTATAAGTTTGTTGAGTATTCCTGGGAAATTATATTTGAGGGTATGGAGTGAGAGGGTGAAGGCATGTACAGAGCATCAGATTGAGGAAGAGCAATGTGGTTTCAGAAGTGGTACGGTATGTGAAGAGATGATGTTTGCTTTGAAGAATGTATATGAGAAATACTTAGAAAAGCAAATGGATTTGTATATTGCATTTATGAATCTGGAGAAGGCATATGATAGAGTTGATAGAGATTTTCAGTGGAAGGTATTAAGAATATATCGTGTGGGAGGCAAGTTGTTAGAAGCAGTGAAAAGATTTTATCGAGGATTTAAGGCGTTTGTATGTGTAGGAAGAGAGGAAAGTGATTGGTTCTCCACGAATGTTGGTTTGCGGCAGGGGTGTGTGATGTCTACCCGGTTGTTTAATTCGTTTATGGATGGGGTTTTTAGGGAGGTGAATGCAAGAGTTTTGGAAAGAGGGGCAAGTATGCAGTCTGTTGTGGATGAGAGAGCTTGGGAAGTGAGTCAGTTGCTGTTCGCTGATGATACAGCGCTGGAGGCTGATTTGGGTGAGAAACTGCAGAAGCTGGTGACTGAGTTTGGTAAATTGTGTGAAAGAAGAAAGCTGAGAGTAAAAGTGAATAAGGACAAGGTTATTAGTTACAGTAGGGTTGTGGGACAAGTCAATTGGGAAGTAAGATTGAATGGAAAAAACTGGAGGAAGTGAGGTGTTTTAGATATATGGGAATGGATTTGCCAGCGGATGGAACCATGGAAGCGGAAGTATATCATAGGGTGGGGGAGGGGGCAAAAGTTCTGGGAGCGTTGATGAATGTGTGGAAGTCGAGAACGTTGTCTTGGAAAGCGAAATTGGGTATGTTTGAAGGAATTGAGGTTCCAACAATGATATATGGTTGTAAGGAGTGGCCTATAGATAAAGTTGTGCGGAGGGGGGTGGATGTGCTGGAAATG
>NC_092241.1:15037333-15082333 GCF_036320965.1 Panulirus ornatus
GGGATAATGTTCTCGACTTCCACACATTTTTCAAGGCTCCCAAAATTTTCGCCCCCTCCCCCACCCTATGATCCACTTCCGCTTCCATGGTTCCATCCGCTGACAGATCCACTCCCAGATATCTAAAACACTTCACTTCCTCCAGTTTTTCTCCATTCAAACTCACCTCCCAATTGACTTGACCCTCAACCCTACTGTACCTAATACCTTGCTCTTATTCACATTTACTCTTAACTTTCTTCTTCCACACACTTTACCAAACTCCGTCACCAGCTTCTGCAGTTTCTCACATGAATCCGCCACCAGCGCTGTATCATCAGCGAACAACAACTGACTTACTTCCCAAGCTCTCTCATCCCCAACAGACTTCATACTTGCCCCTCTTTCCAAGACTCTTGCATTTACCTCCCTAACAACCCCATCCATAAACAAATTAAACAACCATGGAGACATCACACACCCCTGAAGCAAACCTACATTCACTGAGAACCAATCACTTTCCTCTCTTCCTACACGTACACATGCCTTACATCCTCGATAAAAACCTTTCACTGCTTCTAACAACTTGCCTCCCACACCATATATTCTTAATACCTTCCACAGAGCATCTCTATCAACTCTATCATATGCCTTCTCCAGATCCATAAATGCTACATACAAATCCATTTGCTTTTCTAAGTATTTCTCACATACATTCTTCAAAGCAAACACCTGATCCACACATCCTCTACCACTTCTGAAACCACACTGCTCTTCCCCAATCTCATGCTCTGTACATGCCTTCACTCTCTCAATCAATACCCTCCCATATAATTTACCAGGAATACTCAACAAACTTATACCTCTGTAATTTGAGCACTCACTCTTATCCCCTTTGCCTTTGTACAATGGCACTATGCACGCATTCCGCCAATCCTCAGGCACCTCGCCATGAGTCATACATACATTAAATAACCTTACCAACCAGTCAACAATACAGTCACCCCCTTTTTTAATAAATTCCACTGCAATACCATCGAAACCTGCTGCCTTGCCGGCTTTCATCTTCCGCAAAGCTTTTACTACCTCTTCTCTGTTTACCAAATCATTTTCCCTAACCCTCTCAATTTGCACACCACCTCGACCCAAACACCCTATATCTGCCACTCTGTCATCAGACACATTCAACAAACCTTCAAAATACTCATTCCATCTCCTTCTCACATCACCACTACTTGTTATCACCTCCCCATTTACGCCCTTCACTGAAGTTCCCATTTGCTCCCTTGTCTTACGCACCCTATTTACCTCCTTCCAGAACATCTTTTTATTCTCCCTAAAATTTACTGATAGTCTCTCACCCCAACTCTCATTTGCCCTTTTTTTCACCTGTTGCACCTTTCTCTTGACCTCCTTTCTTTTTCTTTTATACATCTCCCACTCAATTGCATTTTTTCCCTGCAAAAATCGTCCAAATGCCTCTCTCTTCTCTTTCACTAATACTCTTACTTCTTCATCCCACCACTCACTACCCTTTCTAAACAGCCCACCTCCCACTCTTCTCATGCCACAAGCATCTTTTGCGCAATCCATCACTGATTCCCTAAATACATCCCATTCCTCCCCCACTCCCCTTACTTCCATTGTTCTCACCTTTTTCCATTCTGTACACAGTCTCTCCTGATACTTCTTCACACAGGTCTCCTTCCCAAGCTCACTTACTCTCACCACCTTCTTCACCCCAACATTCACTCTTCTTTTCTGAAAACCCATACTAATCTTCACCTTAGCCTCCACAAGATAATGATCAGATATCCCTCCAGTTGCACCTCTCAGCACATTGACATCCAAAAGTCTCTCTTTCGCACGCCTGTCAATTAACACGTAATCCAATAACGCTCTCTGGCCATCTCTCCTACTTACATAAGTATACTTATGTATATCTCGCTTTTTAAACCAGGTATTCCCAATCATCAGTCCTTTTTCAGCACATAAATCTACAAGCTCTTCACCATTTCCATTTACAACACTGAACACCCCATGCATACCAATTATTCCCTCAACTGCCACATCACTCACCTTTGCATTCAAATCACCCATCACTATAACCCGGTCTCGTGCATCAAAACCGCTAACACACTCATTTAGCTGCTCCGAAAACACTTGCCTCTCATGATCTTTCTTCTCATGCCCAGGTGCATATGCACCAATAATCACCCACCTCTCTCCATCAACTTTCAATTTTACCCATATTAATCGACAATTTACTTTCTTACATTCTATCACATACTCCCACAACTCCTGTTTCAGGAGTATTGCTACTCTTTCCCTTGCTCTTGTCCTCTCACTAACCCCTGACTTCACTCCCCAGACATTTCCAAACCACTCTTCCCCTTTACCCTTGAGCTTCGTTTCACTCAGACCCAAAACATCCAGGTTCCTTTCCTCAAACATACTACCTATCTCTCCTTTTTTCACATCTTGGTTACATCCACACACATTTAGGCACCCCACTCTGAGCCTTCGAGGAGGATGAGCACTCCCCGCGTGACTCCTTCTTCTGTTTCCCATTTTAGAAAGTTAATACAAGGAGGGGAGGATTTCCGGCCCCCCGCTCCCGTCCCCTCTAGTCGCTTTCTACGACACGCGAGGAATACGTGGGAAGTATTCTTTCACCCCTATCCCCAGGGGTATATATATATACATATATATATATATATATATATATATATATATATATATATATATATATATATATATATATATATATATATATATATATATATATATATATATATATATCTTTCTTTCTTTTAAAATATTTGCCATTTCCCGCGTTGGCGAGGTAGCGTTAAGAACAGAGAACTGGGCCTTTTTTGGAATATCCTCACCTGGCCCCCTCTGTTCCTTCTTTTGGAAAATTAAAAAAAATAAAACGAGAGGGGAGGATTTCCAGCCCCCCGCTCCCTCTCCTTTTAGTCGCCTTCTACGACACGCAGGGAATACGTGGGAAGTATTCTTAATCCCCTATCCCCAGGGATATATATATATATATATATATATATATATATATATATATATATATATATATATATATATATATATATATATATATTTTTCTTTTTTTTTTGCTTTGTCGCTGTCTCCCGCGTTTGCGAGGTAGCGCAAGTAAACAGACGAAAGAAATGGCCCAACCCACCCCATACACATGTATATACATACGTCCACACACGCAAATATACATACCTACACAGCTTTCCATGGTTTACCCCAGACGCTTCACTAGCTTTGATTCAATCCACTGACAGCACGTCAACCCCGGTATACCACATCGCTCCAATTCACTCTATTCCTTGCCCTCCTCTCACCCTCCTGCATGTTCAGGCCCCGATCACACAAAATCTTTTTTAACTCCATCTTTCCACCTCCAATTTGGTCTCCCTCTTCTCCTCGTTCCCTCCACCTCCGACACATATATTCTATTGGTCAATCTTTCCTCACTCATTCTCTCCATGTGCCCGAACCATTTCAAAACACCCTCTTCTGCTCTCTCAACCACGCTCTTTTTATTTCCACACATCTCTATTACCCTTACGTTACTTACTCGATCAAACCACCTCACACCACATATTGTCCTCAAACATGTCATTTCCAGCACATCCATCCTCCTGCGCACAACTCTATCCATAGCCCACGCCTCGCAACCATACAACATTGTTGGAACCACTTTTCCTTCAAACATACCCATTTTTGCTTTCCGAGATAATGTTCTCGACTTCCACACACTCTTCAAGGCTCCCAGAATTTTCGCCCCCTCCCCCACCCTATGATCCACTTCCGCTTCCATGGTTCCATCCGCTGCCAGATCCACTCCCAGATATCTAAAACACTTCACTACCTCTAGTTTTTCTCCATTCAAACTCACCTCCCAATTGACTTGACCCTCAACCCTACTGTACCTAATAACCTTGCTCTTATTCACATTTACTCTTAACTTTCTTCTTTCACACACTTTACCAAACTCAGTCACCAGCTTCTGCAGTTTCTCACATGAATCAGTCACCAGCGCTGTATCATCAGCGAACAACAACTGGCTCACTTCCCAAGCTCTCTCATCCCCAACAGATTTCATACTTGCACCTCTTTCCAAAACCCTTGCATTCACCTCCCTAAAAACCCCATCCATAAGCAAATTAAACAACCATTGAGACATCACACATCCCTACCGCAAACCTACATTCACTGAGAACAAATCACTTTCCTCTCTTCCTACACGTACACATGCCTTACATCCTCGATAAAAACCTTTCACTGCTGCTAACAACTTGCCTCCCACACCATATATTCTTAATACCTTCCACAGAGCATCTCTATCAACTCTATCATATGCCTTCTCCAGATCCATAAATGCTACATACAAATCCATTTGCTTTTCTAAATATTTCTCACATACATTCTTCAAAGCAAACACCTGATCCACACATCCTCTACCACTTCTGAAACCACACTGCTCTTCCCCAATCTGATGCTCTGTACATGCCTTCACCCTCTCAAACAATATCCTCCCATATAATTTACCAGGAATACTCAACAAACTTATACCTCTATAATTTGAGCACTCACTTTTATCCCCTTTGCCTTTGTACAATGGCACAATGCACGCATTCCGCCAATCCTCAGGCACCTCACCATGAGTCATACATACATTAAATAACCTTACCAACCAGTCAACAATACAGTCACCCCCTTTTTTAATAAATTCCACTGCAATACCATCCAAACCTGCTGCCTTGCCGGCTTTCATCTTCCGCAAAGCTTTTACTACCTCTTCTCTGTTTACCAAATCATTTACCCTAACCCTCTCACTTTGCACACCACCTCGACCAAAACACCCTATATCTGCCACTCTATCATCAAACACATTCAACAAACCTTCAACATACTCACTCCATTTCCTTCTCACATCACCACTACTTGTTATCACCTCCCCATTTGCGCCCTTCACTGAAGTTCCCATTTGCTCCCTTGTCTTACGCACTTTATTTACCTCCTTCCAGAACATCTTTTTTTCTCCCTAAAATTTAATGATACTCTCTCACCCCAACTCTCATTTGCCCTTTTTTTCACCTCTTGCACCTTTCACTTGACCTCCTGTCTCTTTCTTTTATACATCTCCCACTCAATTTCATTTTTTCCCTGCAAAAATCGTCCAAATGTCTCTCTCTTCTCTTTCACTAATACTCTTACTTCTTCATCCCACTACCCTTTCTAATTAACCCACCTCCCACTCTTCTCATGCCACAAGCATCTTTTGCGCAATCCATCACTGATTCCCTAAATACATCCCATTCCTCCCCCACTCCCCTTACTTCCATTGTTTTCACCTTTTTCCATTCTGTACTCAGTCTCTCCTGGTACTTCCTCACACAAGTCTCCTTCCCAAGCTCACTTACTCTCACCACCCTCTTCACCCCAACATTCACTCTTCTTTTCTGAAAACCCATACAAATCTTCACCTTAGCCTCCACAAGATAATGATCAGACATCCCTCCAGTTGCACCTCTCAGCACATTAACATCCAAAAGTCTCTCTTTCGCAGGCCTGTCAATTAACACGTAATCCAATAACGCTCTCTGGCCATCTCTCCTACTTACATAAGTATACTTATGTATATCTCGCTTTTTAAACAAGGTATTCCCAATCATCAGTCCTTTTTCAGCACATAAATCTAAAAGCTCTTCACCATTTCCATTTACAACACTGAACACCCCATGTATACCAATTATTCCCTCAACTGCCACATTACTCACCTTTGCATTCTAATCACCCATCACTATAACCCGGTCTCGTGCATCAAAACCACTAACACACTTGCCTCTCATGATCTTTCTTCTCATGCACAGGTGCATATGCACCAATAATCACCCATCTCTCTCCTTCAACTTACAGTTTTACCCATATTAATCGAGAATTTACTTTCTTACATTCTATCACATACTCCCACAACTCCTGTTTCAGGAGTATTGCTACTCCTTCCCTTGCTCTTGTCTTCTCACTAACCCCTGACTTTACTCCCAAGACATTCCCAAACCACTCTTCCCATTTACCCTTGATCTTCGTTTCACTCAGAGCCAAAACATCCAGGTTCCTTTCCTCAAACATACTACCTATCTCTCCTTTTTTCACATCTTGGTTACATCCACACACATTTAGGCACCCCAATCTGAGCCTTCGAGGAGGATGAGCACTCCCCGCGTGACTCCTTCTTCTGTTTCCCATTTTAGAAAGTTAAGAAAATACAAGGACGGGAGGATTTTTGGCCCCCCGCTCCTGTCCCCTCTAGTCGCTTTCTACGACACGCGAGGAATGCGTGGGAAGTATTCTTTCACCCCTATCCCCAGGGATAATATATATATATATATATATATATATATATATATATATATATATATATATATATATATATATATATATATATATATATATATATATATATATATATATATATATATATATATATATATACACACACACACACACACACATACACACGCACATATACACACACACACACATACATATATATACATAAGAAAAATGTAAGAAACAATTTAGAAAACTGAAACTTCTAGCTTGAAATGAAATGAAAAAATGGATGTCACATAATGGTTCAACCTCTGGCTATGGAAAATGTATAATTTATTTACACAAATGTCAATAGTAGTTCTTATCAATTTGACCACTGTATCAATAAGCTTCAATGTCTAAGCTACATTTTTTCCATTTTCACTATTTTCTTGTCAAAGCACCATGTATGAAAACTACCACTCCAGTAACACAACTGTAAACATTTACTTCCCCTTTAAAAAAGTTCTGGGGAAGTCTCTCTCGATATATATATATATATATATATATATATATATATATATATATATATATATATATATATATATATATATATATATATATATATATATATATATATATATATATATATATATATATATATATATATATATATATATGTATATATCCCTGGGGATAGGGGAGAAAGAATACTTCCAACGCATTCCTCACGTGTCGTAGAAAGTGACTAAAGGGTACGGGAGCGGGGGGCCAGAAACCCTCCCCTCCTTCTATTTTGACTCTCTAAAAGGGGAAATAGAAGAAGGAGTCACGCGGGGAGTGCTCATCCTCCTCGAAGGCTCAGATTGGGGTGTCTAAATGTGTGTAGATGTAACCAACATCAGAAAGAAGGAGAGATAGGTAGTATGTTTGAGGAAAGGAACCTGGATGCTTTGGCTCTGAGTGAAACGAAACCCAAGGGTAAAGGGGAAGAGTGGTTTGGGAATGTCTTGGGAGTAAAGTCAGGGGTTAGTGGGAGGAAAAGAGCAAGGGAAGGAGTAGCACTACTCTTGAAACAGCAGTTGTGGGAGTATATGATAGAGTGTAAGAAAGTAAATTCTAGATTGATATGGGTAAAACTGAATAGTGATTGAGAAAGATGGGTGATTATTGGTGCATATGCGCCTGGGCATGAGAATAAAGATCATGAGGGGCAAATGTTTTGGGAGCAGCTGAATGAGTGTGTTAGTGGTTTTGATGCACAAGACTGGGTTGTAGTGATGGGAGATTTGAATTCAAAGGTGAGTAACGTGGCAGTCCAGGGAATAATTGGTAAACATGGGGTGTTTAGAGTTGTAAATGGAAATGGTGAAGAGTTTGTGGATTTTTGTGCTTAGAAAGGACTGGTGATTGGGAATAACTGGTTTAAAAAGCGAGATATACATAAGTATACGTATGTAAGTAGGAGAGATGGCCAGAGAGCGTTATTGGATTACGTGTTAATTAATAGGCCCTCGAAAGAGACTTTTGGATGTTAATGTGCTGAGAGGTGCAACTGGGGGGATGTCTGATCATTATCTTGTGGAGGCGAAGGTGAAGATTTGTAGGGGTTTTCAGTAAAGAAGAGAGAATGTTGGGGTGAAGAGAGTGGTGAGAGTAAGTGAGCTTGGGAATTAAACTTGTGTGAGGAAGTACTAGGAGAGACTGAGTACAGAATGGTAAAAGGTGAGAACAAAGGAGGTGGGGGAATGGGGGAGGAATGGGATGTATTTAGGGAAGCAGTGATGGCTTCCGTAAAAGATGCTTGTGGCATGAGAAGCGTGGGATGTGGATTGATTAGAATGGGTAGCGAGTGGTGGGGTGAAGAGTTAATATTATTAGTGGAAGAGAAGAGAGAGGCATTTGGACGATTTTTGCTGGAAAAAAATGCAAATGAGTGGGAGATGTATAAAAGAAAGAGGCAAGAGGTCAACAGAAAGGGGCAAGAGGTGAAAAAGAGGGCAAATGAAAGTTGGGGTGAATGAGTATATTAAATTTTAGGGAGAATAAAAAGATGTTTTGGAAGGAGGTAAATTAAGTGAGGAAGACAAGGGAGCAAATGGGAACTTCTGTAAACGGGGCTAATGGGGAGGTGATAACAAGTAGTGGTGATGTCAGAAGGAGATGGAGTGAGTATTTTGAAGGTTTGTTGAATGTGTTTGATGATAGAGTGGAAGATATAGGGGTTGTGGTCGAGGTGGTGTGCAAAGTGAGAGGGTTAGGGAAAATGATTTGGTAAAGAGAGAAGATGTAGTAAAAGCTTTGCAGAAGATGAAAGCCGGCAAGGCAGCAGGTTTGGTTGGTATTATAGTGGAATTTATTAAAAAAGGGGGTTACTGTATATTTGACTGGCTGGTAAGGTTATTTAATGTATGTATGGTTCATGGTGAGGTGCCTGAGGATTGGTGGAATGCTTGCATAGTGCCATTGTACGAAGGCAAAGGGGATAAAAGTGAGTGCTCAAATTACAGAGGCATAAGTCTGTTGAGTATTCCTGGGAAATTATATGGGACGGTATTGAGTGAGAGGGTGAAGGCATGTACAGAGCATGAGATTGGGGAAGAGCAGTGTGGTTTCAGAAGTGGTAGAGGATGTGTGTATAAGGTGTTTGCTTTGAAGAATGTATGTGAGAAATATTTAGAAAAGCAAATGGATTTGTATGTAGCATTTATGGATCTGGAAAAGGCATATGATAGAGTTGATAGAGATGCGCTGTGGAAGGTATTAAGAATATATGGTGTGGGAGGCAAGTTGTTAGAAGCAGTGAAAAGTTTTTATCGAGGATGTAAGGCATATGTACGTGTAGGAAGAGAGGAAAGTGATTGGTTCTCAATGAATGTAGGTTTGCGGCAATGGTGTGTGATGTCTCTATGGTTGTTTAATTTGTTTATGGATGGGGTTGTTAGGGAGGTGAATGCAAGAGTTTTGGAAAGAGGGGCAAGTATGCAGTCTGTTGGGGATGAGAGAGCTTGAGAAGTTAGTCAGTTGTTGTTCGCTGATGATACAGCGCTGGTGGCTGATTCATGTGAGAAACTGCAGAAGCTGGTGACTGAGTTTGGTAAAGTGTGTGAAAGATGAAAGTTAAGAGTAAATGTGAATAAGAGCAAAGTTATTAGGTACAGTAGGGTTGAGGGTCAAGTCAATTGGGAAGTAAGTTTAAATGGAGAAAAACTGAAGGAAGTAAAGTGTTTCAGATATCTGAGAGTGGATCTGGTAGCAGATGGAATCATGGAAGCGGAAGTGAATCATAGGGTGGGGGACTGGGCGAAAATTCTGGGAGCCTTGAAGAATGATTGGAAGTCGAGAATATTATCTCGGAAAGCAAAAATGGGTATGTTTGAAGGAATAGTGGTACCAACAATGTTGTATGGTTGCGAGGCGTGGGCTATGGATAGAGTTATACGCAGGAGGGTGGATGTGCTGGAAATGAGATGTTTGAGGACAATATGAGGTGTGAGGTGGTTTGATCGAGTAAGTAATGTAAGGGTAAGAGAGATGTGTGGAAATAAAAAGAGTATGGTTGAGAGAGCAGAAGAGGGTGTTTTGAAATGGTTTGGTCACATGGAGAAAATGAGTGAGGAAAGATTGACCTATAGGATATATGTGTCAGAGGTGGAGGGAACGAGGAGAAGTGGGAGACCAAATTGGAGGTGGAAAGATGGAGTGAAAAAGATTTTGAGTGATCGGGGCCTGAACATGCAGGAGGGTGAAATTCGGATCTAGGAATAGAGTGAATTAGATCGATGTGGTATACCGAGGTTGACGTGCAGTCAGTGGATTGAATCAGGGCATGTGAAGCGTGTGGGGTAAACCATGGAAAGTAGTGCGAGACCTGGATATGGAAAGGGAGCTGTGGTTTCGGGCATTATTGCATGACAGCTAGAGACTGAGTGTGAAAGAATGGGGCCTTTGTTGTCTTTTCCTAGCGCTACCTCGCACACATGAGGGGGGAGGGGGATGATATTCAATGTGTGGCAAGGTGGCGATGGAAATGAATAAAGGCAGACAGTGTGAATTGTGTGCATGGGTATATATGTATGTGTCTCTCTGTGTATATATATATGTGTACATTCAGATGTATAGGTATGTATTTTTGCGTGAAATGAAACACCAAAAGTTCCCAAGTGCACTTTGGTGTAATAATCACATCATCAGGGGAGACACAAGAGAGAAATATCAGTCAGTAGATATACATCGAAGAGACGAAGCTAGGACGCCATTTGGTAAACATATGATTGTCGAAAACATACAACGAGCCTTCATAAACTTATCATTTTACAAATCTTATCAACAATAAAGTTATCTAATTTTTATAGACCATCACTAATATTAAGATGATAATTCTTTGTGTATTTAATATAGAAGATTCAATGATGTTTCTCTTGGTGATAGAGTTACAGTTAATAACTAAGATGGTGTTATTCCAGTCAATACAATAATCATAGTTTTTAACAGGATTAAACAAGGCATTTGATTCTTGTCCAGTTTTTATACTACATTTATGTTGCTTAAGTCTAACAGAAAGATCCTTACAAGTCTGACCAAAATAAAATTTATCACAATTTCCACAAAGCACTTTATAGATGCAACCAAGAGAATTTTCTGGTGAATTCCTGATTAAGATATTCTTTACAGTAGAATTGTTGCTGAAGGTGACATTTACAGTAAAGGATTTAAGCAACATGGGAAGCAAAGTGAAATTTTTATTAGAACCAAAAGATTCTTGGTGTCAATCGGGGGTTAGGGCTCAACTCCATAAAATGATTTCTTTGCTAACTTTAGGGATTTATAAATGAAAGATCTAGGGTACTTTAACTTAGATCCAATAGAATATATCTTCTCAAACTCATCATCCTTAAACTCTGGAGTGCAAATTCGTAATGCCCTAAGGAACATAGATTGAAATGTTGATAATTTAACTCTGTCCTGTTGAGATGAGTAATAATGGATATATAAGCATACATTAGTGGGTTTTCTGTATATGCTAAACTTAAACTTGTTTCCTTGTCGGACTATTGCTATGATGAATTACGGAAAGAACGCAATAGGCTATAAGTGTCACTAAATCGTAACTTGGTCCATCTCGTTGAAAACAGCGACTTTGCCAAGAACACAAACCCATCTTTTGTGGTAAACCTGTCTAATAAACAACTAGATAAAGATTCCCTGTGTGCATTAGGCTATCGTTTAAGCTTTGTGTGCTCTCACAGAGAAGCCAGCTGTGTTGATATAACGAATTCTTTTTGTAATTTAGAAAAATACAGTAATTTAAGTAATGATGATATTAATATCTGTAAGGGTTTAGTGTATGCCAATTTTTCAAAACCAATGGAAGCTAATTGCCCTAAAAGATTCATAAAAGCTATTAACACCTTGAAACAAAACAAGGATATACATATTATTAAAGCAGATAAGGCTAACACTATTGTGATTTTAGACATAAGTAACTATTTATCTAAAATTAATGATCTTCTAAATGATAACACAACATATTCTAAACTTAGTAAAAATCCTTTAGAGGCAGTTAATTGTCACTTAAATAAAGAAATGAAGTTGTTGTTGAAAGGTAACATTTCTCTTATCAAAAGTTTGTCATCTTTGTCCCCTTCATTGCAATATATTTATGCACTTATCAAAACACATAAACAGAATTTTCCGGCATGACCTATGGTGACTTCAGTAGGTTCCATCATATATAAATTGTCAAAATGGTTAGTTTCTGTATTAAGCCCTTTAGTGCGTAAGGTATCAAATTCTAATATCATGAACAATATAGATTTAGTCAACAAGCTAAACAATGTCAATATTAATTTTGATTTCAAACTAGTTAGCTTTGATGTTTCCTAACTTTTCACTAAAGTTCCTGTTGATGACTTTTTAGAATATCTATTTGAAGTCTTGGATGATATTCATTTACCTGTTTCAAAGTCTAATTTCACTGAACTGATAAAATCTTATATAAAATACTGTGTATTTCAATTTAATGGAGATTATTATGCTCAAAAATTTGGTACGGCAATGGGTAACCCTCTTTCACCTGTACTAAGTAATCTTTATATGGAATTTTTTGAAACAAAATTACTAAAGGACATCTTACCTTCTAATGCTATTTGGTTTAGGTATATAGATGATGTTCTTTGTGTTAGGCCAAGAAATAAATATTTACAAATATTTCTCACCTTACTTAACAATTTAGTACCTTCCATCAAATTTACTGTAGAAAATGAAAATAATATGTTACCATTTTTAGATTGCATGATCCATAGACAAGAAAACAAATTTAAGTTTAGCATATACAGAAAACCCACCAATGTATTCTCATATATCCATTATTACTCATCTCAACATGACAGACTTAAAACATCATTTCAAACTATGTTCCTTAGGGCATTACGTATTTGCAGTCCAGAGTTTATTGATGATGAGTCTGAGATGATATATTCTATTGGATCTAAGTTAAAGTACCCTAGATCTTTCATTGAAAAATCCCTAAATTTAGCAAAGAAATCATTTTATATAGTTGAGACCAAGCCCCCTATTGGCACCAAGAATCTTTTAGTTTTCCCTTTTAATAACAATTTCAATTTGCTTCCCATGTTGCTTAAATCGTTTAATGTAAATGTTGCCTTTAGCAACAATAATACTATAAAGAATATCTTAATGAGGAATTCACGAGAAGATTGTATTGGTTGCATCTAGAAAGTGCCTTGTGGAAACTGTGATGAATTTTATGTTGAACAGACTGGTAAGGATCTTTCTGTTAGACTTAAGCAACATAAATAATGTATAAGAACGGGACAAGAATCAAATGCCTTGTTTAATCATGTTAAAAACTATGATCATTTTATTGACTGGAGTAACGCCATCTCAGTTATTAACTATAACTCTAATACCAAGAGAAACATTAGTGATGGTGTATACAAATTAGACAACTTTATTGTTGATAAGATTTGTAAAATGATAAGATTATGAACGCTCGTTGTACGTTTTGGACAATCACATGTTTGCCAAATGGCGTCCAAGCTTCGTCTCTTCGATGTATATTAACTGACTGTTATATTTCTCTCTTGTGTCTCCCCTGATGATGTGATTATTACACGAAAGTGCACTTGGGAACTTGTCGTGCTCTATTTTCCGCTTGGACTCATAGGAATATATATATATATATATATATATATATATATATATATATATATATATATATATATATATATATATATATATATATATATATGTATATATATATATATATATATATATATATATATATATATATATATATATATATATATATATATATATATATATATATATATATATATATATATATATATATATATATACCGGGGTGGACTTGCTGTCAATGAATTGAACCAGGGCATCTGAAGCGTCTGGGGTAAACCATGGAAAGTGTGTAGGGCCTGGAAGTGGAAAGGGAGCTGTGGTTTCGGTGCATTATTACATGACAGCTAGAGACTGAGTGTGAACGAATGGGGCCTTTGGTGTCTTTCCTAGCGCTACCTCGCACACATGACGGGGGAGGGGTTTGTTATTCCATGTGTGGCGAGGTGGCGATAGGAAGAAATAAAGGCAGACAGTATGAATTGTGTACATGTGTATATATGTATATGTCTGTGTGTGTATATTTATGTGTACATTGAAATGTATGGGCATGTATATTTGCGTATTTGGACGTGTATGGATATATATGTGCATGAGGGCGGGTTAGGCCATTCTTTCGTCTGTTCCCTTGCGCTACCTCGCTAACGCGGGAGACAGCGAAAAAAAAGAAATTATATATATATATATATATATATATATATATATATATATATATATATATATATATATATATATATTGCTTTGTCGCTGTCTCCCGCGTTTACGAGGTAGCGCAAGGAAACAGGCGAAAGAAATGGCCCAACCCACCCCCATACACATGTATATACATACATCCACACACGCAAATATACATACCTACACAGCTTTCCATGGTTTACCCCAAACGCTTCACATGCCCTGATTCAGTCCACCGACAGCACGTCAACCCCGTTATACCACATCGATCCAATTCACTCTATTCCTTGCCCTCCTTTCACCCTCCTGCATGTTAAGGCCCCGATCACACAAAATCTTTTTAACTCCATCTTTCCACATCCAATTTAGTCTCCCACTTCTCGTTCCCTCCCTCTCCGACACATATATCCTCTTGGTCAATCTTTCCTAACTCATTTTCTCCATGTGCCCAAACCATTTCAAAACACCCTCTTCTGCTCTATCAAACACTCTCTTTTTATTTCCACACATCTCTCTTACCCTTACGTTACTTACTCGATCAAACCACCTCACACCAAACATTGTCCTCAAACATCTCATTTCCAGCACATCCATTATCCTGTGCACAACTCTATCCATAGCCCACGCCTCGCAACCATACAACATTGTTGGAACCACTATTCCTTCAAACATACCCATTTTTGCTTTCCGAGATAATGTTCTCGACTTCCACACATTCTTCAAGGCTCCCAGAATTTTCGCCCCCTCCCCCACCTTATGATCCACTTCCGCTTCCATGGTTCCATCCGCTGCCAGATCCACTCCCAGATATCTAAAATACTTTACTTCCTCCAGTTTTTCTCCATTCAAACTTACCTCCCAATTGACTTGACCCTCAACCCTACTGTACCTAACAACCTTGCTCTTATTGACATTTACTCTTAACTTTCTTCTTTCACACACTTTACCAAACTCAGTCACCAGCTTCTGCAGTTTCTCACATGAATCAGCCACCAGCGCTATATCATCAGCGTACAACAACTGACTCACTTCCCAAGCTCTCTCATCCACAACAGACTTCATACTAGCCCCTCTTTCCAAAACTCTTGCATTCACCTCCCTAACAACCCCATCCATAAACAAATTAAACAACCATGGAGACATCACACACCCCTGCTGCAAACCTACATTCAGTGAAAACCAATCATTTTCCTCTCTTCCTACACGTACATATGCCTTACATCCTCGATAAATACTTTTCACTGCTTCTAACAACTTGTCTCCCACACCATATATTCTTAATACCTTCCACAGAGCATCTCTATCAAATCTATCATATGCCTTCTCCAGATCCATAAATGCTACATACAAATCCATTTGCTTTTCTAAGTATTTCTCACATACATTCTTCAAAGCAAACACCTGATCCACACATCCTCGACCACTTCTGAAACCACACTGCTCTTCCCCAATCTGATGCTCTGTACATGTCTTCTGAGTGGTGGGATGAAGAAGTAAGAGTATTAGTGAAAGAGAAGAGAGAGGCATTTAGATGATTTTTGCAGGGAAAAAATGCAATTGAGTGGGAGATGTATAAAAGAAAGAGACAGGAGGTCAAGAGAAAGGTGCAAGAGGTGAAAAAAAGGGCAAATGAGAGTTGGGGTGAGAGAGTATCATTAAATTTTAGGGAGAATAAAAAGATGTTTTGGAAGGAGGTAAATAAAGTGCGTAAGACAAGGGAGCAAATGGGGACTTCAGTGAAGGGCGCAAATGGGGAGGTGATAACAAGTAGTGGTGATATGAGAAGGAGATGGAGTGAGTATTTTGAAGGTTTGTTGAATGTGTTTGATGATAGAGTGGCAGATATAGGGTGTTTTGGTCGAGGTGGTGTGCAAAGTGAGAGGGTTAGGGTAAATGATTTGGTATACAGAGAAGAGGTAGTAAAAGCTTTGCAGAAGATGAAAGCCGGCAAGGCAGCAGGTTTGGATGGTATTGCAGTGCAATTTATTAAAAAAGGGGGTGACTTTATTGTTGACTGGTTGGTAAGGTTATTTAATGTATGTATGACTCATGGTGAGGTGCCTGAGGATTGGCGGAATGCGTGCATAGTGCCATTGTACAAAGGCAAAGGGGACAAGAGTGAGTGCTCAAATCACAGAGGTATAAGTTTGTTGATTATACCTGGTAAATTATATGGGAGGGTATTGATTGAGAGGGTGAAGGCATGTACAGAGCATCAGATTGGGGAAGAGCATTGTGGTTTCAGAAGTGGTAGAGGATGTGTGGATCAGGAGTTTGCTTTGAAGAATGTATGTGAGAAATACTTAGAAAAGCAAATGGATTTGTATGTAGCATTTATGGATCTGGAGACGGCATATGATAGAGTTGATAGAGATGCTCTGTGGAAGTTATTAAGAATATATGGTGTGGGAGGCAAGTTGTTAGAAGCAGTGAAAAGTTTTTATCGAGGATGTAAGGCATGTGTACGTGTAGGAAGAGAGGAAAGTGATTGGTTCTCAGTGAATGTAGGTTTGCGGCAGGGGTGTGTGATGTCTCCATGGTTATTTAATTTGTTTATGGATGGGGTTGTTAGGGAGGTGAATGCAAGAGTTTTGGAAAGAGGGGCAAGTATGAAGTCTGTTGGGGATGAGAGAGCTTGGGAAGTGAGTCAGTTGTTGTTCGCTGATGATACAGCGCTGGTGGCTGATTCAAATGAGAAACTGCAGAAGCTGGTGACTGAGTTTGGTAAGTGTGTGAAAGAAGAAAGTTAAGAGTAAATGTGAATAAGAGCAAGGTTATTAGGTACAGTAGGGTTGAGGGTCAAGTCAATTGGGAGGTGAGTTTGAATGGAGAAAAACTGGAGGAAGTGAAGTGTTTTAGATATCTGGGAGTGGATCTGGCAGCGGATGGAACCATGGAAGCGGAAGTGGATCATAGGGTGGGGGAGGGAGCGAAAATTCTGGGGGCCTTGAAGAATGTGTGGAAGTCGAGAACAGTATATCGGAAAGCAAAAATGGGTATGTTTGAAGGAATAGTGGTTCAAACAATGTTGTATGGTTGAGAGGCGTGGGCTATGGATAGAGTTGTGCGCAGGAGGATGGATGTGCTGGAAATGATATGTTTGAGGACAATGTGTGGTGTGAGGTGGTTTGATCGAGTAAGTAACGTAAGGGTAAGAGAGATGTGTGGAAATAAAAAGAGCGTGGTTGAGAGAGCAGAAGAGGGTGTTTTGAAATGGTTTGGGCACATGAAGAGAATGAGTGAGGAAAGATTGACCAAGAGGATATATATATCGGAGGTGGAGGGAACGAGGAGAAGAGGGAGACCAAATTGGAGGTGGAAAGATGGAGTGAAAAAGATTTTGTGTGATCGGGTCCTGAAGATGCAGGAGGGTGAAAGGAGGGCAAGGAATAGAGTGAATTGGAGCGATGTGGTATACCGGGGTTGACGTGCTGTCAGTGGATTGAATCAAGGCATGTGAAGCGTCTGGGGTAAACCATGGAAAGCTGTGTAGGTATGTATATTTGCGTGTGTGGACATATGTATATACATGTGTATGGGGGTGGGCTGTGCCATTTCTTTCGTCTGTTGCCTTGCGCTACCTCGCAAACGCGGGAGACAGCGACAAAGCAAAAAAAAAAAAAGAAAAAAAAAATGTATATATATATATATATATATATATATATATATATATATATATGTATATATATATATATATATATATTTTTTTTTTTTTTTTTATACTTTGTCGCTGTCTCCCGCGTTTGCGAGGTAGCGCAAGGAAACAGACGAAAGAAATGGCCCAACCCCCCCCATACACATGTACATACACACGTCCACACACACAAATATACATACCTACACAGCTTTCCATGGTTTACCCCGGACGCTTCACATGCCTTGATTCAATCCACTGACAGCACGTCAACCCCTGTATACCACATCGCTCCAATTCACTCTATTCCTTGCCCTCCTTTCACCCTCCTGCATGTTCAGGCCCCGATCACACAAAATCCTTTTCACTCCATCTTTCCACCTCCAATTTGGTCTCCCTCTTCTCCTCGTTCCCTCCACCTCCGACACATATATCCTCTTGGTCAATCTTTCCTCACTCATTCTCTCCATGTGCCCAAACCATTTTAAAACACCCTCTTCTGCTCTCTCAACCACGCTCTTTTTATTTCCACACATCTCTCTTACCCTTACGTTACTTACTCGATCAAACCACCTCACACCACACATTGTCCTCAAACATCTCATTTCCAGCACATCCATCCTCCTGCGCACAACTCTATCCATAGCCCACGCCTCGCAACCATACAACATTGTTGGAACTACTATTCCTTCAAACATACCCATTTTTGCTTTCCGGATAATGTTCTCGACTTCCACACATTTTTCAAGGCTCCCAAAATTTTCGCCCCCTCCCCCATCCTATGATCCACTTCCGCTTCCATGATTCCATCCGCTGACAGATCCACTCCCAGATATCTAAAACACTTCACTTCCTCCAGTTTTTCACCATTCAAACTCACCTCCCAATTGACTTGACCCTCAACCCTACTGTACCTAATAACCTTGCTCTTATTCACATTTACTCTTAACTTTCTTCTTCCACACACTTTAGCAAACTCCGTCACCAGCTTCTGCAGTTTCTCACATGAATCCGCCACCAGCGCTGTATCATCAGCGAACAACAACTGACTCACTTCCCAAGCTCTCTCATCCCCAACAGACTTCATACTTACACCTCTCTCCAAAACTCTTGCATTTACCTCCCTAACAACCCCATCCATAAACAAATTAAACAACCATGGAGACATCACACACCCCTGCCGCAAACCTACATTCACTGAGAACCAATCACTTTCCTCTCTTCCTACACGTACACATGCCTTACATCCTCGATAAAAACTTTTCACTGCTTCTAACAACTTGCCTCCCACACCATATATTCTTAATACCTTCCTCAGAGCATCTCTATCAACTCTATCATAGGCCTTCTCCAGATCCATAAATGCTACATACAAATCCATTTGCTTTTCTAAGTATTTCTCACATACATTCTTCAAAGCAAACACCTGATCTACACATCCTCTACCACTTCTGAAACCGCACTGCTCTTCCCCAATCTGATGCTCTGTACATGCCTTCACCCTCTCAATCAATACCCTCCCATATAATTTACCAGGAATACTCAACAAACTTATACCTCTGTAATTTGAGCACTCACTCTTATCCCCTTTGCCTTTGTAGAATGGCACTATGCACGCATTCCGCCAATCCTCAGGCACCTCACCATGAGTCATACATACATTAAATAACCTTACCAACCAGTCAACAATACAGTCACCCCCTTTTTTAATAAATTCCACTGCAATACCATCCAAACCTGCTGCCTTGCCGGCTTTCATCTTCCGCAAAGCTTTCACTACCTCTTCTCTGTTTACCAAATCATTTTCCCTAACCCTCTCACTTTGCACACCACCTCGACCAAAACACCCTATATCTGCCACTCTGTCATCAGACACATTCAACAAACCTTCAAAATACTCATTCCATCTCCTTCTCACATTACCAATACTTGTTATCACCTCCCCATTTACGCCCTTCACTGAAGTTCCCATTTGCTCCCTTGTCTTACGCTCCCTATTTACCTCCTTCCAGAACATCTTTTTATTCTCCCTAAAATTTACTGATAGTCTCTCACCCCAACTCTCATTTGCCCTTTTTTTCACCTCTTGCACCTTTCTCTTGACCTCCTGTCTCTTTCTTTTATACTTCTCCCACTCAATTGCATTTTTTCCCTGCAAAAATCGTCCAAATGCCTCTCTCTTCTCTTTCACTAATACTCTTACTTCTTCATCCCACCACTCACTACCCTTTCTAAACAGCCCACCTCCCACTCTTCTCATGCCACAAGCATCTTTTGCGCAATCCATCACTGATTCCCTAAATACATCCCATTCCTCCCCCACTCCCCTTACTTCCATTGTTCTCACCTTTTTCCATTCTGTACACAGTCTCTCCTGGTACTTCCCCACACAGGTCTCCTTCCCAAGCTCACTTACTCTCACCACCTTCTTCACCCCAACATTCACTCCTCTTTTCTGAAAACCCATACTAATCTTCACCTTAGCCTCCACAAGATAATGATCAGACATCCCTCCAGTTGCACCTCTCAGCACATTAACATCCAAAAGTCTCTCTTTCGCACGCCTGTCAATTAAAACGTAATCCAATAACGCTCTCTGGCCATCTCTCCTACTTACATAAGTATACTTATGTATATCTCGCTTTTTAAACCAGGTATTCCCAATCATCAGTCCTTTTTCAGCACATAAATCTACATGCCCTTCACCATTTCCAGCTTATTGATACAGTGGTGAAATTGATGAGAACTGCTATTGACGTTTGTGTGAATAAATTGTACATTTCCTTTTCCATAGCCAGAGGTTGAACCATTATGTGGCATTCATTTTTTTCATTCATTTCAAGCTAAAAGTTTGTTTTCTATATTGTTTTTTACATTTTTCATATGTATATATATATGTATGTGTGTGTGTGTGTGTGTATGTGCGTATGTGTGTGTATGTGTGTGTGTGTGTATATGTATATATATATGTATATTGTCCCTGGGGATAGGGGTGAAAGAATACTTCCCACGTATTCCTCGCGTGTCGTAGAAAGCGACTAGAGGGGACGGGAGCGGGGGGCCGGAAATCCTCCCGTCCTTGTATTAACTTTCTAAAATGGGAAACAGAAGAAGGAGTCACGCGGGGAGTGATCATCCTCCTCGAAGGCTCAGAGTGGGGTGCCTAAATGTGTGTGGATGTAACCAAGATGTGAAAAAAGGAGAGATAGGTAGTATGTTTGAGGAAAGGAACCTGGATGTTTTGGCTCTGAATGAAACGAAGCTCAAGGGTAAAGGGGAAGAGTGGTTTGGAAATGTCTGGGGAGTGAAGTCAGGGGTTAGTGAGAGGACAAGAGCAAGAGAAGGAGTAGCAATACTCCTGAAACAGGAGTTGTGGGAGTATGTGATAGAATGTAAGAAAGGAAATTCTCGATTAATATGGGTAAAATTGAAAGTTGATGGAGAGAGGTGGGTGATTATTGGTGCTTATGCACCTGGGCATGAGAAGAAAGATCATGAGAGGCAAGTGTTTTGGGAGCAGCTGAATGAGTGTGTTAGCGGTTTTGATGCACGAGACCGGGTTATAGTGATGGGTGATTTGAATGCAAAGGTGAGTAATGTGGCAGTTGAGGGAATAATTGGTATGCATGGGGTGTTCAGTGTTGTAAATGGATATATATATATATATATATATATATATATATATATATATATATATATATATATATATATATATATATATATATATATATATATATATATATATATATATATATATATATATATATATATATATATACATATGTATATATATATATATACATACATATATATATATATATATATATATATATATATATATATATATATATATATATATATATATATATATATATATATATATATATATATATATATATATATATATATATATATATATATATATATATATATATATATATGTATATATATATATATATATATATATATATATATATATATATATATATATATATATATATATATATATATATATATATATATATATATATATATATATATATATATATATATATATATATATATATATATATATATATATATATATATATATATATATATACATATATATATATATATATATATATATATATATATATATATATATATATATATATATATATATATATATATATATATATATATATATATATATATTGGAGGTGGAAAGATGGAGTGAAAAAGATTTTGTGTGATCGGGGCCTGAATATGCAGGAGGGTGAAAGGAGGGTAAGGAAGAGAGTGAATTCGATCGATGTGGTATACCGGGGATGACGTGCTGTCATTGGATTGAATCAGGGCATGTGAAGCATCTGGGGTAAACCATGGAAAGTTGTGTGGGGCCTGGATGTGGAAAGGGATCTGTGGTTTCGGGCATTATTGCATGACAGCTAGAGACTGAGTGTGAACGATTGGGGCCTTTATTGTCTTTTCCTAGTGCTACCTTGCACACATGAGGGTGGAGGGGGATGGTATTCCATGTGTGGCGAGGTGGCAGTGGGAGTGAATAAAGGCAGACAGTGTGAATTGTGTGCATGGGTATATATGTATGTGTCTGTGTGTGTATATATATGTGTACATTGAGATGTATAGGTATGTATATTGGCGTGTGTGGACGTGTATGTATATACATTGTGTATGGGGGTGGGTTCGGACATTTCTTTCGTCTGTTTCCTTGCGCTACCTCGCAAACGCGGGAGACAGCGACAAAGCAAAATAAGTAGATAAATAAATATATATATATATATATATATATATATATATATATATATATATATATATATATATATATCCAAAAGTCTCTCTTTCGCACGCCTGTCAATTAACACGTAATCGAATAACGCTCTCTGGCCATCTCTCCTACTTACATAAGTATACTTATGTATATCTCGCTTTTTAAACCAGGTATTCCCAACCATCAGTCCTTTTTCAGCACATAAATCTACAAGCTCTTCACCATTTCCATTTACAACACTGAACACCCCATGTATACCAATTATTCCCTCAACTGCCACATTACTCACCTTTGCATTAAAATCACCCAACACTATAACCCGGTCTCGTGCATCAAAACCACTAACACACTCATTCAGCTGCTCCCAAAACACTTGCTTCTCATGATCTATCTTCTCATGCCCAGGTGCATATGCACCAATAATCAGTCACCTCTCCCCATCAACTTTCAGTTTTACCCATATTAATCGAGAATTTACTTTCTTACATTCTATCACATACTCCCACAACTCCTGTTTCAGGAGTATTGCTACTCCTTCCCTTGCTCTTGTCCTCTCACTAACCCCTGACTTTACTCCCCAGACATTCCCAAACCACTCTTCCCCTTTACCCTTGAGCTTCGTTTCACTCAGAGCCAAAACATCCAGGTTCCTTTCCTCAAATATACTACCTATCTCTCCTTTTTTCACATCTTGGTTACATCCACACACATTTAGGCACCCCAATCTGAGCCTTCGAGGAGGATGAGCACTCCCCGCGTGACTCCTTCTTCTGTTTCCCATTTTAGAAAGTTAATACAAGGAGAGACGTTTGGATGTTAATGTGCTGAGAGGTGCAACTGGAGGGATGTCTGATCATTATCTTGTGGAGGCAAAGGTGAAGATTTGTATGGGTTTTCAGAAAAGAAGAGTGAATGTTGGGGTGAAGAAGGTGGTGAGAGTAAGTGAGCTTGGGAAGGAGAACTGTGTGAGGAAGTACCAGGAGAGACTGAGTACAGAATGGAAAAAGGTGAGAACAATGGAAGTAAGGGGAGTGGGGGAGGAATGGGATGTATTTAGGGAATCAGTGATGGATTGCGCAAAAGATGCTTGTGGCATGAGAAGAGTGGGAGGTTGGTTGATTAGAAAGGGTAGTGAGTGGTGGGATGAAGAAGTAAGAGTATTAGTGAAAGAGAAGAGAGAGGCATTTGGACGATTTTTGCAGGGAAAAAATGCAATTGAGTGGGATATGTATAAAAGAAAGAGACAGGAGGTCAAGAGAAAGGTGCAAGAGGTGAAAAAAAGGGCAAATGAGAGTTGGGGTGAGAGAGTATCATTAAATTTTAGGGAGAATAAAAAGATGTTCTGGAAGGAGGTAAATATAGTGCGTAAGACAAGGGAGCAAATGGGAACTTCAGTGAAGGGCGCAAATGGGGAGGTGATAACAAGTAGTGGTGATATGAGAAGGAGATGGAGTGATTGTTTTGTAGGTTTGTTGAATGTGTTTGATGATAGAGTGGCAGATATAGGGTGTTTTGGTCGAGGTGGTGTGCAAAGTGAGAGGGTTAGGGAAAATGATTTGGTAAACAGAGAAGAGGTAGTGAAAGCTTTGCGGAAGATGAAAGCCGGCAAGGCAGCAGGTTTGGATGGTATTGCAGTGGAATTTATTAAAAAAGGGGGTGACTGTATTGTTGACTGGTTGGTAAGGTTATTTAATGTATGTATGACTCATGGTGAGGTGCCTGAGGATTGGCGGAATGCGTGCATAGTGCCATTGTACAAAGGCAAAGGGGATAAGAGTGAGTGCTCAAATTACAGAGGTATAAGTTTGTTGAGTATTCCTGGTAAATTATATGGGAGGGTATTGATTGAGAGGGTGAAGGCATGTACAGAGCATGAGATTGGGGAAGAGCAGTGTGGTTTCAGAAGTGGTAGAGGATGTGTGGATCAGGTGTTTGCTTTGAAGAATGTATGTGAGAAATACTTAGAAAAGCAAATGGATTTGTATGTAGCATTTATGGATCTGGAGAAGGCATATGATAGAGTTGATAGAGATGCTCTGTGGAAGGTATTAAGAATATATGGTGTAGGAGGAAAGTTGTTAGAAGCAGTGAAAAGTTTTTATCGAGGATGTAAGGCATGTGTACGTGTAGGAAGAGAGGAAAGTGATTGGTTCTCAGTGAATGTAGGTTTGCGGCAGGGGTGTGTGATGTCTCCATGGTTGTTTAATTTGTTTATGGATGGGGTTGTTTGGGAGGTAAATGCAAGAGTTTTGGAAAGAGGGGCAAGTATGAAGTCTGTTGGGGATGAGAGAGCTTGGGAAGTGAGTCAGTTGTTGTTCGCTGATGATACAGCGCTGGTGGCTGATTCATGTGAGAAACTGCAGAAGCTGGTGACTGAGTTTGGTAAAGTGTGTGGAAGAAGAAAGTTAAGAGTAAATGTGAATAAGAGCAAGGTTATTAGGTACAGTAGGGTTGAGGGTCAAGTCAATTGGGAGGTGAGTTTGAATGGAGAAAAACTGGAGGAAGTGAAGTGTTTTAGATATCTGGGAGTGGATCTGGCAGCGGATGGAACCATGGAAGCGGAAGTGGATCATAGGGTGGGGGAGGGGCGAAAATTCTGGGGGCCTTGAAGAATGTGTGGAAGTCGAGAACATTATCTCGGAAAGCAAAAATGTGTATGTTTGAAGGAATAATGGTTCCAACAATGTTGTATGGTTGCGAGGCGTGGGCTATGGATAGAGTAGTGCGCAGGAGGATGGATGTGCTGGAAATGAGATGTTTGAGGACAATGTGTGGTGTGAGGTGGTTTGATCGAGTGAGTAACGTAAGGGTAAGAGAGATGTTTGGAAATAAAAAGAGCGTGGTTGAGAGAGCAGAAGAGGGTGTTTTGAAGTGGTTTGGGCACATGAAGAGAATGAGTGAGGAAAGATTGACCAAGAGGATATATGTGTCGGAGGTGGAGGGAACGAGGAGAAGAGGGAGACCAAATTGGAGGTGGAAAGATGGAGTGAAAAAGATTTTGTGTGATCGGGGCCTGAACATGCAGGAGGGTGAAAGGAGGGCAAGGAATAGAGTGAATTGGAGCGATGTGGTATACCGGGGTTGACGTGCTGTCAGTGGATTGAATCAAGGCATGTGAAGCGTCTGGGGTAAACCATGGAAAGCTGTGTAGGTGTGTATATTTGCGTGTGTGGACGTATGTATATACATGTGTATGGGGGGGGGTTGGGCCATTTCTTTCGTCTGTTTCCTTGCGCTACCTCGCAAACGCGGGAGACAGCGACAAAGTATAAAAAAAAAATAATAAAAATATATATATATATATATATATATATATATATATATATATATATATATATATATATATATATATATATATATATATATATATATATATATTCCTATGAGTCCACGGCTAAAATGAAACACCAAAAGTTCTCAAGTGCACTTTGGTGTAATAATCACATCATCAGGGTAGACACAAGAGAGAAATATCACAGTCAGTAGATATACATCGAAGAGACGAAGCTAGGACGCCATTTGGTAAGCATATGATTATCGAAAACATTCAACGAGCCTTCATAAACTTATCATTTTACAAATCTTATCAACAATAATGTTATCTAATTCTTATAGGCCATCACTAATGTTAAGATTATAATTCTTTGTGTATTTGATATAGAAGATTCAATGGTGTTTCTATTGGTAATAGAGTTACAGTTAATAACTAAGATGGTGTTATTCCAGTCAATACAATAATCATAGTCTTTAACATGATTAAACAAGGCATTTGATTCTTGTCCAGTTCTTATACTACATTTATGTTGCTTAAGTCTAACAGAAAGATCCTTACAAGTCTGACCAACATAAAATTTATCACAATTTCCACAAAGCACTTTATAGATGCAACCAAGAGAATTTTCTGGTGATTTCCTGATTAAGATATTCTTTTTATAGTATAATTGTTGCTAAAGGTGACATTTACATTAAAGGATTTAAGGAACATGGGAAGCAAATTGAAATTTTTATTAGAACCAAAAGATTCTTGGTGTCAATCGGGGGTTAGGGCTCAACTCCATAAAATGATTTCTTTGCTAACTTTAGGGATTTATAAATGAAAGATCTAGGGTACTTTAAATTAGATCCAATAGAAAATATCTTCTCAAACTCATCATCCTTAAACTCTGGAGTGCAAATACGTAATGCCCTAAGGAACATAGATTGAAATGATGATAATTTAACTCTGTCCTGTTGAGATGAGTAGTAATGGATATATGAGCATACATTGGTCGGTTTTCTGTATATGCTAAACTTAAACTTGTTTCCTTGTTGGACTATTGCTATGATGAATTACGGAAAGAACCCCACAGGCTACAAGTGTCACTAAATCGTAAGTTGGACCATCTTATTGAAAACAGCGACTGGGCCAAGTACACAAACCCATCTTTTGTGTTAAACCTGTCTAATAAACAACTAGATAAAGATTCCCTGTGTGCATTAGGCTATCGTTTAAGTTTTGTGTGCTCTCACAGAGAAGCCAGCTGTGTTGATGTTGCAAATTCTTTTTGTAATTTAGAAAAATACAGTAATTTAAGTAATGATTATATTAATATCTCTAAGGGTTTAGTGTATACCAGTTTTTCAAAACCAGTGGAAGCTAATTGCCCTAAAAGATTCATAAAAGCTATTAACACCTTGAAACAAAACAAGGATATATGTATTACTAAAGCAGATAAGGCTAACACTATTGTGATTCTAGACATAAGTAACTATTTATCTAAAATGAATGATCTGAACGATAACACAACATTTTCCAAACTTAGTAAAAATCCTTTAGAGGCAGTTTATTCTCACTTAAATAAAGAAATGAAGCTGTTGTTGAAAGGTAACATTTCTCTTTTCAAAAGTTTGTCATCTTTGTCCCCTTCATTACAATATATTTATGCACTTATCAAAACACATATACAGAATTTTCCAGCAAGTCCTATGGTGACTTCAGTAGGCTCCATCACATATAAATTGTCAAAATGGTTAGTTTCTTTATGAAGCCCTTTAGTGGGTAAGGTATCAAATTCTAATATCATGAACAATGTAGATTTAGTCAAGAAGCTAAACAATATCAATATTAATTTTGATTTCAATCTAGTTAGCTTTGATGTTTCCTCACTTTTCACTAAAGTTCCAGTTGATGACCTTTTAGAATATCTATTTGAAGTCTTGGATGATATTCATTTACCTGTTTCAAAGTCTAATTTCATTGAACTGATAAGATTGTGTATAAAATACTGTGTATTTCAGTTTAATGGAGATTATTATGCTCAAAAATTTGGTACGGCATTGGGTAACCCTCTTTCACCTGTACTAAGTAACCTTTATATGGAATTTTTTGAAACGAAATTACTAAAGGATATCTTACCTTCTAATGCAATTTGATTTAGGTATGTAGATGATGTTCTTTGTGTTAGGCCAAGAAATGAATATTTACAAATATTTTTCCCCTTACTTAACAATTTAGTACCTTCCGTTAAATTTACTGTAGAAAATGAAAATAATGATATGTTACCATTTTTAGAGTGCATGATCCATAGACAAGAAAACAAATTTAAGTTTAGCATGTACAGAAAACCCACCAAAATATGCTCATATATCCATTATTACTCATCTCAACATGACAGACTTAAAATATCATCATTTCAAACTATGTTCCTTAGGGCATTAGGGCATCTATAAAAAAAAGGGGTGACTGTATTGTTGACTGGTTTGTAAGGTTATTTAATGTATGTATGACTCATGGTGAGGTGCCTGAGGATTGGCGGAATGCGTTCATAGTGCCATTGTACACACAACAAAAGAACTATCGCGCAGAGGGGGTTTAAAGACGTCTATAATGATCACTGACCTACCTGTTGTACCATGCCGGAAGGGTTGGTATACGTGCCTGGAAGCCACAGTTTTCCAGAGTCCTATGCTAGACCCATGTAAGTTACGTGCCACAAGAGCGGCTTTATATTATTAACAATAAGATTATATCATACAAGGCAGTATGAACCCCTACTTTTGAATTGGTGTGTGTAATATATCTGTGAGACACACACAGCTATATGCGGCAACCCCCGCATGTGGTAGCTGCAGCATATCTCAATGTGATGCCAGGTAAACACAATAGCTTCATATTGTATAGGTGTAATTTGGGAAGAATATGTTTTACTGTTGATATTGTATTATTCCATAACACATCTGGGTTCGTGGAAGTCCATAAAGGTTATCTTACACCGCCATTTCGTGTCCATGAAGGAAATGTAATGAGACATGCGATATATTTTGGAAACAATGAAACAGCGCGGGTATAGTTCACTGCAAGCCAATGTCGAAAGGTTGTTTTTGTGGTATATCTAATTTTACCATGGAGACCTCACAAACGACACGTGAAGCTATTCTACAGCTTCATAATGCGGGCTACAGCGACTCTGAAATTGGGAGACGTCTTGATATTCACCGGTCAACCGTAGCACGATGGATTCGCTGACAGGCAGAGTTGGGCAACACAGACAACAGGCATCGGCGTGGGCGCCCACGTTGCACAACCCCGGAAGATGATCAGGTAATGATGTTGCATATATAGGTATACTGGACCACTTGATGTTATGTAAACAACCACATCACATGTTATATTTGCAATATGTCATCCTTTCCCTAGGCCATAGCAGCTGTCATTGCTGCTGCCCCCTTCACGCCCGCTAGCAACATTCGGGATACTCTTGGTCTGCAGTGCATCCCTCAAACTGTCCGAAACAGACATCACTCTGAGGGGCTACGTGGTCGCATACCAGCAACAAAACCTGTGTTAAGTGAGGCAAACATGGAGAGCAGGGTGGAGTATGCGTTGGAGTATGCGGACAAGCCACATCAGTTTTGGGAGAACGTCATCTTTTGCGATGAAAAAACCTTCTGCAGCTGTGGTCCCCCTGCAAACAAACATGTTTGGCGGCATCCTAACACCAGGTTAGCTCTTTTTCTGTCTGTCTGTCTCTCTCTCTCTCTCAGAAACACACACACACACACACACACACACACACACACACACACACACAGAGGTTATGCTATATAACATATTTTCCATTTTATAATGACAATTTATGGTGAGGCCAACATGAACAACCGTTCCGGAAGTGCTTTGAAACCATGGTGCCACGGCCACCACAGTGGTTTGCTGCTTGACACGTCCTGTTGCGCTGCAGTATTACATTTTAGTTATGCACACTCATTATTTTTTAAGTGAATAACAGTGATCATGATCACTCTATACGGCATATGTAAATACTGTAGCAATAATCTACATTTATGATGTGATATCATAATAAATGATAATTATATATTAAGTTAGTTAATATTTTTCAATTTACTTAGTTATTATCTTAATCTATATTGCAGCAACAGTTGCACTAATATGATTAAGACACACTGTCTTATGTAATTTTATACGTTTTATATAACCAGATACGAGACAACATGTGGTGGGTAGCAGGAGGAGTGGGCGCGTCAGTGCAGGACTATTTGGTTGGATCCATGGTGCTGGTGTCGGTGAGTTGGTGGATGTCGGGCCTGGCCAGTTGACCGGACCTAGATACGTTGAGACACTAGAGGAGGTCCTGCTACCTTCAGTGGGGGTTATGCTGTTTCCAGAGCCGAAGCCATTTTACCTCGTCCAAGACAACAGCCCAGTTCACACATCCAGGGTTGTAAAGGCGTGGTATGCTGGCCATCCACGTATAATAGTGTTGCCACATCCTGCAAACTCGCCTGATCTCAACCCGATAGAGCACGTATGGGCGGCCATGCAGAAAGGCATGCCTGACCGACAACATCAATTTCGTGCTACAGTCGTAAATGATGCTTTACAAGCATGGGAACGTCTAAGAAGCCCTTCTGGTAGAATCTTAACGCAGACGTTAGTGGCATCCATGCCTCGAAGGCTCAATGAAGTGTTGGCAACGGGAGGAGGTTATACCAAGTATTGAAATAATAAAATTTACAGTCAAAGATTGCTTTCTCAACCTCCAACAACATGTCTATGGTCATGTTATATAGAAATCTGATTTTCACTGTTAAAGGGAAGTTAACTAATGCAGATACATGAAAATAGTCATTGCTTTTCATGTTGGTTTACTAAATACTATGATGTGGTGCCAGGTTTGTGACATACTGTTATCAGTCACACAGGTGATACTACATATTACGAGAGGTTGCTGATTCATCTAAACCAGCAGACAGATAAATCACCGCCGGTATGAAGCTGGGTGTCGTAGTTACCATATAGTATATCATTTTACACCACGAATTTGACACTTTGCAAGGGATAATGATTACTGCAATATGCCTTACTGTGCCAGAATATTACATTTACATGCTCAAGTTACGTATCCCATCTACTGTACTACATACGGAAGGATATATCGTTGCCATTAGATAGGTGAGGACACCCACAGGCAGGGACATCAGGGCTACCACCATCTCACAGAAAAATGTTGACTGTTCCATTATTCCACGTCTGGTGCGTCATTTTGTTTCGTGCAAGAAACGCGCGATAGTTTTTTTGCTGTGTGTACAAAGGCAAAGGGGATAAGAGTGAGTGCTCAAATTACAGAGGTATAAGTTTGTTGAGTATTCCTGGTAAATTATATGGGAGGGTATTGATTGAGAGGGTGAAGGCATGTACAGAGCATCAGATTGGGGAAGAGCAGTGTGGTTTCAGAAGTGGTAGAGGATGTGTGGATCAGGTGTTTGCTTTGAAGAATGTATGTGAGAAATACTTAGAAAAGCAAATGGATTTGTGTGCAGCATTTATGGATCGGGAGAAGGCATATGATAGAGTTGATAGAGATTCTCTGTGGAAGGTATTAAGAATATATGGTGTGGGAGGCAAGTTGTAAGAAGCAGTGAAAAGTTTTTATCGAGGATGTAAGGCATGTGTACGTGTAGGAAGAGAGGAAAGTGATTGGTTCTCAGTGAATGTAGGTTTACGGCAGGGGTGTGTGATGTCTCCATGGTTGTTTAATTTGTTTATAGATGGGGTTGTTAGTAAGGTGAATGCAAGAGTTTTGGAAAGAGGGGCAAGTATGAAGTCTGTTGTGGATGAGAGAGCTTGGGAAGTGAGTCAGTTGTTGTTCGCTGATGATACAGCGCTGGTGGCTGATTCATATGAGAAACTGCAGAAGCTGGTGCCTGAGTTTGGTAAAGTGTGTGAAAAAAGAAAGTCAAGAGTAAATGTGAATAAGAGCAAGGTTATTAGGTACAGTAGGGTTGAGGGTCAAGTAAATTGGGAGGTAAGTTTGAAAGGAGAAAAACTGGAGGAAGTAAAGTGTTTTAGATATCTGGGAGTCGATCTGGCAGCAGATGGAACCATGGAAGTAGAAGTGTATCATGGGGTGGGGGACGGGGCGAAATTCCTGGGAGCCTTGAAGAATGTGTGGAAGTCGAGAACATTTTCTCGGAAAGCAAAAATGGGTATGTTTGAAGGAATAGTGGTTCCAACAATGTTGTATGGTTGTGAGGCGTGGGCTCTGGATAGAGTTGTGCGCAGGAGGATGGATGTGCTGGAAATGAGATGTTTGAGGACAATGTGTGGTGTGAGGTGTTTTGATCGAGTAAGTAACGTAAGGGTAAGAGAGATGTGTGGAAATAAAAAGAGAGTGGTTGAGAGAGCAGAAGAGGGTGTTTTGAAATGGTTTGGGCACATGGAGAGAATGAGTGAGGAAAGATTGACCAAGAGGATATATGTGTCGGAGGTGGAGGGAACGAAGAGAAGTGGAAGACAAAATTGAAGGTGGAAGTTTTTTTTTTTTTTTTTATACTTTGTCGCTGTCTCCCGTGTTTGCGAGGTAGCGCAAGGAAACAGACGAAAGAAATGGCCCAACCCACCCCCATACACATGTACATACACACGTCCACACACGCAAATATACATACCTACACAGCTTTCCATGGTTTACCCCAGACGCTTCACATGCCTTGATTCAATCCACTGACAGCACGTCAACCAATGTATACCACATCGCTCCAATTCACTCTATTCCTTGCCCTCCTTTCACCCTCCTGCATGTTCAGGCCCCGATCACACAAAATCTTTTTCACTCCATCTTTCCACCTCCAATTTGATCTTCCTCTTCTCCTCGTTCCCTCCACCTCCGACACATATATCCTCTTGGTCAATCTTTCCTCACTCATTCTCTCCATGTGCCCAAACCATTTCAAAACACCCTCTTCTGCTCTCTCAACCACTCTCTTTTTATTTCCACACATCTCTCTTACCCTTACGTTACTTACTCGATCAAAACACCTCACACCACACATTGTCCTCAAACATCTCATTTCCAGCACATCCATCCTCCTGCGCACAACTCTATCCATAGCCCACGCCTCGCAACCATACAACATTGTTTGAACCACTATTCCTTCAAACATACCCATTTTTGCTTTCCGAGATAATGTTCTGGAGTATGGAGTGAAAAAGATTTTGAGTGATCGAGGCCTGAACATGCAGGAGGGTGAAAGGCGGGCAAGGAATAGAGTGAAATGGATGGATGTGGTATACCGGGGTTGACGTGCTGTCAGTGGATTGAATCAGGGCATGTGAATCGTCTGGGGTAAAACCATGGAAAGTTGTGTGGGGCCTGGATGTGGAAAGGGAGCTGTGGTTTCGGACATTATTGCATGACAGCTAGAGACTGAATGTGAACGAATGGGGCCTTTGTTCTCTTTTCCTAGCGCTACCTCGCACACATAAGGGGGTTGGGGGATGGTATTCCATGTGTGGCGAGGTGGCGACGAGAATGAATAAAGGCAGACAGTGTGAATTGTGTGCATGGGTACATATGTATATGTCTGTGTGTGTATAAATATGTGTACATTGAGATGTATAGGTATGTATATTTGCGTGTGTGGACGTGTATGTATATACATGTGTATGGGGGTGGGTTGGGCCATTTCTTTCGTCTGTTTCCTTGCGCTACCTCGCAAACGCGGGAGACAGCGACAAAGCAAAATAATGATAATAATAATTATATATATATATATATATATATATATATATATATATATATATATATATATATATATATATATATATATATATATATATATATATATATATATATATATACATATATTTAGGCGACTAAAAGGGGAGGGAGCGGGGGGGCTGGAAATCCTCCCCTCTTGTTTTTTTTTTTTTAATTTTCCAAAAGAAGAAACAGAGAAGGAGGCTAGGTAAGGATATTCCCCCAGAGGCCCAGTCCTCTGTTCTTAACGTTACCTTGCTAATGCGGGAAATGGCGAATAGTTTGAAAGAAAGATATATATATATATATATATGTTATATATTTTATCTATTTTGTTTTCTCGCTGTCTCCCGCGGTTGCGAGGTAGCGCAAGGAAACAGACGAGAGAAATGGCCCAACCCACACAGATCCACATGTATATACATACACTTCCACATACGCAAATATACATACCTAAACATCTCAATGTACACATAAATATACACACACAGACATATACATATATACACAAGTATATTTTGAAGGTTTGTTGAATGTGTCTGATGATAGAGTGGCAGATATAGGGTGTTTTGGTCGAGGTGGTGTGCAAAGTGAGAGGGTTAGGGAAAACGATTTGGTAAACAGAGAAGAGGTAGTGAAAGCTTTGCGGAAGATGAAAGCCGGCAAGGCAGCAGGTTTGGATGGTATTGCAGTGGAATTTATTAAAAAAGGGGGTGACTTTATTGTTGACTGGTTGGTAAGGTTATTTAATGTATGTATGACTCATGGTGAGGTGCCTCAGGATTGAAGGAATGCGTGCATAGTGCCATTGTACAAAGGAAAAGGGGATAAGAGTGAGTGCTCAAATTACAGAGGTATAAGTTTGTTGAGTATTCCTGGTAAATTGTATGGGAGGGTATTGATTCTCATGAGAGGGTGAAGGCATGTACAGAGCATCAGATTGGGGAAGAGCAGTGTGGTTTCAGAAGTGGTAGAGGATGTGTGGATCAGGTGTTTGCTTTGAAGAATGTATGTGAGAAATACTTAGAAAAGCAAATGGATTTGTATGTAGCATTTATGGATCTGGAGAAGGCATATGATAGAGTTGATGGAGATGCTCTGTGGAAGGTATTAAGAATATATGGTGTGGGAGGCAAGTTGTTAGAAGCAGTGAAAAGTTTTTATCGAGGATGTAAGGCATGTGTACGTGTAGGAAGAGAGGAAAGTGATTGGTTCTCAGTGAATGTAGGTTTGCGGCAGAGGTGTGTGATGTCTCCATGGTTGTTTAATTTGTTTATGGATGGGGTTGTTAGGGAGGTAAAGGCAAGAGTTTTGGAAAGAGGGGCAAGTATGAAGTCTGTTGGGGATGAGAGAGCTTGGGAAGTGAGTCAGTTGTTGTTCGCTGATGATACAGCGCTGGTGGCTGATTCATGTGAGAAACTGCAGAAGCTGGTGACGGAGTTTAACAAAGTGTGTGGAAGAAGAAAGTTAAGAGTAAATGTAAATAAGAGCAAGGTTATTAGGTACAGTAGGGTTGAGGGTCAAGTAAATTGGGAGGTGAGTTTGAATGGAGAAAAACTGGAGGAAGTGAGGTGTTTTAGATATCTGGGAGTGGATCTGGCAGCGGATGGAACCATGGAAGCAGAAGTGGACCATAGGGTGGGGGAGGGGGCGAAAATTCTGGGAGCCTTGAAGAATGTGTGGAAGTCGAGAACATTATCTCGGAAAGCAAAAATGGGTATGTTTGAAGGAATAGTGGTTCCAACAATGTTGTATGGTTGCGAGGCGTGGGCTATGGATAGAGTTGTGCGCAGGAGGATGGATGTGCTGGAAATGAGATGTCTGAGGACAATGTGTGGTGTGAGGTGGTTTGATCGAGTAAGTAACGTAAGGGTGAGAGAGATGTGTGGAAATAAAAAGAGCGTGGTTGAGAGAGCAGAAGAGGGTGTTTTGAAATGGTTTGGGCACATGGAGAGAATGAGTGAGGAAAGGTTGACCAAGAGGATATATGTGTCGGAGGTGGAGGGAACGAGGAGAAGAGGGAGACCAAATTGGAGGTGGAAAGATGGAGTGAAAAAGATTTTGTGTGATCGGGGCCTGAACTTGCAGGAGGGTGAAAGGAGGGCAAGGAATAGAGTGAATTGGAGCAATGTGGTATACCGGGGTTGACGTGCTGTCAGTGGATTGAATCAAGATATGTGAAGCGTCTGGGGTAAACCATGGAAAGCTGTGTAGGTATGTATATATGCGTGTGTGGACGTATGTATATACATGTGTATGGGGGGTGGGTTGGGCCATTTCTTTCGTCTGTTTCCTTGCGCTACCTCGCAAACGCGGGAGACAGCGACAAAGTATAAAAAAAACAAAAAAAAAACACAAGTATATAATTAATACTGTCTGCCTTTATCTTTTCCCATCAACACCCCGTCACACATGGAATAACCACCCCCTCCCCCCTCAAGCGTGCGAGGTAGCGCTAGGGAAGGACAGCAAATGCCCCATTCGTTCACACTCAGTCTCTAGCTGTCATGTAATAATGCACCGAAACCACAGCTCCCTTTCCACATCCAGGCAACACAAAACTTTCCAAGGTCTACCCCAGACGCTTCACATGACCTGGTTCAATCCATTGACAACACGTCGACCCCGGTATACCACATCGTTCCAATTCACTCTATTCCTTGGACGCCTTTCACCCTCCTTCATATTCAGTCCCCGATCACTCGAAATCTTTTTCACTACATCTTTCTACCTCCAATTTGGTCTCCCACTTCTCCTCGTTCCCTCCACCACTGACACATATATCCTCTTGGTCATTCTTTCCTCACTCATTCTCTCCCCATGACCAAAACATTTCAAAACACCCTCTTCTGCTCTCTCAACCACACTCTTTTTATTTCCACACAACTCTCTTACCCCAATATTACTTACTCCATTAAACCACCTCACATCACATATTGTCCTCAAACATCTCATTTCCAGCACATCCACCCTCCTGCGCGCAACTCTATCGATAGCCCAAGCCTTGCAACCATACAACATTGTTGGACCACTATTCCTTCAAACATACCCATTTTTCCTTTCCGAGATAACGTTCACGACTTCCAAACATTCTTCAAGGCTCCGAGAGTTTTCGCCCTTTCCCCCACCCTATGATCCACTTCCGCTTCCATGGTTCCATCCGCTGCCAGATCCACTCCCAGATATCTAAAACACTTTTCTTACACCAGTTTTTTTCCATTCACACTTACCTCCCAATTGACATGACCCTCAACCCTACTGTACCTAATAACCTTGCTTTTTTTTACATTTACTCTTAACATTCTTCTTTCACACAATTTACCAAACTCAGTCACCAGCTTCTTCAGTTTCTCACATGAATCAGCCACAAGCGCTGTATCATCAGCTAACAACAACTGACTCACTTCCCAAGTTCCCTCATCCCCAACAGACTGCATACTTGCCCTCATTCCAAAACTCTTGCATTCACCTCCCTAACAACCCCATCCATAAACAAATTAAACAACCATGGAGACATGACACACCTCTTCCGCAAACCTACATTCACTGTGAACCAATCACTTTCCTCTATTCCTACACGTACACATGCCTTACATCCTAGATATAAACTTTTCACTGCTTCTAACAACTTGCCTCCCACCCCATATATTCTTAATACCTTCCACAGAGCATCTCTATCAACTCTATCATATGCCTTCTCAAGATACATAAATGCTACATACAAATCTATTTGCTTTTCTAAGTATTTCTCACATACATTCTTCAAAGCAAACACCTGATCCACATATCCTCTACCACTTCTGAAACGACAATGCTCTTCTCCAATCTGATACTCTGTACATGCCTTCACCCACTCAATCAATACCGTCCCATATATTTTCCCAGGAATACTCAACAAACTAATACCTCTGTAATTTGAGCACTCACTGTTATCCCCTTTGCCTTTATACAATGGCACTATGCACGTATTCCGCCAATCCTCAGGCACCTCACCATGAATCATACATTCATTGAATAACCTTACCAACCAGTCAATAATACAGTCATCCCCTTTTGTAATAAATTCCACTGCAATATCATCCAAACCTGCTGCCTTGCCGGATTTCATCTTCCGCAAAGCTTTTACTACCTCTTCTCTGATTACCAAATCCTTTTCCCTAACTCTCTCACTTTGCACACCACCTCGACCAAAACACCCTATATTTGCCACTCTATCATCAAACACATTTAACAAACCTTCAAAATACTCTCTCCATCTCCTTCTCACATCACCACTTCTTGTTATCACCTCCCCATTGGCCCCCTTCACTGAAGATCACATTTGCTCCCTTGCCTTACGCACTTTATTTACCTTCTTCCAAAACATCCTTTTATTCTTCCTAAAATTTAATGATACTCTCTCACCCCAACTCTCATTTGCACTCTTTTTCACCTCTTGCACCTTTCTCTTGACCTCCTGCCTCTTTCTTTTATACATCTCCGACTCATTTGCATTTTTTCGCTGCAAAAATAGTCCAAATGCCAATCTCTTCTCTTTCACTAATAATCTTACTTCTTCAACTCACCACCCGCTACCCTTTCCAATCAACCCACCTCCCACGCTTCTCATGCCACAAGCATCTTTTGCGCAAGCCATCACGGCTTCCCTAAATACATCCCATTCCTCCCCCACTCCCCTTACCTCCTTTGTTCTCACATTTTTCCATTCTGTACTCAGTCTCTCCTGGTACTTCCTCACACAAGTCTCCTTCCTAAGATCACTTACTCTCACCACTCTCTTCACCCCAACATTCTTTCTTATTTTCTGAAAACCCCTACAAATCTTCACCTTCGCCTCCACAAGATAATGATCAGACATCCCTCCAGTTGCACCTCTAGGCACATTAACATCCAAAAGTCTATATTTCGCGCGCCTATCAATTAACACGTAATCCAATAACGCTCTATGGCCATCTTTCCTTTTTACATACGTATACTTATGTATATCTCGCTTTTTAAACCAGTTATTCCCAATCACCAGTCTTTCTCAGCACACAAATCGACAAGCTCTTCACCATTTCCATTTACAACACTGAACACCCCATGTATACCAATTCTTCCCTCAACTGCCACATTACTCACCTAAGCATTCAAATCACCCATCACTATAACCCGGTCTTGTGCATCAAAACCACTAACACTCACTCAGCTGCTCCCAAAACACTTGCCTCTCATGATCTTTCTTCTCATGCCCTGGTGCATATGTACCAATGATAACCCATATCTCTCCATCAATTTTCAGTTTTACCCATATCAGTCTAAAATTTGCTTTCTTACACACTATCACATACTCCCACAACTCCTGTTTCAGGAGTAGTGCTACTCCTTCCCTTGCTCTTGTCCTCTCACTAACCCCTGACTTTACTCCCAAGACATTCCCAAATCACTCCTCCCCTTTATCCTTGAGTTTCGTTTCAATCAGAGCCAGAACATCGAGATTCCTTTCCTCAAACATACTCCTTATTTCTCCTTTTTTTTCATCTTGGTTACATCCATACACATTTAGACACCCTAATCTGAGCCTTCTAGAAAGATGAGCACTCTCCGCGTGACTCCTTCTTCTGTTTCCCCTTTTAGAAAGTCAAAATACAATGAGGGGAGGGTTTCTGGCCCCCGGCTCCTGTCCCCTTTAGTCGCCTTCTACGACACGTGAGGAATGCGTGGGAAGTATTCTTTCTCCCCTATCCCCTATCCCCTATATATATATATATATATATATATATATATATATATATATATATATATATATATATATATATATATATATATATATATATATATATATATATATATATATATATATATATATATATATATATATATATATATATATATATATATATATATATATATATATATATATATATATATATATATATATATATATATATATATATATATATATATATATATATATATATATATATATATATATATATATATATATATATATATATATATATATATATATATATATATATATATATATATATATATATATATATATATATATATATATTTTTCTTTTCCTTTTTTTTTTTCCTTTGTCGCAGTCTCCCGCGTTTGCGAGGTAGCGCAAGGAAACAGACGAAAGAAATGGCCCAACCCACCCCTATACACATGTATATACATACGTCCACACACGCAAATATACATACCTACACAGTTTTCCATGGTTTACCCCAGACGCTTCACATGCAGTGATTCAATCCACTGACAGCACGTCAACCCCGGTATACCACATCGATCCAATTCACTCTATTCCTTGCCCTCCTTTCACCCTTCTCCATGTTCAGGCCCCGATCACACAAAATCTTTTTCACTCCATCTTTCCACCTCCAATTTGGTCTCCCACTTCTCCTCGTTCCCTCCACCTCCGACACATATATCCTCTTGGTCAATCTTTCCTCACTCATTCTCTCCATGTGCCCAAACCATTTCAAAACACCCTCTTCTGCTCTCTCAACCACGCTCTTTTTATTTCCACACATCTCTTACCCTTACATATATATATATATATATATATATATATATATATATATATATATATATATATATATATATATATATATATATATATATATATATATATATATATATATATATATATATATATATATATATATATATATATATATATATATATATATACATATATATATATATATATACATATATATATATATATATATATATATATATATATATATATATATATATATATATATATATATATATATATATATATATATATATATATATATATATATATATATATATATATATATATATATATATATATATATATATATATATATATATATATATATATATATATATATTAACTTTCTATATGTATTAACTTTCTAAAATGGGAAACAGAAGAAGGAGTCACGCGGGGAGTGCTCATCCTCCTCGAAGGCTCAGAGTGGGGTGCCTAAATGTGTGTAGGTGTAACCAAGATATGGAAAAAGGAGAGATAGGTAGTATGTTTGAGGAAAGGAACCTGGATGTTTTGGCTCTGAGTGAAAAGAAGCTCAAGGGTAAAGGGGAAGAGTGGTTTGGAATGTCTGGGGAGTAAAGTCAGGGTTTAGTGAGAGGACAAGAGCAAGGGAAGGAGTAGCAATACTCCTGAAACAGGAGTTGAGGGAGTATGTGATAGAATGTAAGAAAGTAAATTCTCGATTAATATGGGTAAAACTGAAAGTTGATGGAGAGAGGTGGGTGATTATTGGTGCATATGCACCTGGGCATGAGAAGAAAGATCATGAGTGGCAAGTGTTTTGGGAGCAGCTGAATGAGTGTGTTAGTGGTTTTGATGCACGAGACCGGGTTATAGTGATGGGTGATTTGAATGCAAAGGTGAGTAATGTGGCAGTTGAGGGAATAATTGGTATACATGGGGTGTTCAGTGTTGTAAATGGAAATGGCGAAGAGCTTGTAGATTTATGTGCTGAAAAAGGACTGATGATTGGGAATACCTGGTTTAAAAAGCGAGATATACATAAGTATACTTATGTAAGTAGGAGAGATGGCCAGAGAGCGTTATTGGATTACGTGTTAATTGACAGGCGTGCGAAAGAGAGACTTTTGGATGTTAATGTGCTGAGAGGTGCAACTGGAGGGATGTCTGATCATTATCTTGTGGAGGCTAAGGTGAAGATTTGTATGGGTTTTCAGAAAAGAAGAGTGAATGTTGGGGTGAAGAGGGTGGTGAGAGTAAGTGAGCTTGGGAAAGAGACCTGTGTGAGGAAGTACCAGGAGAGACAGAGTACAGAATGGAAAAATGTGAGAACCATGGAAGTAAGGGGAGTGGGGGAGGAATGGGATGTATTTAGGGAATCAGTGATGGATTGCGCAAAAGATGCTTGTGGCATGAGAAGAGTGGGAGGTTGGTTGATTAGAAAGGGTAGTGAGTGGTGGGATGAAGAAGTAAGAGTATTAGTGAAAGAGAAGAGAGAGGCATTTGGACAATTTTTGCAGGGAAAAAATGCAATTGAGTGGGACATGTATAAAAGAAAGAGACAGGAGGTCAAGAGAAAGGTGCAAGAGGTGAAAAAAAGGGCAAATGAGAGTTGGGGTGAGAGAGTATCATTAAATTTTAGGGAGAATAAAAAGATGTTCTGGAAGGAGGTAAATAAAGTGCGTAAGACAAGGGAGCAAATGGGAACTTCAGTGAAGGGCGCAAATGGGGAGGTGATAACAAGTAGTGGTGATGTGAGAACGAGATGGAGTGAGTATTTTGAAGGTTTGTTGAATGTGTTTGATGATAGAGTGGCAGATATAGGGTGTTTTGGTCGAGGTGGTGTTCAAAGTGTGAGGGTTAGGGAAAATGATTTGGTAAACAGAGAATGGGTAGTGAAAGCTTTGCGGTAGATGAAAGCCGGCAAGGCAGCAGGTTTGGATGGTATTGCAGTGGAATTTATTAAAAGAGGGGGTGACTGTATTGTTGACTGGTTGGTAAGGTTATTTAATGTATGTATGACTTATGGTGTGGTGCCGAGATTTGGCGAATGCGTGCATAGTTGCCATTGTACAAAGGCCAAAGGGGATAAGAGTGATTGCTCAAATTACAGAGTATAAGTTTGTTTGAGTAATTCCTGTAAATTAATGGAGGTATGGATTTGACAGGGGAAGGCCATGTACGGAGCATCAGATTGGGGAAAAGCAGTATTGGTTTCAAAGTGTAGAGGATGTTGGATAGGTGTTTGCTTTGCCATCACTATACATAACCATCTCTATCGGATAAAGGGGCGCGTGGAGAATAGGAAGGAATGGCGAAAGTGGATTATATGAATGCCTCTATTGGATCGGGGATAAGTGTGTGTCAATAACTAGGATAAGATGAGTTAGAGGGATTGCTCGTGGTGGAAGTTTAAAATATACGAATATATCGTTGTTGGGAGGAAACAAGTTAGAAGCAGTGGATAAAGTGTTTTTGTTTATAGAGTGGATGTAAGTGCCATGTGTAACTTGTAGGTAGAGAGGAAATGGTGGGGTGGTTCGCAGTGAATGTATGTGGTTTAAAGAAGGTGTGGTGAATTCTCACCTAGTTGTTTTAAATTGTTGATGTTGGGTGTTAGGGAGGGTATTGGAAAGATTGTTGTTAAAAGGGGATATTTGAAGTAATGTTTGTTTTGATGAGGATGGGGGGGTGTGGTGGAATTGGGGAGAGAGTTTATAGAGGTGGATGTTTAAGGTTGATCTATAAGTATAGGGTTATGGTGTGTGTTTTGGGGGGGTTGTTTTGTATTGTGTTTTGTTAGTTTATTGGTGGTGTATGTGGGTGGATTGGATAGGGGGTGGGGTGTTGGTTTGGTTTTTTAGGTGATGTTTGGGGGGGGTTTGATGGTGGGTGAAGATAGGGGTGGTTAATTGTAGATTGGTGATTGGGTGGAGTTTTGAGGGGGAATGTGGGGGTTTTTTTTTTTTTTTTTTGGGGGGGTGGAGGTTTATGTGAGAGGTTTATTTTTGGGGGTTGGGGGGGGAATTATTTGGGTGGGGGATGAGGAGTTGTGTGGGGGGGAAGGGGTTGTGGGTGTGAGGTGTGGTTGGGTGGGTTAGGGGGGGGGGTTGGGGGGTTAGAGGGTGAGGTGGTTTTTTGAGTTTGTTTTTTAGGGTTTAGTTGGTTGGGGGATATGTTTGTGTTTTTGGGTAATTTTTGTGGGTCTCGCGTATCTGTACGAGTTTGGGTTAATTGGTGTTTGTGTGGTTTTTTGGGGGGTGAGAGGGAAGGTTAAGATGTAGGTTTGTGATAGGATGAGAGAAGGGTGAGTGGGGTTCCGAGGGGTAAAGGGAGGTCAGGGAGGTTGCTTGATGGTTGCGAACTAGGGTATACTGGTATGCGGGGTGGAGGATTGTTATGGGGCGTGTGGGACTGTGCCAGAACTGTGATTGGGGGGGGGGTGGGGCCATTTCTTTCGTCTGGTCCGTGCGCTACCCTTCGCAAAACGCGGGAAGAAAGCGACAAAGTATAAAATAAAAAGAAAGAAAATAATATTATAGTAAGATATAGGTTATTATAGATATATAATATTTTTGGATAATATAATTATTATCCCTTGGGAGAGGGGAAAAGAATCTTCCCACGTATTTCCCTGCGGTGGTCCGTAGATGCGACTAATAAATAAAGGGTGGGAAGCGGCCGGGGGGGGCTTGGAAAAAATCAAAAAAGCCTCACCCCAGTCTCCCACTTTTTTTTTTTTTTTTTTTTATACATACACATGTTTGTGCGTGTGGGTTTTTTTGTTGTTTTTTTTTTTTTTTTTTTTTTTTTTTTTTTTTTTTTTTTTTTTTTTTTTTTTTTTTTTTTTTTTTTTTTTGTTTTTTTTTTTTTTTTTTTTTTTTATTTTTTTTTTTTTTTTTTTTTTTTTTTTTTTTTTTTTTTTTTTTTTGTTTTTTTTTTTTTTTTTTTTTTTTTTTTTTTTTTTTTTTTTTTTTTTTTTTTTTTTTTTTTTTTTTTTTTTTTTTTTTTTTTTTTTTATTTTTTTTTTTTTTTTTATTTTTTTTTTTTTTTCTTTCCAAAAAAGAGGGAAAGAGACGGGGTCCCACCCCAGGGCCCAGGTGAGGATATTCTATTCCCCTCAAGGCCGCAGTCCTCTGTTCACAACGTCTACTCGCTAATGGGGAAATGGCGAATAGTAATGAAAGAAAAGAAAGATATATATATATATATAAAGTGATTAGGTTCCAGTGAATGTAGTTTGTGCGCAAGGGTGTGTGATGTCTTCCCATGGTTGTTTAATTTGTTTATGGATGGTTGTTAGGGAGGTGATTTCAAAGTTTTGGAAAGAGAGGGCAAGATGAAGTTCGTTGGGGATGAGAGTAGCTTGGGAAGTTGTTATCCCCCAGTGGTTGTTTGCCTGATGAGACAAGCTCTGGGTTAGGCTGATTCATGGAGGAAGGAACTGCGGAGGAATCTGTTGTGGCTGTGAGTTTGTGTTAGAGGAGGTGGGAGGAAGTGAAAGAATTTTTGAGGAATAAATGTCAGAGAAGAAGAAAGGTTTTTATGTAAAGGTAGGGGTTGTGGGTATATTAATGTGGGGGTGGGGTGTGGTGGGGTTGGGTTTTTTTTTTCGGTCGTGGTTGTTTTGGGTGTTGGATAAGAGAGGAGCACGGCTGGCCAAAGCGGATAAACATGGAAGAGGAAGTGGATCATAAAGGGTGGGGGAGGGGGCGAAAATGCTGGGAGGCCTTGAATGAAAGTGTGAAGTCAGAACATTATCTCCTACGGAAAGGCAAAAATGGTTTAGTGGGTTTGAAGGGAAAGTGTTCGCAACAAAATGGTGTATGGCGTTGGCGAGGGCGTGGGGCCTTATGGATAGAGTTGGAGACGATGGGGGTGATTGATGTAATTC
>NC_092241.1:15087333-15127333 GCF_036320965.1 Panulirus ornatus
TAATGTTACTACTGAACTTCGACGCATAGTCCAGGCTGGCGGCCTAGACGGCAGCTGATATTCCACTGGGTGGCTATGTCCTGGGATTATGTTGATATCCCAGTGTGTACTGGTATCCTGTATTTACATTCTTCTTTTCACTGTGGTGTGATGTCTTGACACATCTTGGTATTTAAATGTGTAGTTATCACACCACACAGAATGCGCCTTGATGCGTTATTCTCTAGAAAATGTTCATATGTCGAACTCATCGTACATCTTGTATCCCTTTATATTGGACTTGACGTCAACAGTCCTCTTATTTCTTAAAAGCAAGGAACAACTCTACGTCTAACTCGAAGAATAGACGAATTGCCAAAACCTCCCAAAGATATAAATGATCATAAATAATCTTGTTCTTCTGTAGACGGATTGCTATGTTGCGGACCTAGTCACAAATGCGTTCCTTTTTGTAATCTTTCGACCTTCACCTTTGTGTGATTTTTGGATAAGAATTGCAAAAGATTCATGTATTTGGATACCATATTTAATAAATTTTCCTAACATTTTAAGTGGCAGATGAAATATCTAACTGAAAGTGAACAGAGAACTTATTTTGTTCTCATAGAAATGGCCGACCTGCGATAAGAAAAGATATGACAGTATACTGATCGATATGCTTCTCTTAGCTCTGGTGATCTCCCATATATCTACAGTAACTTCAATGCAATTTTAGAGGTAGCCAGTTAACTTCAGTCGAATTGCATTCCCATAAGTGATAATGTATTGTTTCCACCTTCTAATACCAAGAAGCAAAATTCCTTATCGTATAAAACATCTAATTAAATTGGTCTACTAGTGCAGCTGTGTTATCAGGGTAAACACTGAGTGGCGACGGTGCCACATTATTGCTGAAGGATAAACAAGACATCCAGTACCAGGGACTGGCTAGGTTTGTGACGCAGTGGCCAGACTACTGGTGGAGGATAAACAATACTTCCAGTAACAGGGACTGGCCACGTGTGTGACGATGTAGCCAGATTATTGGAGGAGGATAACTAAGATATTTCCATTGTCACAAGCCAGTTAGGGATGCGACGCTGCAATCGAATATTAGATAACAGAAAATCTTTATTTGTCATTTAGGCAATCTATTTGAAAAAAACTATCTGACCCTTTGATATATATTTTTCGGACTACCAGGAAGCATTCAACACTTTACATTTATTCATACGCTAGGTTCAAGGCATTACGTATTCTGAGCTCCAGCTTATGACAAGATTTTGCCAAAAGGCAGGAGTAGCACGTAGCACTCACAGCAGGAAAACCTATAGTTACTAAGAACGAATCGTGTGTGTTATGCGTTGTCACGTTATATAAATGAGGCAGAAAGAGAAGAGAACAAAATGAGCTAAAGGATTAAAATATGACAGCCACTGAAGCACAGGCTCAATTCGCAGTCATTACTAATCCTTCCGCTACCCAGGCGGCGGAGCTGGTTGAATACCTTTGGTCAGTGGCTGCCTAACACCTACTACCCACCATAGCGGCATCACAACATTGTGGTCGTCAAAATTTTGTGGACATCTTCTAGAGAACTAGTTGCAGAAGGTTGCGTGAGATCACTCCTGTTTGCAATACCACACTTGTATTTTATCTATATAGAAAGTGTTAGTAATAAGTCACGAATGAAAGTAACCTGATGCTAAGAACCGTGCATGGTAAGTGTGTATGACAGTTATTGACAAAAATGGAGCAAACTTGAATAAGATGATAATTTCTGCGGACAACAGGAAAGATTTTCAAAATATGCATAATTGTAAAGTTGAAGATATTGGGTTCACCAGATTAAGAACTTCCCCGCACAATACATTAGGTAGTTACACACACCTGTGGTTGTGGCAGGTAACATGCAAAACCCGATGTACTAACGACCGAGCATGGGGAGGTAGGGTTATCAACAGTGGAGTAGTTAGCCAGCACTATGTTCCCCTCCTTGACCCATGATGACCTCTTCCTTCCTGCTCACATAATACACCAGGGTTGCTGGATTTTCTGCACAAACACATTCTCTACACCTCACACATAACACATGGGAACTTGTAACTCACTTGATTCTTGATTCTCTTTAACTCTAAATTCTCCTGCTGTGAGACCTACGCGTTCGCGCTGCTTGATGGTAAAATCGCGTCTTCGGTGAAGAAAGTTCTGGTTGTGGAGCATAATGACGTAAGACTCTTATTCACTATATGAATGGGTAATTACACACACGAATAGAAACAGAGACTAACAAACATAATTCCTTGTGATCTATATACCACACGGAGCACCACTACATCCGAGCTGCCAGTGATAGCATAGACCAATAAATCTCTCCTGGAGACAGAGAGGAAGTGGTTGGCGGCAGCTGCAGTAATAGATTTCCTTCAGTTCTAAGCCTGAGAAGTACACAGGTGTCGCAGTGAACAATAGCTACACACACACACACACACACACACACACATGCGAACAAAAAAAAAAGCATAACCCGCAGCACAACTCAGTATACCTCGGAGCATACAGCCACATGTACGTTAATACACAACACAGACACTTACACGTCTCAACCCTTAACCACCTAGACATGGACACAATAGAGATGCATAAGTGGACACACTTCGGTACCTTCACCATATTACACATGACCACCTATAAATGAACCTGCACACAACCACCTAGGTGTTGACATGCACTGCTAGCTTCATCGTAGAACATACAGCCACCCACACCTTAACACACCGTCTACATACTCAATTCTCCAAAGGTCAATCCCCTGTAACTTAACACATATCCTCCTATACCTTAGCAAATATTGATACTCCATTCTCCCTGGACCCCAGAAGTTTGGTAATATGAGGACCTCCTCTATCGCCTTGTCAGCTTCAAAGATCTCATCTATCGCATTCTAGATCTATCGACCTAATCAACCATAGTACAATCATGAACAAAACCATCAACTTTGAAACATTGAAAACTCTCATTCCATGGTTTGCACGCCTCCTCCGTGAGCGTCGACAACCTGAGTGCTCCGAAAAAGTCCCTTACTTGTGAAGTCCCACAGTACAAGAAGAATACTGTATTAATGATACCGACCCTCATACAATGGAGTCCTCAGAGATGCACTTGGTAGATGGAAGCGCGTTGGCAACTCTACCACTGGCATCAGCAATGAAAATAACATTCCAAAAAGCGTGATCATCTGACACACGCTCAACTGCTTCAAAAACTGGATGGCCACCAAGCACGTCAACCTAACCATGACAAGACTATGGTCATGCACAAGAGCCTTGCTTCCAACCATGTTCTACACATTACTGTCTCACGTGCCCCAGTTTCCTCCATCACAGGCTAAGAACTACATTATATGTGTCGGGACTGACTTGTCCGCATTTTACCTGTTAACGCAATTATCGCTAAAAGAGATGAGATTACTGGTCTTCATATAGTGACGCAATCTACAGGCGATGACCTAGAAATGCAGGTTTCAGTTCTTGAAAGTCCTGCATACATCATGACAACATAACCAGATGGTAACGAGGCACAATCTACAGACCATAACCCGCTCATACAGGACATATTTCTTCAGACTGCTGCTACAGGTCATCAGCTCATTCTCATAAGGACAGTCATAAGACACTAAGGCACTTACTATAAATAGTGGTCAAACAGCCTTAGACTTTGTATTCTATCTTCCTTATATACAGTCAAGAAACAGAGTTGAGGTGATGAACTATAGTCTGTACAACAAATTTAACAATCAGAAGACAGTGACAAATGAGTAAATGATAACTACGAAAACTAAGGCTATTGCCAGGAGCTTCTTCTCCACTAGTTTCAATGTTGTCAAAACTAATTGAGGAAAATACATTCCTGGCTCTTAACTTTAGTTTTCTTTACAACCCTTTCACCGGCGCAGGTAAGAGGCTTGCAGATAAATGACAATCATTACTTTCATTGGGGTCTCATGCATCATGTCCAGCAGCTGCTCTGGCAGCAATTACATGGAACGGGGAGCACGCTAGAGATCACATTATCATCAACAATGCTGCTAATCGTTCTAGCATTCTGAATAGTTTACGGCGTCATCACTTCCATCCAAAGATAGAAATAATGAGCTCCACATCAAATATTCTCTATATGCGATGTGACTATAATTCATGTGTAACACCTAATGATAAATACCGATAAATGGACGTGAATTAGGTTTTTGCACTGAGCTACATCAAAAATTCCCTTACCTTACATATATATATATATATATATATATATATTTATATATATATATATATATATATATATATATATATATATATATATATGCGTGTGTGGACGTATGTATATACATGTGTATGGGGGGGGGGGTTGAGCCATTTCTTTCGTCTGTTTCCTTGCGCTACCTCGCAAACGCGGGAAACAGCGACAAAGTATAATAAAAAGAAAAAAAAATATATATATATATGTATATATATATATATATATATATATATATATATATATATATATATATATATATATATATATATATATATATATATATATATATATTGGAAAGGATCACAATTTTGTGCGTGATCGAGATATTCCAATGAGTCCACGGGGAAAATGAAAGACGAAAAGTTCCCAAGTGCACTTTCGTGTAATAATCACATCATCAGTGGAGACACAAGAGAGAAATATAAGTCAGTTGATATACATCGAAGAGACGAAGCTAGGACGCCATTTGGTAAAGATGTGATTGTTCAAAACATGGATATTTATATATATATATATATATATACGAATAAAGTACATATGAACGCGCACCTTCATAGAACATACAAACCTCCAACAGCCAGGATCGAACCTGGGACCCCTGTGCAAGAGGCAGGCATGCTAACCGCTAGGCTATGGGACTATATAATAGGAAATAACTATTCGAAATACTGAGTACTCGAATACCCTTCGTCTCACAATGGTGAGCAACGGGGTCTATACTTGGTTGTTTCCGAACAGACGCACATAGCCAGCTGATAGCGTTTTACCGAACATAACTGTACGACGCGGAGGTATATAAATACGAATAAAGTGCATATGAACGCGCACCTTCATAGAACATACAAACCTCCAACAGCCAGGATCGAACCTGGAATCCCTGTGAAAGAGGCAGGCATGCTAACCGCTAGGCTATGGGACTGTATAATAGGAATATATATATATATATATACATATATATATATATATATATATATATATATATATATATATATATATATATATATATATATATATATATATATATATATATATAAATATATTTTTTTTTTTTTTTTTTTATACTTTGTCGCTGTCTCCCGCGTTTGCGAGGTAGCGCAAGGAAACAGACGAAAGAAATGGCCCAACCCCCCCCATACACATGTACATACACACGTCCACACACGCAAATATACATACCTACACAGCTTTCCATGGTTTACCCCGGACGCTTCACATGCCTTGATTCAATCCACTGACAGCACGTCAACCCCTGTATACCACATCGCTCCAATTCACTCTATTCCTTGCCCTCCTTTCACCCTCCTGCATGTTCAGACCCCGATCACACAAAATCCTTTTCACTCCATCTTTCCACCTCCAATTTGGTCTCCCTCTTCTCCTCGTTCCCTCCACCTCCGACACATATATCCTCTTGGTCAATCTTTCCTCACTCATTCTCTCCATGTGCCCAAACAATTTCAAAATACCCTCTTCTGCTCTCTCAACCACGCTCTTTTTATTTCCACACATCTCTCTTACCCTTACGTTACTTACTCGATCAAACCACCTCACACCACACATTGTCCTCAAACATCTCATTTCCAGCACATCCATCCTCCTGCGCACAACTCTATCCATATCCCACGCCTCGCAACCATACAACATTGTTGGAACTACTATTCCTTCAAACATACCCATTTTTGCTTTCCGGGATAATGTTCTCGACTTCCACACATTTTTTAAGGCTCCCAAAATTTTCGCCCCCTCCCCCATCCTATGATCCACTTCCGCTTCCATGGTTCCATCCGCTGACAGATCCACTCCCAGATATCTAAAACACTTCACTTCCTCCAGTTTTTCTCCATTCAAACTCACCTCCCAATTGACTTGACCCTCAACCCTACTGTACCTAATAACCTTGCTCTTATTCACATTTACTCTTAACTTTCTTCTTCCACACACTTTACCAAACTCCGTCACCAGCTTCTGCAATTTCTCACATGAATCCGCCACCAGCGCTGTATCATCAGCAAACAACAACTGACTCACTTCCCAAGCTCTCTCATCCCCAACAGACTTCATACTTGCCCCTCTTTCCAAGACTCTTGCATTTACCTCCCTAACAACCCCATCCATAAACAAATTAAACAACCATGGAGACAACACACACCCCTGCCGCAAACCTACATTCACTGAGAACCAATCACTTTCCTCTCTTCCTACACGTACATATATATATATATATATATATATATATATATATATATATATATATATATATATATATATATATATATATATATATATATATATATATATATATATAAATATATATATATATATATATATATATATATATATATATTTTTTTTTTCTTTTTTTTTTTTTTTCTTTAAAAGAGGGAACAGAGAAGGGGCCCAGGTGAGGATATTCCCTCAAGGGCCCAGTCCTCTGTTCTCAACGCTACCTCGCTGATGCGGGAAATGGCGAATAGTATGAAAGAAAAAGAAAAGATATATATATATATATATATATATATATATATATATATATATATATATATATATATATATATATATATATATATATATATATATATATATATATATATATATATATATATATATATATATATTTTTTTTTTTTTTTTTTTTTTTATACTTTGTCGCTGTCTCCCGCGTTTGCGAGGTAGCGCAAGGAAACAGACGAAAGAAATGCCCCCCCCCCCCCCATACACATGTACATACACTCGTCCACACACGCAAATATACATACCTACACAGCTTTCCATGGTTTACCCCAGACGCTTCACATGCCTTGCTTCAATCCACTGACAGCACGTCAACCCCTGTATACCACATCGCTCCAATTCACTCTATTCCTTGCCCTCCTTTCACCCTCCTGCATGTTCAGGCCCCGATCACACAAAATCTTTTTCACTCCATCTTTCCACCTCCAATTTGGTCTCCCTCTTCTCCTCGTTCCCTCCACCTCCGACACATATATCCTCTTGGTCAATCTCTCCTCACTCATTCTCTCCATGTGCCCAAACCATTTCAAAACACCCTCTTCTGCTCTCTCAACCACGCTCTTTTTATTTCCACACATCTCTCTCACCCTTACGTTACTTACTCGATCAAACCACCTCACACCACACATTGTCCTCAAACATCTCATTTCCAGCACATCCACCCTCCTGCGCACATCTCTATCCATAGCCCACGCCTCGCAACCATACAACATTGTTGGAACCACTATTCCCTCAAACATACCCATTTTTGCTTTCCGAGATAATGTTCTCGACTTCCACACATTTTTCAAGGCTCCCAAAATTTTCGCCCCCTCCCCCACCCTATGATCCACTTCCGCTTCCATGGTTCCATCCGCTGACAGATCCACTCCCAGATATCTAAAACACTTCACTTCCTCCAGTTTTTCTCCATTCAAACTCACCTCCCAATTGACTTGACCCTCACCCCTACTGTACCTAATAACCTTGCTCTTATTCACATTTACTCTCAACTTTCTTCTTCCACACACTTTACCAAACTCAGTCACCAGCTTCTGCAGTTTCTCACATGAATCAGCCACCAGCGCTGTATCATCAGCGAACAACAACTGACTCACTTCCCAAGCTCTCTCATCCCCAACAGACTTCATACTTGCCCCTCTTTCCAGGACTCTTGCATTTACCTCCCTTACAACCCCATCCATAAACAAATTAAACAACCATGGAGACATCACACATCCCTGCCGCAAACCTACATTCACTGTGAACCAATCACTTTCCTCTCTTCCTACACGTACACATGCCTTACATCCTCGATAAAAACTTTTCACTGCTTCTAACAACTTGCCTCCCACACCATATATTCTTAATACCTTCCACAGAGCATCTCTATCAACTCTATCATATGCCTTCTCCAGATCCATAAATGCTACATACAAATCCATTTGCTTTTCTAAGTATTTCTCACATACATTCTTCAAAGCAAACACCTGATCCACACACACATATATATATATATATATATATATATATATATATATATATATATATATATATATATATATATATATATATATATATATATACCTCGCAAACGCGGGAGACAGCGACGAGGTATAAAAAAAAAAAAAAAAAAAAAAAAAATTTATATATATATATATATATATATATATATATATATATATATATATATATATATATATATATATATATATATATATATATATATACATATATATATATATATACATATATATATATATATATATGTTGGGGATGAGAGAGCTTGGGAAGTGAGTCAGTTGTTGTTCGCTGATGATACAGCGCTGGTGGCTGATTCATGTGAGAAACTGCAGAAGCTGGTGACTGAGTTTGGTAAAGTGTGTGGAAGAAGAAAGTTAAGAGTAAATGTGAATAAGAGCAAGGTTATTAGGTACAGTAGGGTTGAGGGTCAAGTCAATTGGGAGGTGAGTTTGAATGGAGAAAAACTGGAGGAAGTGAAGTGTTTTAGATATCTGGGAGTGGATCTGGCAGCGGATGGAACCATGGAAGCGGAAGTGGATCATAGGGTGGGGGAGGGGGCGAAAATTCTGGGGGACTTGAAGAATGTGTGGAAGTCGAGAACATTATCTCGGAAAGCAAAAATGGGTATGTTTGAAGGAATAGTGGTTCCAACAATGTTGTATGGTTGCGAGGCGTGGGCTATGGATAGAGTTGTGCGCAGGAGGATGGATGTGCTAGAAATGAGATGTTTGAGGACAATGTGTGGTGTGAGGTTGTTTGATCGAGTGAGTAACGTAAGGGTGAGAGAGATGTGTGGAAATAAAAAGAGCGTGGTTGAGAGAGCAGAAGAGCATATTTTGAAATGGTTTGGGCACATGGAGAGAATGAGTGAGGAAAGATTGACCAAGAGGATATATATGTCGGAGGTGGAGGGAACGAGGAGAAGAGGGAGACCAAATTGGAGGTGGAAAGATGGAGTGAAAAGGATTTTGTGTGATCGGGGCCTGAACATGCAGGAGGGTGAAAGGAGGGCAAGGAATAGAGTGAATTGGAGCGATGTGGTATACCGGGGTTGACGTGCTGTCAGTGGATTGAATCAAGGCATGTGAAGCGTCCGGGGTAAACCATGGAAAGCTGTGTAGGTATGTATATTTGCGTGTGTGGACGTATGTATATACATGTGTATGGGGGGGGTTGGGCCATTTCTTTCGTCTGTTTCCTTGCGCTACCTCGCAAACGCGGGAGACAGCGACAAAGTATTAAAAAAAAAAAAAAAAATATATATATATATATATATATATATATATATATATATATATATATATATATATATATATATATATATATATATATACATATATATATATATATATATATATATATATATATATATATATATATATATATATATATATATATATATATATATATATATATATTTATTTTTTTTTTTTCTTTGTCGCTGTCTACCGCGTTTGCGAGGTAGCGCAAGGAAACAGACGAAAGAAATGGCCCAACCCACCCCCATACACATGTATATACATACGTCCACACACGCAAATATACATACCTACACAGCTTTCCATGTTTTACCCCAGACGCTTCACATGCCTTGATTCAATCCAATGACAGCACGTCAACCCCGGTATACCACATCGCTCCAATTCACTCTATTCCTTGCCCTTCTTTCACCCTCCTGCATGTTCAGGCCCCGATCACACAAAATCTTTTTCACTCCATCTTTCCACCTCCAATTTGGTCTCCCTCTTCTCCTCGTTCCCTCCACCTCCGACACATATATCCTCTTGGTCAGTCTTTCCTCACTCATTCTCTCCATCTGACCAAACCATTTCAAAACACCCTCCTCTGCTCTCTCAACCACGCTCTTTTTATTTCCACACATCTCTCTTACCCTTACATTACTTACCCGATCAAACCACCTCACACCACCTATTATCCTCAAATATCTCATTTCCAGCACATCCATCCTCCTGCGCACAACTCTATCCATAGTCCACGCCTCGCAACCATACAATATTGTTGGAACCACTATTCCTTCAAACATACCCATTTTTGCTTTCCGAGATAATGTTCTCGACTTCCACACATTCTTCAAGGCCCCCAGAATTTTCACCCCCTCCCCCACCCTATGATCCACTTCCGCTTCCATGTTTACATCCGCTGCCAGATCCACTCCCAGATATCTAAAACACTTCACTTCCTCCAGTTTTTCTCCATTCAAACTCACCTCCCAATTGACTTGACCCTCAACCCTACTGTACCTAATAACCTTGCTCTTATTCACATTTACTCTTAACTTTCTTCTTTCACACACTTTACCAAACTCAGTCACCAGCTTCTGCAGTTTCTCACATGAATCAGCCACCAGCGCTGTATCATCAGCAAACAACAACTGACTCACTTCCCAAGCTCTCTCATCCCCAACAGACTTCATACTTGCCCCTCTTTCCAAAACTCTTGCATTCACCTCCCTAACAACCCCATCCATAAACAAATTAAACAACCATGGAGACATCACACACCCCTGCCGCAAACCTACATTCACTGAGAACCAATCACTTTCTTCTCTTCCTACACGTAAACATGCCTTACATCCTCGATAAAAACTTTTCACTGCTTCTAACAACTTGCCTCCCACACCATATATTCTTAATACCTTCCACAGAGCATCTCTATCAACTCTATCATATGCCTTCTCCAGATCCATAAATGCTACATACAAATCCATTTGCTTTTCTAAGTATTTCTCACATACATTCTTCAAAGCAAACACCTGATCCACACATCCTCTACCACTTCTGAAACCACACTGCTCTTCCCCAATCTGATGCTCTGTACATGTCTTCACCCTCTCAATCAATACCCTCCCATATAATTTGCCAGGAATACTTAACAAACTTATACCTCTGTAATTTGAGCACTCACTCTTATACCCTTTGCCTTTGTACAATGACACTATGCACGCATTCCGTCATTCCTCAGGCACCTCACCATGAGTCATACATACATTAAATAACCTTACCAACCAGTCAACAATACAGTCACCCCCTTTTTTAATAAATTCCACTGCAATACCATCCAAACCTGCTGCCCTGCCGGCTTTCATCTTCCGCAAAGCTTTTACTACCTCTTCTCTGTTTACCAAATCATTTTCCCTAACCCTCGCACTTTGCACACCACCTCGACCAAAACACCCTATATCTGCCACTCTATCATCAAACACATTCAACAAACCTTCAAAATGCTCACTCCATCTCATTTTTCACATCACCACTACTTGTTATCACCTTCCCATTTGCGCCCTTCACTGAAGTTCCCATTTGCTCCCTTGTTTTACGCACTTTATTTACCTCCTTCCAGAACATCTTTTTATTCTCCCTAAAATTTAATGATACTCTCTCAAACCAACTCTCATTTGCCCTTTTTTTCACCTCTTGCACCTTTCTCTTGACCTCCTGTCTCTTTCTTTTATACGTCTCCCACTCAATTTCATTTTTTCCCTGCAAAAATCGTCCAATGCCTCTCTTCTCTTTCACTAATACTCTTACTTCTTCATCCCACCACTCACTACCCTTTCTAATCAACCCACCTCCCACTCTTCTCATGCCACAAGCATCTTTTGCGCAATCCATCACTGATTCCCTAAATACATCCCATTCCTCCCCCACTCCCCTTACTTCCATTGTTCTCACCTTTTTCCATTCTGTACTCAGTCTCTCCTGGTACTTCCTCACACAAGTCTCCTTCCCAAGCTCACTTACTCTCACCACCCTCTTCACCCCAACATTCACTCTTCTTTTCTGGAAACCCATACAAATCTTCACCTTAGCCTCCACAAGATACTGATCAGACATCCCTCCAGTTGCACCTCTCAGCACATTAACATCCAAAAGTCTCTCTTTCGCGCGCCTGTCAATTAACACGTAATCCAATAACGCTCTCTGGCCATCTCTCCTACTTACATAAGTATACTTATGTATATCTCGCTTTTTAAACCAGGTATTCCCAATCATCAGTTCTTTTTCCGCACATAAATCTACAAGCTCTTCACCATTTCCATTTACAACACTGAACACCCCATGTATACCAATTATTCCCTCAACTGCCACATTACTCACCTTTCCATTCAAATCACCCAACACTATAACCCGGTCTCGTGTATCAAAACCACTAACACACTCATTCAGCTGATCCCAAAACACTTGCCTCTCATGATCTTTCTTCTCATGCCCAGGTGCATATGCACCAATAATCACCCATCTCTCTCCATCAACTTTCAGTTTTAGCCATATTAATCGAGAATTTACTTTCTTACATTCTATCACATACTTCCACAACTCCTGTTTCAGGAGTACTGCTACTCCTTCCCTTGCTCTTGTCCTCTCACTAACCCCTGACTTTACTCCCAAGACATTCCCAAACCACTCTTCCCCTTTACACTTGAGCTTCGTTTCACTCAGAGCCAAAACATCCAGGTTCCTTTCCTCAAACATACTACCTATCTCTCCTTTTTTCACATCTTGGTTACATCCACACACATTTAGGCACCCCAATCTGAGCCTTCGAGGAGGATGAGCACTCCCCGCGTGACTCCTTCTTCTGTTTCCCATTTTAGAAAGTTAAAAAAAAAAATACAAGGAGGGGGGGATTTCTGGCCCCCCGCTCCCGTCCCCTCTAGTCGCTTTCTACGACACGCGAGGAATGCGTGGGAAGTATTCTTTCACCCCTATCCCCAGGGATAATATACATATATATATGTATACACATACACACACATACACACACACACGCACACATACACACACACACACATACATATATATACATATGAAAAATGTAAGAAACAATTTAGAAACTGAAACTTCTATCTTGAAATGAAATGAAAAAATGAATGTCATATAATGGTTCAACCTCTGGCTATGGAAAAAGGAAATGTTTAATTTATTTACACAAACGTCAATAGTAGTTCTCATCAATTTAACCACTGTATCAATAAGCTTCAATGTCTAAGCTACATTTTTTCCAATTTCACTATTTTCTTGTCAAAGCACCATGTATGAAAACTATCACTCCAGTAACACAACTATAAACATTTACTTTCCCTTTAAAACAAGTTCTGGGGAAGTCTGTCTCGATACACTGCGGGACACTCTACCACCTGGCGAGGTTTGTGTTGCAATGGTTCTATATATATATATATATATATATATATATATATATATATATATATATATATATATATATATATATATATATATATATATATATACATATATATATATATGTATATATATATATATATATATATATATATATATATATATATATATATATATATATATATATATATATATATATATATATATATATATATATATATATATATATATATATATATATATGGTAGAGGATCTGTGGATCAGGGGTTTGCTTTGAAGAATGTAAGTGAGAAATACTTAGAAGAGAAAATGGATTTGTATGTAGCATTTATGGATCTTGAGAAGGCATATGACACAGTTGATAGAGATGCTCTGTGGAAGGCACTAAGAATATATGGTAAGGAAGGCAAGTTGTTAGAAGCAGTGAAAAGTTTTTATTAAGGATGTAAGGCATGTGTACGTGTAGGAAGAGAGGAAAGTGATTGGTTCTCAGTGAATGTAGGTTTGCGGCAGGGGTGTGTGATGTCTCCATGATTGTTTAACTTGTTTATGGATGTGGTTGTTAGGGAGGTGAATGTAAGAGTTTTGGAAAGAGGGGCAAGTATGAAGTCTGTTGGGGATGAGAGAACTTGGAAAGTGAGAAAATTGTTGTTCGCTGATGAGACAGCGCTGGTGTCAGACTCATGTGAGAAACTGCAGAAGCTGGTGACTGAGTTTGGTAAAGTGTGTGAAAGGAGAAAGTTAAGAGTAAATGTGAATAAGAGCAAAGTTATTAGGTACAGTAGGGGTGAGGGTCAAGTCAATTGGGAGGTAAGTTTGAATGGAGAAAAACTGGAGGAAGTAAAGTGTTTTAGATATATGGGAGTGGATCTGGCAGCGGATGGAACCATGGAAGCGGAAGTGAATCATAGGGTGGGAGAGGGGCGAAAATCATGGGAGCCTTGAAGAATGTGTGGAAGTCGAGAACATTATCTCGGAAAGCAAAAATGGGTATGTTTGAAGGAATAGTTCTTCCAACAATGTTGTATGGTTGCAAGGCGTGGGCTATGGATAGAGTTGTGCGCAGGAGGGTGGATATGATAGAAATGAGATGTTTGAGGACAATATGTGGTGTGAGGTTGTTTCATCGAGTAAGTAATGTAAGGGTAAGAAAGATGTGTGGAAATAAAAAGACTGTGGTTGAGAGAGCAGACGAGGGTGTTTTGAAATGGTTTGGGCACATGGAGAGAATGAGTGAGGAAAGATTGACCAAGAGGATATATGTGTCGGAGGTGGAGGGAAGGAGGAGAAGTGGGAGACCAAATTGGAAGTGGAAAGATGGAGTGAAAAAGATTTTGAGTTATCGGGCCTGAACATGCAAGAGTGTGAAAGGCGTGCGAGGAATAGAGTGATTTGGATCGAATTGGTATACCGGGGTCGACGTGCTGTCAATGGATTGGATCAGAGCCATGTGAAGCGTCTGGGATAAACCATGGAAAGTTCTGTGGGGCCTGGATGTGGAAAGGGAGCTGTCGTTTCGTGCGTTATTGCATGACAGCTAGAGACTGAGTGTGAACGAATGGGGCCTTTGTTGTCTTTTCCTAGCATTACCTCGCACACCCGATGGGGGAAGGGGATGTTATTCCATGTGTGGCGAGGTGGCAATGAGAATGGATAAAGGCAGACAGTGTGAATTGTGTGAATGTATATATATGCATGTGTCTCTGTGTGCATATGTATGTGCACATTGAGATGTATGGGTGTGTATATTTGCGTGTGTGGACGTATATATATATATATATATATATATATATATATATATATATATATATATATATATATATATATATATATATATATATATATATATATATGTATATATATATATATATATATATATATATATATATATATATATATATATATATACATATGTATAGGGGTGGGTTGGGCCATTTCTTTCGTCTGAGTCCTTGCGCTACCTCGCAAACGCGGGAGTCAGCGAAAAATTAAATCGATAAATAAATGAATATATATAGCCAGAGGTTGAACCATTATGTGACATTCATTTTTTCATTCATTTCAAGTTAGAAGTTTCAGTTTTCTAAATTGTTTCCTACATTTTTCATATGTATATATATGAATGTGTGTGTGTGTGTGTATGTGCGTATGTATGTGTATGTGTGTGTATGTGTATATCTATATATATATGTATATTATCCCTGGGGATAGGGGTGAAAGAATACTTCCCACGCATTCCTCGCGTGTCGTAGAAAGCGACTAGAGGGGACGGGAGCGGGGGGGCCAGAAATCCTCCCCTCCTTGTATTAACTTTCTGAAATGGGAAACAGAAGAAGGAGTCACGCGGGGAGTGCTCATCCTCCTCGAAGGCTCAGAGTAGGGTGCCTAAATGTGTGTGGATGTAACCAAGATGTGAAAAAAGGAGAGATAGGTAGTATGTTTGAGGAAAGGAACCTGGATGTTTTGGCTCTGAGTGAAACGTAGCTCAAGGGTAAAGGGGAAGAGTGGTTTGGGAATGTCTGGGGAGTAAAGTCAGGGGTTAGTGAGAGGACAAGAGCAAGGGAAGGAGTAGCAATACTCCTGAAACAGGAGTTGTGGGAGTATGTGATAGAATGTAAGAAAGTAAATTCTCGATTAATATGGGTAAAAATGAAAGTTCATGGAGAGAGGTGGGTGTTTATTGGTGCATATGCACCTGGGCGTGAGAAGAAAGATCATGAGAGGCAAGTGTTTTGGGAGCAGCTGAATGAGTGTGTTAGTGGTTTTGATGCACGAGACCGGGTTATAGTGATGGGTGATTTGAATGCAAAGGTGAGTAATGTGGCAGTTGAGGGAATAATTGTTATACATGGGGTGTTCAGTGTTGTAAATGGAAATGGTGAAGGGCTTGTAGATTTATGTGCTGAAAAAAAGACTGATGATTGGGAATACCTGGTTTAAAAAGCGAGATATACATAAGTATACTTATGTAAGTAGGAGAGATGGCCAGAGAGCGTTATTGGATTACGTGTTAATTGACAGGCGCGCGAAAGAGAGACTTTTGGATGTTAATGTGCTGAGAGGTGCAACTGGAGGGATGTCTCATCATTATCTTGTGGAGGCTAAGGTGAAGATTTGTATGGGTTTTCAGAAAAGAAGAGAGAATGTTGGGGTGAAGAGAGTGGTGAGAGTAAGTGAGCTTAGGAAGGAGACCTGTGTGAGGAAGTACCAGGAGAGACTGAGTACAGAATGGAAAAAGGTGAGAACAATGTAAGTAAGGTGAGTGGGGGAGGAATGGGATGTATTTAGGGAATCAGTGATGGATTGCGCAAAAGATGCTTGTGGCATGAGAAGAGTGGGAGGTGGGTTGATTAGAAAGGGTAGTGAGTGGTGGGATGTAGAAGTAAGAGTATTAGTGAAAGAGAATAGAGAGGCATTTGGACGATTTTTGCAGGGAAAAAATGCAATTGAGTGGGAGACGTATAAAAGAAAGAGACAGGAGGTCAAGAGAAAGGTGCAAGAGGTGAAAAAAAGGGCAAATGAGAGTTGGGGTGAGAGAGTATCATTAAATTTTAGGGAGAATAAAAAGATGTTCTGGAAGGAGGTAAATAAAGTGCGTAAGACAAGGTAGCAAATGGGAACTTCAGTGAAGGGCGCAAATGGGGAGGTGATAACAAGTATTGGTGATGTGAGAAGGAGATGGAGTGAGTATTTTGAAGGTTTGTTGAATGTGTTTGATGATAGAGTGGCAGATATAGGGTGTTTTGGTCGAGGTGGTGTGCAAAGTGAGAGTGCTAGGGAAAATGATTTGGTAAACAGAGAAGAGGTAGTGAAAGCTTTGCGGAAGATGAAAGCCGGCTAGGCAGCAGGTTTGGATGGTATTGCAGTGGAATTTATAAAAAAAGCGGGTGACTGTATTGTTGACTGGTTGGTAAGGTTATTTAATTTATGTATGACTCATGGTGAGGTGCCTGAGGATTGGCGGAATGCGTGCATAGTGCCATTGTACAAAGGCAAAGGGGATAAGAGTGAGTGCTCAAATTACAGAGGTATAAGTTTGTTGAGTATTCCTGGTAAATTATATGGGAGGGTATTGATTGAGAGGGTGAAGGCATGTACAGAGCATCAGATTGGGGAAGAGCAGTGTGGTTTCAGAAGTGGTAGAGGATGTGTAGATCAGGTGTTTGCCTTGAAGAATGTAAGTGAGAAATACTTAGAAAAGCAAATGGATTTGTATGTAGCATTTATGGATCTGGAGAAGGTATGTGATAGAGTTGATAGAGATGCTCTGTGGAAGGTATTAAGAATATATGGTGTGGGAGCAAAGTTGTTAGAAGCAGTGAAAAGTTTTTATCGAGGATGTAAGGCATGTGTACGTGTAGGAAGAGAGGAAAGTGATTGGTTCTCAGTGAATGTAGGTTTGCGGCAGGGGTGTGTGATGTCTCCATGGTTGTTTAATTTGTTTATGGATGTGGTTGTTAGGGAGGTAAATGCAAGAGTTTTGGAAAGAGGGGCAAGTATTAAGTCTGTTGGGGATGAGAGAGCTTGGGAAGTGAGTCAGTTGTTCGCTGATGATACAGCGCTGGTTGCTTATTCATGTGAGAAACTGCAGAAGCTGGTGACTGAGTTTGGTAAAGTGTGTGGAAGAAGAAAGTTAAGAGTAAATGTGAATAAGAGCAAGGTTATTAGGTACAGTAGGGTTGAGGGTCAAGTCAATTGGGAGGTGAGTTTGAATGGAGAAAAACTGGAGGAAGTGAAGTGTTTTAGATATCTGGGAGTGGATCTGGCAGCGGATGGAACCATGGAAGCGGAAGTGGATCATAGGGTGGGGGAGGGGTCGAAAATTCTGGGGTCCTTGAAGAATGTGTGGAAGTCGAGAACATTATCTCGGAAAGCAAAAATGGGTTTGTTTGAAGGAATAGTGGTTCCAACAATGTTGTATGGTTGCGAGGCGTGGGCTATGGATAGAGTTGTGCGCAGGAGGATGGATGTGCTGGAAATGAGATGTTTGAGGACAATGTGTGGTGTGAGGTGGTTTGATCGAGTGAGTAACGTAAGGGTAAGAGAGATGTGTGGAAATAAAAAGAGCGTTGTTGAGAGAGCAGAAGAGGGTGTTTTGAAGTGGTTTGGGCACATGGAGAGAATGAGTGAGGAAAGATTGACCAAGAGGATATATGTGTCGGAGGTGGAGGGAACGAGGAGAAGAGGGAGACCAAATTGGAGGTGGAAAGATGGAGTGAAAAAGATTTTGTGTGATCGGGGCCTGAACATGCAGGAGGGTGAAAGGAGGGCAAGGAATAGAGTGAATTGGAGCGATGTGGTATATCGGGGTTGACGTGCTGTCAGTGGATTGAATCAAGGTATGTGAAGCTTCTGGGGTAAACAATGGAAAGCTGTGTAGGTATGTATATTTTCGTGTGTGGACGTATGTATATACATGTGTATGAAGGGGAGTTGGGCCATTTCTTTCGTCTGTTTCCTTGCGCTACCTCGCAAACGCGGGAGACAGCGACAAAGTATAATAAAAAAAAATAATATATATATATATATATATATATATATATATATATATATATATATATATATATATATATATATATATATATATATATATATATATGTATATATTTTTGTTTTTTTTTTGCTTTGTCGCTGTCTCCCGAGTTTGCTAGGTAGCGCAAAGAAACAGACGAAAGAAATGGCCCAACCCGCCCCAATACACATGTATATATATATACACCTCCACACACGCAAATATACATACCAATACATCTCAATGTACACATGTATATACACACACAGACATATATATATATATATATATATATACCCATGCCCACAATTCACACTGTCTGCCTTTATTCATTTCCATCGCCACATCGCCACACATGCATTACCATCCCCCTCCCCCCTCATGTGTGCGAGGTAGCGCTAGGAAAAGACAACAAAGGCCTCATTCGTTCACACTCAGTCTCTAGCTGTCATGCAATAACGCACGAAACCACAGCTCCCTTTCCACATCCAGGCCCGACTACAATTTCCATGGTTTAACCCAGACGCTTCACATGCCCAGATTCAGTCCACTGACATCACGTCAACCCCGGTATACCACATCGATCCAATTCACTCTATTCCTTGCCCTCCTTTCACCCTCCTGTATGTTCAGGCCCCGATCACTCAAAATCTTTTTCACTCTGTCTTTCCACCTCCAATTTGGTCTCTATAATTTGAGCACTCACTCTTATCCACTTTGCCTTTGTACAATGGCATTATACACGCATTCCGCCAATCCTCAGGCACCTCACCATGAGTCATACATACAGTAAATAACCTTACCAACCAGTCAACAATACAGTCACCCCTTTTTTGATAGACTCCACTGCATATATTTTTTTTTTTTTTTTTTTTTTGCTTTGTCGCTGTCTCCCGCGTTTGCGAGGTAGCGCAAGGAAACAGACGAAGGAAATGGCCCAACCCACCCCCATACACATGTATATACATACGTCCACACACGCAAATATACATACCTAAACAGCTTTCCATGTTTTACCCCAGACGCTTCACATGCCTTGATTCAATCCACTGACAGCACGTCAACCCCGGTATACCACATCGCTCCAATTCACTCTATTACTTGCCCTCCTTTCACCCTCCTGCATGTTCAGGCCCCGATCACACAAAATCTTTTTCACTCCATCTTTCCACATCCAATTTGGTCTCCCACTTCTCCTCGTTCCCTCCACCTCCGACATTTATATCCTCTTGGTCAATCTTTCCTCACTCATTCTCTCCATGTGCCCAAACCATTTCAAAACACACTCTTCTGCTCTCTCAACCACGCTCTTTTTATTTCCACACATCTCTCTTACCCTTACGTTACTTACTCGATCAAACCACCTCACACCACACATTATCCTCAAACATCTCATTTCCAGCACATCCATCCTCCTGCGCACAACTCTATCCATAGCCCACGTCTCGCAACCAGACAACATTGTTGGAAGCACTATTCCTTCAAACATACCCATTTTTGCTTTCCGAGATAATGTTCTCGACTTCCACACATTCTTCAAGGCTTCCAGAATTTTCACCCCCTCCCACACCCTATGATCCACTTCCGCTTCCATGGTTCCATCCGCTGCCAGATCCACTCCCAGATATCTAATACACCTTACTTCCTTCAGTTTTTCTCTATTCAAACTTACCTCCCAATTGACTTGACCCTCAACCCTACTGTACCTAATAACCTTGCTCCTATTCACATTTATTCTTAACTTTCTTCTTTCACACACTTTACCAAACTCAGTTACCAGCTTCTGCAGTTTCTCACATGAATCAGCCGCCAGCGCTGATTCATCAGCGAACAACAACTGACTCACTTCCCAAGCTCTCTCATCCCCAACAGACTTCATACTTGCCCCTCTTTCCAAAACTCTTGCATCCACCTCCCTAATAACCCCATCCATAAACAAATTAAACAACCATGGAGACATCACACACCCCTGCCGAAAACTAACATTTACTGAGAACCAATCAATTTCCTCTCTTCCTACACGTACACATGCCTTACATCCTCGATAAAAACTTTTCACTGCTTCTAACAACTTGCCTCATACACCATATATTCTTAATACCTTCCACAGAGCATCTCTATCAACTCTATCATATACCTTCTCCAGATCCATAAATGCTATATACAAATCCATTTGCTTTTCTCAGTATATCTCACATACATTCTTCAAAGCAAACACCTGATCCACACATCCTCTACCACTTCTGAAACCATACTGCTCTTCCCCAATCTGATGCTCTGTACATGCCTTCACCCTCTCAATCAATACCTTCATATATAATTTACCAGGAATATTCAACAAACCTCTGTAATTTGAGCACTCACTCTTATCCCCTTTGCCTTTGTACAATGGCACTATGCACGCATTCCGCCAATCATCAGGCACCTCACCATGAGTCATATATACATTAAATAACCTTACCAACCAGTCAATAATACAGTCACCCCCATTTTTAATAAATTACACAGCAATACCATCCAAACCTGCTGCATTGCCGGCTTTCATCTTCCGGAAAGCTTTTACTACCTTTTCTCTGTTTACCAAATAATTTTCCCTAGCCCTCTCACTTTGCTCACCACCTCGAAGAAAACACCCTATAACTGCTACTCTATCATCAAACACATTCAACAAACCTTCAAAATACTCACTCCATCTCCTTCTCACATCACCACTACTTGTTAACACCTCCCCATTTGCGCCCTTCACTGAAGTTCCCATTTGCTCCCTTATCTTACGCACTTTATTTACCTCCTTCAAGAACATATTTTTATTCTCCCTAAAGTTTAATGATACTCTCTCACCCCAACTCTCATTTGCCCTCTTTCTCACCTCTTGCACCTTTCTCTTGACCTCCTGTCTCTTTCCTTTATACATCTCCCACTCAACTGCATTTTTTCCCTGCAAAAATCGTCCAAATGCTTCTCTCTTTTCTTTAAACTAATAATCTTACGTCTTCATCCCACAACTCACTACCCTTTCTAATCAACCCACCTCCCACTCTTCTCATGCCACAAGCATCTTTTGCTCAATGCATCACTGATTCCCTAAATACATCCCATTCCTCCCCCACTCCCCTTACTTCCATTGTTGTCATCTTTTTCCATTCTGTACTCAGTCTCTCCTGGTACTTCCTCACCCAAGTCTCTTTTTCAAGCTCACTTACTCTCACCACCCTCTTCACCCCAACATTCACTCTTCTTTTCTGAAAGCCCATACAAATCTTCACCTTAGCCTCCACAAGATAATGATCAGACATCCCTCTAGTTGCACCTCTCAGCACATTAACATCCAAAAGTCTTACTTTCGCGCGCCAGTCAATTAACACGTAATCCAATAAAGCTCTCTGGCCATCTCTCCTACTTACATACGTATACTTATGTATATCTCGCTTTTTAAACCAGGTATTCCGAATCACCAGTCCTTTTTCAGCACATAAATCTACAAGCTCTTCACCATTTCCATTTACAACACTGAACACCCCATGTATACCAATTATATCCTCAACTGCCAAATTACTCACCTTTGCATTCAAACCACCCATCACTATAACCCGGTTTCGTGCATCAAAACCACTAACACACTCATTCAGCTGCTCTCAAAACACTTGCCTCTCATGATCTTTCTTGTCATGCCCTAGTGCATATGCACCCATAATCACCCATCTCTCTCCATCAACTTTCAGTTATATAGGAACAGAGAATTGGGCCAGGTGAGGGTATTCCCTCAAGGGCCCAGTCCTCTGTTCTTAACGCTACCTCGCTAATGCGGGAAATGGCGAATAGTTTGAAAGAAAAGAAAAAGAAATATATGTATATATATATATATATATATATATATATATATATATATATATATATATATATATATATATATATATATATATAGAAGCAGTGAAAAGTTTTTATCGAGGATGTAAGGCATGTGTACGGGTAGGAAGAGAAGAAAGTGATTGGTTCTCAGTGAATGTAGGTTTGCGGCAGGGGTGTGTGATGTCTCCATGGTTGTTTAATTTGTTTATGGATGGGGTTGTTAGGGAGGTAAATGCAAGAGTTTTGGAAAGAGGGGCAAGTATGAAGTCTGTTGGGGATGAGAGAGCTTGGGAAGTGAGTCAGTTGTTGTTCGCTGATGATACAGCGCTGGTGGCTGATTCATGTGAGAAACTGCAGAAGCTGGTGACTGAGTTTGGTAAAGTGTGTGGAAGAAGAAAGTTAAGAGTAAATGTGAATAAGAACATTGTCATTAGGTACAGTAGGGTTGAGGGTCAAGTCAATTGGGAGGTGAGTTGGAATGGAGAAAAACTGGAGGAAGTGAAGTGTTTTAGATATCTGGGAGTGGATCTGGCAGCGGATGGAACCATGGACGGGGAAGTGGATCATAGGGTGGGGGAGGGGGCGAAAATTCTGGGGGCCTTTAAAAATGTGTGAAAGTAACAATGTTGTGTGGTTGCGAGGCGTGGGCTATGGATAGAGTTGTGCGCAGGAGGATGGATGTGCTGGAAATGAGATGTTTGAGGACAATGTATGGTGTGAGGTGGTTTGATCGAGTGAGTAACGTAAGGGTAAGAGAGATGTGTGGAAATAAAAAGAGCGTTGTTGAGAGAGCAGAAGAGGGTGTTTTGAAGTGGTTTAGGCACATGGAGAGAATGAGTGAGGAAAGACTGATCAAGTGGATATATGTGTCGGAGGTGGAGGGAACGAGGAGAAGAGGGAGACCAAATTGGAGGTGGAAAGATGGAGTGAAAAAGATTTTGTGTGATCGGGGGCTGAACATGCAGGAGGGTGAAAGGAGGGCAAGGAATAGAGTGAATTGGAGCGATGTGGTATACCGGGGTTGACGTGCTGTCAGTGGATTAAATCAAGGCATGTGATGCGTCTGGGGTAAACCATGGAAAGCTGTGTAGGTATGTATATTTGCGTGTGTGGACGTATGTATATACATGTGTATGGGGGGAGGTTGGGCCATTTCTTTTGTCTGTTTCCTTGCACTACCTCGCAAACGCGGGAGACAGCGACAAAGTATAATATATATAATATAATATATATATATATATATATATATATATATATATATATATATATATATATATATATATATATATATATATATATATATATATATATATATATATATATATATATATATATATATATATATATATATATATATATGGATTTGTATGTAGGATTTATGGATCTGGAGAAGGCATATGATAAAGTTGATAGAGATGCTCTGTGGAAGGATTTAAGGATACATGGTGTGGGAAGCAAGTTGTTAGGAGCAGTGAAAAGTTTTTATCGAGGATGTGATGCATGTGCACGGGTAGGAAGAGAGGAAAGTGATTGGTTCTCAGTGAATGTAGGTTTGTTGTAGGGGTGTGTGATGTCTCCATCGTTGTTTAATTTGCTTATGGATGGGGTTGTTAATGAGGTGAATGCAAGAGTTTTGGAAAGAGGGGCAAGTATGCAGTCTGGTGTGGATAAGAGAGCTTGGGATGTGAGTCAGCTGTTGTTCGCGGATGATACAAAGCTGGTGTCTGATTCATGTAAGAAACTGCAGAAGCTGGTGACTGAGTTTGGTAAAGTGTGTGAAAGAAGAAAGTTAAGAGTAAATGTGAATAAGAGTAAGGTTATTAGGTACAGTAGGGTTGAGGGTCAAGTCAATTGGGAGGTAAGCTTGAATGGAGAAAAACTGGAGGAAGTAAAGTGTTTTAGATATCTGGTAGTGGATCTGGCAGCGGATGGAACCATGGAAGCGGAAGTGAATCATAGGGTGGTGGAGGGGGCGAAAATTCTGGGAGCCTTGAAGAATGTTTGGAAGTCGAGAGCATTATCTCGGAAAGCAAAAATGGGTATGTTTGAAGGAATAATGGTCCCAACAATGTTGTATGGTTGCGAGGCGTGGGCTATGGATAGAGTTGTGCGCAGGAGGGTGGATGTGCTAGAAATAAGATGTTTGAGGACAATATGTGGTGTTAGGTCGTATGATCGAATAAGTAATGTAAGGGAAAGAGAGATGTGTGGAAATAAAAAGAGTATGGTTGAGAGAGCAGAAGAGGGTGTTTTGAAATGGGTTGGTCACATGGAGAGAATGAGTGAGGAAAGATTGACCAAGAGGATATATGTGACAGAGGTGAAGGGAACGAGGAGAAGTGGGAGACCAAATTTGAGGTGGAAAGATGGAATGAAAAAGATTTTGAGTGATCGGGGCCTGAACATGCAGGAGGCTGAAAGGCGTGCAAGGAATAGAGTGAATTGAAAAGATGTTGTATACCGGGGTCGACGTGCTCTCAATGGATTGAACCAGGGCATGTGAAGCGTCTGGGGTAAACCATGGAAAGTTGTGTGGGGCCTGGATGTGGAAAGGAAGCTGTGGTTTCGGTGCATTATTACAAATGACAGCTAGAGACGGAGTGTGAACGAATTGGGCCTTTGGTGTCTTTTCCTAGCAAATCTTGGCACACATGAGGGGGGGAGGGAGTTGTTATTCCATGTGTGGCGAGGTGGCGATGGGAACAACAAAAGGCAGACAGTATGGATTACGTATATGTGTAATTATGTATATGTCTGTGTGTGTATATATATGTGTACATTGAAATGTATAGGTATGTATATTTGCGTGTGGGGACGTGTATGTATAAACATGTGTATGTGGGCGGGTTGGGCAGTTATTTTCGTCTGTTTCCTTGCGGTACCTCGCTGACGCGGGAGAGAGCGACAAAGCAAAATATAAAAAAAAAAAAAAAGAAATATATATATATATATATATATATATATATATATATATATATATATATATATGTATATATATATATATATATATATATATATATATATATATATATATATATATATATATATATATATATATATATATATATTTTTTTTTTTTTTTTTTTTTTTTTTTTTATACTTTGTCGCTGTCTCCCGCGTTTGCGAGGTAGCGCAAGGAAACAGACGAAAGAAATGGCCCAACCCCCCCCCATACACATGTACATTACACGTCCACACACGCAAATATACATACCTACACAGCTTTCCATGGTTTACCCCAGACGCTTCACATGCCTTGATTCACTCCACTGACAGCACGTCAACCCCTGTATACCACATCACTCCAATTCACTCTATTCCTTGCCCTCCTTTCACCCTCCTGCATGTTCAGGCCCCGATCACACAAAATCTTTTTCACTCCATCTTTCCACCTCCAATTTGGTCTCCCTCTTCTCCTCGTTCCCTCCACCTCCGACACATATATCCTCTTGGTCAATCTTTCCTCACTCATTCTCTCCATGTGCCCAAACCATTTCAAAACACCCTCTTCTGCTCTCTCAACCACGCTCTTTTTATTTCCACACATCTCTCTTACCCTTACGTTACTTACTCGATCAAACCACCTCACACCACACATTGTCCTCAAACATCTCATTTCCAGCACATCCATCCTCCTGCGCACAACTCTATCCATAGCCCACGCCTCGCAACCATACAACATTGTTGGAACCACTATTCCTTCAAACATACCCATTTTTGCTTTCCGAGATAATGTTCTCGACTTCCACACATTTTTCAAGGCTCCCAAAATTTTCACCCCCTCCCCCACCCTATGATCCACTTCCGCTTCCATGGTTCCATCCGCTGACAGATCCACTCCCAGATATCTAAAACACTTCACTTCCTCCAGTTTTTCTCCATTCAAACTCACCTCCCAATTGACTTGACCCTCAACCCTACTGTACCTAATAACCTTGCTCTTATTCACATTTACTCTTAACTTTCTTCTTCCACACACTTTACCAAACTCAGTCACCAGCTTCTGCAGTTTCTCACATGAATCAGCCACCAGCGCTGTATCATCAGCGAACAACAACTGACTCACTTCCCAAGCTCTCTCATCCCCAACAGACTTCATACTTGCCCCTCTTTCCAGGACTCTTGCATTTACCTCCCTAACAACCCCATCCATAAACAAATATATATATATAAACAAATATATATATATATATATATATATATATATATATATATATATATATATATATATATATATATATATATATATATATATATATATATATATATATATATGTATATATATATATATATATATATATATATATATACACATATGTACAAATATATATATCCCTGGGGTTAGGGGAGAAAGAATACTTCCCACGTACTCCCTGCGTGTCGTAGAAGGCGACTAAAAGGGGAAGGAGCGTTGGTCTGTAAATCCTCCCCTCTTGTTATTTTCTCTTTTTTAATTCTCCAAAAGAATTAACAGAGAAGAGGGCCAGGTGTGGATATTCCCTCAGAGGCCAAGTCTTCTGTTCTTAACGGTACCTTGCTAATACAGGAAATGGCGAATAGTTTGAAAAAAAGAAATATATATATATATATATATATATATATATATATATATATATATATTTTTTTTTTCATACTATTCGCCATTTCCCGCATTAGCGAGGTAGCGCTAAGAACAGAGGACTGGGCCTTTGAGGGAATATCCTCACCTGGCCCCCTTCTCTGTTCCTTCTTTTGGAAAAAAAAAAAAAAACGATATATATAAAAAATATATATATATATATATATATATATATATATATATATATATATATATATATATATATATATATATATATATATATATATATATATATATATATATATTATCCCTGGGGATAGGGGATTAAGAATACTTCTCACGTATTCCCTGCGTGTCGTAGAAGGCGACTAAAAGGGGAGGGAGCGGGGGGCTGGAAATCCTCCCCTCGTTTTTTTTTTTTTATTATTTTCCAAAAGAAGGAACAGAGGGGGCCAGGTGAGGATATTCCAAAAGAGGCCCAGTCCTCTGTTCCTAACGCTACCTCGCTAATGCGGGAAATGGCGAATAGTTTAAAAGAAAAAGAAAGATATATATATATATATATATATATATATATATATATATATATATATATATATATATATATATATATATATATATATATATATATTTTTTTTTTTTTTTCAAACTATTCTCCATTTCCCGCGTTAGCGAGGTAGCGTTAAGAACAGAGAACTGGGCCACTGAGGGAATATCCTCACCTGGCCCCCTTCTCTGTTCCTTCTTTTGGAAAATTAAGAAAATTGAGATGGGAGGATTTCCAGCCCCCCGCTCCCTCCCCTTTTAGTCGCCTTCTACGACACCCAGGGAATACGTGGGAAGTATTCTTTCTCCCCTATCCCCAGGGATGATATATATATATATATATATATATATATATATATATATATATATATATATATATATATATATATATATATATATATATATATATATATATATATATATATATATAGGGTTGAGGGTCAAGTCAATTGGGAGGTAAGTTTGAATGGAGAAAAACTGGAGGAAGTAAAGTGTTTTAGATATCTGGGAATGCATCTGGCAGCGGATGGAACCATGGAAGCGGAAGTGGACCATAGGGTGGGGGAGGGGGCGAAAATCCTGGGAGCCTTGAAGAATGTGTGGAAGTCGAGAACATTATCTCGGAAAGCAAAAATGGGTATGTTTGAAGGAATGGTGGTTCCAACAATGTTGTATGGTTGCGAGGCGTGGGCTATGGATAGAGTTGTGCGCAGGAGGGTGGATGTGCTGGAAATGAGATGTTTAAGGACAATATGTGGTGTGAGGTTGTTTGATCGAGTAAGTAACGTAAGGGTAAGAGAGATGTGTGGAAATAAAAAGAGCGTGGTTGAGAGAGCAGAAGAGGGTGTTTTGAAATGGTTTGGGCAAATGGAGAGAATGAGCGAGGAAAGATTGACCTAGAGGATATATGTGTCGGAGTTGGAGGGAACGAGGAGAAGTGGGAGACCAAATTGGAGGTGGAAAGATGGAGTGAAATGGATTTCGTGTGATCGGGGCCTGAACTTGCAGGAGGGTGAAAGGAGGGCAAGGAATAGAGTGAATTGGAGCAATGTGGTATACCGGGGTTGACGTGCTGTCAGTGGATTGAATCAAGACATGTGAAGCGTCTTCGGTAAACCATGGAAAGCTGTGTAGGTATGTATATTTGCGTGTGTGGACGTATGTATATACATGTGTATGGGGGGGGGGTTGGGCCAAACGCGGGAGACAGCGACAAAGTATAAAAAAAAAAAGAATATATATATATATATATATATATATATATATATATATATATATATATATATATATATATATATATATTATTATTATTATTATTATTTTGTTTTGTCGCTGTCTCCCGCGTTTGGGAGGTAGCGTAAGTAAACACACGAAAGAAATGGCACAACACACCCCCATACACATGTATATATATACACGTTTACACAGGCAAATATACATACCCATACATCTCAAAGTATACATGTATATACACACACAGACACATACATATATACACATGCACACAATTCACACTATCTGCCTTTATTCATATCCATCGCCACCTCGCCACACATGGAATAACATCCCCCTCCCCCCTCATTTGTGCGAGGTAGCGCTAGGAAAAAACAACAAAGGCCCCATTCGTTCACACTCAGTCCCTAGCTGTCATGAAATAATGCTCGAGACCACAGCTCCCTTTCCACATCCAGGCCCCAGGGACTTTGCATGGTTTACCCTAGACGCTTCACATGCCCTGATTCAATCCACTGACAGCACGTCAACCCCGGTATACCACATCGATCCAATTCACTCTATTCCTTGCTCACCTTTCACCCTCCTGAATGTTCAGGCCCCGATCACTCAAAATCTTTTTCACTCCATCTTTCCACCTCCAATTTGGTCTACCACTTCTCCTCGTTCCCTCAACCTCCGACACATATATCCTCTTGGTCAATCTTTCCTCACTCATTCTCTCCATGTGCCCAAACCATTTCACAACACCCTCTTCAGCTCTCTCAACCACGCTCTTTTTATTTCCATACATCTCTCTTACCCTTACATTACTTGATCAAATCACCTCAAACCATAGATTGTCCTCATACATCTCATTTCCAGCACATCCACTCTCCTGCGCACAACTCTATCCATAGCCCACGCCTCGCAACTATACGACATTATTGGAACCACTATTCCTTCAAACATACCCATTTTTGCTTTCCGAGATAATTTTCTCGACTTCCACACATTCTTCAAGGCTCCCAGGACTTTCGCCACCTCCTGCACCCTATGATTCACGTCCGCTTCCATGGTTACATCCGCTGCCAGATACACTCCCAGATATCTAAAACACTTCACTTCCTCCAGTTTTTCTCCATTCAAACTTACCGCCCAATTGACTTGACCCTCAACCCTACTTTACCTAATAACCTTTCTCTTATTCACATTTACTCTTAACTTTCTTCTTTCACACACTTTACCAAACTCAGTCACCAGCTTCTGCAGCTTCTCACATGAATCAGCCACCAGCGCTGAATCATCAGCGAACAACAACTGACTCACTTCCCAAGCTCTCATCCACAACACACTACATACTTGCCCCTCTTTCCAAAACTCTTGCATTCACCTCCCTAACAACCCCATCCATAAACAAATTAAACAACCATGGAGATATCACACACCCCTGCCGCAAACCTACAATCCCTTTCCTCTCTTCCTACACGTACACATGCCTTACATCCTCGATAAAAAATTTTCACTGCTTCTAACAACTTCCCTCCCACACCATATATTCTTAATACCTTCCACAGAGCAACTCTATCAACTTTATCATATGCCTTTTCCAGATCCATATATGCTACATACAAATCCATTTACTTTTCTCAATATTTCTCACATACATTCTTCAAAGCAAACACCTGATCCACACATCCTCTACCACTTCTGAAACCACACTGCTCTTCCGCAATCTGATGCTCTGTACATGCCTTCACCCTCCCAATCAATACCCTCCCATATAATGTACCAGGAATACTCAACAAACCTATACCTCTGTAATTTGAGCACTCACTCTTATCCCCTTTGCCTTTGTACAATGGCACTATGCACGCATTCCGCCAATCCTCAGACACTTCACCATGAATCATACATACATTGAATAACTTTACCAACCAGTCAACAATAGAGTTACCCCCTTTTTTAATAGATTCCACTGCAAATCCATCCAAACCTGCTGCCTTGCCGGCTTTCATCTTCCGCAAAGCTTTTACTACCTCTTCTCTGTTTACCAAATCATTTTCCCTAACACTCTCACTCTGCACACCACCTCGACCAAAACACCCTATATATGCCACTCTATCATCAAACACATTAAACCAACCTTCAAAATACTCACTCCATCTCCTTCTCACATCACCACTTCTTGTTATCACCTCCCCATTTGCCCCCTTCACTGAAGTTCACATTTGCTCTCCTGTCTTACGCACTTTATTTACCTCCTTCCAGAACATCTTCTTATTCTCCCTAAAATTAAATGATACTCTCTTACCCCAACTCTCAGTTGCCTTCTTTTTCACCTCTTGCACGTTTCTCTTGATATCCTGTCTCTTTCTTGTATACCTCTCCCACTCATTTGCATTTTTTCCCTGCAAAAATCGTCCAAATGCCTCGCTCTTCTCTTTCACTAATAATCTTACTTCTTCATCCCACCACTCACTACCCTTTCTAATCTACCCACCTCCCACGCTTCTCGTGCTACAAGCATCTTTTGCGCAAGCCATCACTGCTTCCTTAAATACATCCCATTCCTAGCCCACTCCCCTTACCTCCTTTGTTCTTACCTTTTTCCATTCTGTACTCAGTCTCTCCTGTTACTTCCTCACACAAGTGTCCTTCCCAAGCTCACTTACCCTCACCACTCTCTTCACCCCAACATTCTCTCTTCTTTTCTGAAAACCCCCACAAATCTTCACCTTCGCGGCAGGGTGTGTGATGTCTCCATGGTTGTTTAATTTGTTTATGGATGGGGTTGTTAGGGAGGTGAATGCAAGAGTTTTGGAAAGAGGGGCAAGTATGAAGTCTGTTGGGGATGAGAGAGCTTGGGAAGTGAGTCAGTTGTTGTTCGCTGATGATACAGCGCTGGTGGCTGATTCATGTGAGAAACTGCAGAAGCTGGTGACTGAGTTTGGTAAAGTGTGTGAAAGAAGAAAGTTAAGAGTAAATGTAAATAAGAGCATGGTTATTAGGTACAGTAGGGTTGAGGGGCAAGTCAATTGGGAAGTGAGTTTGAATGGAGAAAACTGGAGGAAGTGAAGTGTTTTAGATATCTGGGAGTGTATCTGGCAGCGGATGGAACCATGGAAGCGGAAGTGGATCATAGGGTGGGGGAGGGGGCGAAAACTCTAGGAGCCTTGAAGAATGTGTGGAAGTCGAGAACATTATCTCGGAAAGCAAAAATGGGGATGTTTGAAGGAATGGTGGTTCCAACAATGTTGTATGGTGCGAGGCGTGGGCTATGGATAGAGTTGTGCTCAGGAGGATGGATATGCTGGAAATGAGATGTTTGAGGACAATGTGTGGTGTGAGGTGGTTTGATCGAGTAAGTAACGTAAGGGTAAGAGAGATGTGTGGAAATAAAAAGAGCGTGGTTGAGAGAGCAGAAGTGGGTGTTTTGAAATGGTTTGGGCACATGGAAAGAATGAGTGAGGAAAGATTGACCAAGAGGATATATGTGTCGGAGGTGGAGGGAACGAGGAGAAGAGGGAGACCAAATTGGAGGTGGAAAGATGGAGTGAAAAAGATTTTGAGTGATCGGGGCCTGAACATGCAGGAGGGTGAAAGGAGGGCAAGGAATAGAGTGAATTGGAGCGATGTGGTATACCGGGGTTGACGTGCTGTCAGTGGATTGAATCAAGGCATGTGAAGCGTCTGGGGTAAACCATGGAAAGCTGTGTAGGTATGTATATTTGCGTGTGTGGACGTATGTATATACATGTGTATGGGGGTGGGTTGGGCCATTTCTTTCGTCTGTTTCCTTGCGCTACCTCGCAAACGCGGAAGACAGCGACAAAGGAAAAAAAAAAAAAAAAAATATATATATATATATATATATATATATATATATATATATATATATATATATATATATGTACATATATATATTCTCTTTTTCTCCCTCCCTCTTTTATCATACCTAGTCGCTTTCTCCCGCGTTAGGGAGGTAGCGCAAGAAAACGAGACGAAAGAATGGACCAACCCACCCACATACACAAATATAAACATACATATACTTTTCAACCTATCTATTTATTTCATCTATTATGCTTTGTTGCTTTCTCCCGCGTTAGCGAAGTAGTGCAAGGAAACAGACGAAAGAATGGCCCAAACCCACCCACATACACATGTATATACATACACGTCCACACACGTACATATACATACCTAAACATCTCAACATATTCATATATTTAACACACACAGACATATACATATATACATAATTCATACTGTCTGCCCTTATTAACTCCCATCGCCACCCCGCCACACATGAAATAACAATACCTTCCCTCCACATATTCGCGAAGTAGCGCGTCAGAAAAAGACAACAAAGGCCACATTCATTTACAACTAGCCTCTAGCTGTCATGCATAATGCACCGAAACCACACCTCCTTTTCCATACCCAGGCCCCACAAAACATTCCATGGTATACCCCAAACGTTTCACATGCCCTGGTTCACTCGATTGACAGCACGTCAACCCCGGTATACCACATCGTTCCAATTCACTCGATTCCTTGCACGCCTTTCACCCTCCTGCATGTTCAGGCCCCGATCACTCAAAATCTTTTTCACTCCATCTTTCCACCTCCAATTTTGTCTCCCAATGCTCGTTCCCTCCACCTCTGACATATAAATCATCTTTGTCAATCTTTCCTCACTCATTGTCTCCATGTGACCAAACCATTTCAAAACACCCTCTTCTGCTCTCATAACCACACTCTTTTTACTACCACACATCTCGCTTACCCTTTTATTACTTTCTCGATCAAACCACCTCACGCCACATATTGTCCTAAAAAAATCTCATTTCCAGCACATCCACTCTCCTGCGCACAACTCTATCCATAGCCCACGCCTCGCAACTATACGACATTATTGGAACCACTATTCCTTCAAACATACCCATTTTTGCTTTCCGAGATAATTTTCTCGACTTCCACACATTCTTCAAGGCTCCCAGGACTTTCGCCACCTCCTGCACCCTATGATTCACGTCCGCTTCCATGGTTACATCCGCTGCCAGATACACTCCCAGATATCTAAAACACTTCACTTCCTCCAGTTTTTCTCCATTCAAACTTACCGCCCAATTGACTTGACCCTCAACCCTACTTTACCTAATAACCTTTCTCTTATTCACATTTACTCTTAACTTTCTTCTTTCACACACTTTACCAAACTCAGTCACCAGCTTCTGCAGCTTCTCACATGAATCAGCCACCAGCGCTGAATCATCAGCGAACAACAACTGACTCACTTCCCAAGCTCTCATCCACAACACACTACATACTTGCCCCTCTTTCCAAAACTCTTGCATTCACCTCCCTAACAACCCCATCCATAAACAAATTAAACAACCATGGAGATATCAGGCACACTCCTGACGCAAACCACATTACCTGAGACCAATCACTTTCCTCTCTTCCTACACGTATTACACATGCCTTAAAAATCCCCGATAAAAAACCATTTCACTGCTTCTAACAACTTCCCTCCCACACCATATATTCTTAATATACTTCCACAAGCCAACTCTACAACTTTTTTTTTTTATCATATGCCTTTTCCAATCCATAATGCTACAACAAATCATTTACTATTCTCAAAATTTCTCACATACTTCTTCAAAAGCAAACACCTGATCCACACATGCCTTCTCTACCACTTCTGAAACCACACTGCCTCTTCCGCAATCTGATGCTCTGTACATGCCTTCACACCCTCCCAATCAATACCCTCCATATAAGTACCAAGAATACTCAACAAAACCATATACTCTGTAATTTGAGCACTCACTCTTATTCCCCTTTTGCCTTTGTACAAAGTGGCACTATTGCACGCATTCCGCCAATCCTCAGACACTTCACCATGAATCATACATACATTGAATAACTTTACCAACCAGTCAACAATAGAGTTACCCCCTTTTTTAATAGATTCCACTGCAAATCCATCCAAACCTGCTGCCTTGCCGGCTTTCATCTTCCGCAAAGCTTTTACTACCTCTTCTCTGTTTACCAAATCATTTTCCCTAACACTCTCACTCTGCACACCACCTCGACCAAAACACCCTATATATGCCACTCTATCATCAAACACATTAAACCAACCTTCAAAATACTCACTCCATCTCCTTCTCACATCACCACTTCTTGTTATCACCTCCCCATTTGCCCCCTTCACTGAAGTTCACATTTGCTCTCCTGTCTTACGCACTTTATTTACCTCCTTCCAGAACATCTTCTTATTCTCCCTAAAATTAAATGATACTCTCTTACCCCAACTCTCAGTTGCCTTCTTTTTCACCTCTTGCACGTTTCTCTTGATATCCTGTCTCTTTCTTGTATACCTCTCTCCCACTCATTTGCATTTTTTCCCTGCAAAAATCGTCCAAATGCCTCGCTCTTCTCTTTCACTAATAATCTTACTTCTTCATCCCACCACTCACTACCCTTTCTAATCTACCCACCTCCCACGCTTCTCGTGCTACAAGCATCTTTTGCGCAAGCCATCACTGCTTCCTTAAATACATCCCATTCCTAGCCCACTCCCCTTACCTCCTTTGTTCTTACCTTTTTCCATTCTGTACTCAGTCTCTCCTGTTACTTCCTCACACAAGTGTCCTTCCCAAGCTCACTTACCCTCACCACTCTCTTCACCCCAACATTCTCTCTTCTTTTCTGAAAACCCCCACAAATCTTCACCTTCGCGGCAGGGTGTGTGATGTCTCCATGGTTGTTTAATTTGTTTATGGATGGGGTTGTTAGGGAGGTGAATGCAAGAGTTTTGGAAAGAGGGGCAAGTATGAAGTCTGTTGGGGATGAGAGAGCTTGGGAAGTGAGTCAGTTGTTGTTCGCTGATGATACAGCGCTGGTGGCTGATTCATGTGAGAAACTGCAGAAGCTGGTGACTGAGTTTGGTAAAGTGTGTGAAAGAAGAAAGTTAAGAGTAAATGTAAATAAGAGCATGGTTATTAGGTACAGTAGGGTTGAGGGGCAAGTCAATTGGGAAGTGAGTTTGAATGGAGAAAACTGGAGGAAGTGAAGTGTTTTAGATATCTGGGAGTGTATCTGGCAGCGGATGGAACCATGGAAGCGGAAGTGGATCATAGGGTGGGGGAGGGGGCGAAAACTCTAGGAGCCTTGAAGAATGTGTGGAAGTCGAGAACATTATCTCGGAAAGCAAAAATGGGGATGTTTGAAGGAATGGTGGTTCCAACAATGTTGTATGGTGCGAGGCGTGGGCTATGGATAGAGTTGTGCTCAGGAGGATGGATATGCTGGAAATGAGATGTTTGAGGACAATGTGTGGTGTGAGGTGGTTTGATCGAGTAAGTAACGTAAGGGTAAGAGAGATGTGTGGAAATAAAAAGAGCGTGGTTGAGAGAGCAGAAGTGGGTGTTTTGAAATGGTTTGGGCACATGGAAAGAATGAGTGAGGAAAGATTGACCAAGAGGATATATGTGTCGGAGGTGGAGGGAACGAGGAGAAGAGGGAGACCAAATTGGAGGTGGAAAGATGGAGTGAAAAAGATTTTGAGTGATCGGGGCCTGAACATGCAGGAGGGTGAAAGGAGGGCAAGGAATAGAGTGAATTGGAGCGATGTGGTATACCGGGGTTGACGTGCTGTCAGTGGATTGAATCAAGGCATGTGAAGCGTCTGGGGTAAACCATGGAAAGCTGTGTAGGTATGTATATTTGCGTGTGTGGACGTGTATGTATATACATGTGTATGGGGGTGGGTTGGGCCATTTCTTTCGTCTGTTTCCTTGCGCTACCTCGCAAACGCGGAAGACAGCGACAAAGGAAAAAAAAAAAAAAAAAAATATATATATATATATATATATATATATATATATATATATATATATATATATATATATGTACATATATATATTCTCTTTTTCTCCCTCCCTCTTTTATCATACCTAGTCGCTTTCTCCCGCGTTAGGGAGGTAGCGCAAGAAAACGAGACGAAAGAATGGACCAACCCACCCACATACACAAATATAAACATACATATACTTTTCAACCTATCTATTTATTTCATCTATTATGCTTTGTTGCTTTCTCCCGCGTTAGCGAAGTAGTGCAAGGAAACAGACGAAAGAATGGCCCAACCCACCCACATACACATGTATATACATACACGTCCACACACGTACATATACATACCTAAACATCTCAACATATTCATATATTTAACACACACAGACATATACATATATACATAATTCATACTGTCTGCCCTTATTAACTCCCATCGCCACCCCGCCACACATGAAATAACAATACCTTCCCTCCACATATTCGCGAAGTAGCGCGTCAGAAAAAGACAACAAAGGCCACATTCATTTACAACTAGCCTCTAGCTGTCATGCATAATGCACCGAAACCACACCTCCTTTTCCATACCCAGGCCCCACAAAACATTCCATGGTATACCCCAAACGTTTCACATGCCCTGGTTCACTCGATTGACAGCACGTCAACCCCGGTATACCACATCGTTCCAATTCACTCGATTCCTTGCACGCCTTTCACCCTCCTGCATGTTCAGGCCCCGATCACTCAAAATCTTTTTCACTCCATCTTTCCACCTCCAATTTTGTCTCCCAATGCTCGTTCCCTCCACCTCTGACATATAAATCATCTTTGTCAATCTTTCCTCACTCATTGTCTCCATGTGACCAAACCATTTCAAAACACCCTCTTCTGCTCTCATAACCACACTCTTTTTACTACCACACATCTCGCTTACCCTTTTATTACTTTCTCGATCAAACCACCTCACGCCACATATTGTCCTAAAAAATCTCATTTCCAGCACATCCACCCTCCTGCGCACAACTCTATCTATAGCCCACGCCTCGCAACCATATACCATTGTCGGAACAAGTATTCCTTCAAACATACCCATTTTTGCTTTCCAAGATAGCGTTCTCGACTTCAACACATTCTTCAACGTTCCCAGAACTTTCGTCCCCTCCCTCACCCTATGAATCACTTCCGCTTCCATGGTTCAATCCACAGCCAAATCCACTCCAATATATCTAAAACACTTCACCTCTTCCAGTTTTTCTCAATTCAAACTTACCTACAAATTGACTTGTCTCTCAACCCTAATGTACTTAATAACCTTACTCTTATTCACATTTACTCTCAGCTTTCTTCTTTCACACACTTTACCAAACTCATCAGAGAACAATTGACTCACTTCCAAATCTCTCATCCACAACAGACTGCATAATTGCCCCTCTCTCCAAAACTTGGATTTACCTCCCTAACAACCCCATCCATAAACAAATTAAACAACCATGGAGACATCAGGCACCCCTGACGCAAACCAACATTTACTGAGAACCAATCACTTTCCTCTCTTCCTACACGTACACATGCCTTAAATCCCCGATAAAAACATTTCACTGCTTCTAACAACATGCCTCCCACACCATATATTCTTAATACCTTCCGCGGAGCATCTCTATCAACTCTAACATATGGCTTCGCCAGATCCATATGAAATACAAGTATTTCTTACATATATTCTTCAAAGCAAACACCTCATCCACACATCCTCTACCACTTCTGAAGCCACAATGCTCTTCCCCAATCTGATGCTCTGTATATGCCTTCACCCTCTCAATCAATACCCTCCCATATAATTTCCCAGGAATACTCAACAAACTTACACCTCTGTAATTTGAGCACTCACTTTTATTACATTTGGCTTTGTACAGTGGCACTATGGAAGCATTCCGCCAATTCTCAGGCACTTCACCATGAGTCATACATACAATAGATAATCTTACCAACCAGTCAACAATACAGTCAACCCCTTTTTAAATAAATTCCACTGTAATACCATCCAAACCCGCTGCCTTGCCGGCTTTCATCTTCCGCAAAGCATTTACTACCTCTTCTCTTTTTACCAAATCTTTCTCCATAACCCTCTCACTTTGCAGACCATCTCAACCAAAACACCCTATATCTGCCAATCTATCATTAAATATATTTAACAAACATTCAAAATACTTACTCCATCTGCTTCTCACATCACCAATACTTGTTTTCACCTCACCATTAGCCCCCTTCACTAATGTTCCCATTCATTCCCTTGTTTTAAGCACTTTATTTAACCTCCTTCGAAAACATCTTTTTATTTTCCCCAGAATTTCATGATACTCTCTCACCTCAACTCACATTTGCTCTCTTTTTCAACTCCTGCACCTTTCTCTTGACCTTCTGACTCTTTCTTTTATACATCTCACAGTCATTTGCATTATTCCGCGCAAAAATTGTCCAAATGCCTCTCTCTTCTCTTTCACTAATAATTTTACTTCTTCATCCCACTACTCACTACCCTTTCTAGTCTGCCCACCTACCACGCTCCTCATTCCACATGCATCTTTTGCGCAAGCCATCGCTGCTTCCCTAAATACATCTCATTTCTCCCCCACTCCCCTTACGTCCTTTGTTCTCACCTTTATCCATTCTGTATTCAGTCTCTCCTGGTACTTCACACATGTCTCGTTCCCAAGCTCACTTACTCTCACCACTCTCTTCACACCAACATTCTTCTTTTCTGAAAATCTCTATAAATCTTCACTTTCGCCTCCACAAGATAATGAATAGACATCTCTCCAGTTACCCCTCTCAGGACATAAACATCCAAAAGTCTCTCTTTCGCGCGCCTATCAATTAACACGCAATCCAATAACGCTCTCTGGCCATCTCCCCTACTTACATACGTATACTTATGTGTACCTCTCTTTTTATATGAGGTATTCCCAATCACCAGTCCTTTTTCAGCACATAAATCTACAACCTCTTCA
>NC_092241.1:15129833-15364833 GCF_036320965.1 Panulirus ornatus
TTCCCAAGCTCTCTCATCCCCAACAGACTTCATACTTGCCCCTCTTTCCAAAACTCTTGCATTCACCTCACTAACAACCCCATCCATAAACAAATTAAACAACCATGGAGACATCACACACCCCTGCCGCAAACCTACATTCACTGAGAACCAATCACTTTCCTCTCTTCCTACACGTACACATGCCTTACATCCTTGATAAAAACTTTTCACTGATTCTAACAACTTGCCTCCCACACCATGTATTCTTAATACCTTCCACAGAGCATCTCTATCAACTCTATCATATGCCTTCTCCAGATCCATAAATGCTACACACAAATCCATTTGCTTTTCTAAGTATTTCTCACATACATTCTTCAAAGCAAACACCTGATCCACACATCCTCTACCACTTCTGAAACCACACTGCTCTTCCCCAGTCTGATGCTCTGTACATGTCTTCACCCTCTCAATCAATACCCTCCCATATAATTTGCCAGGAATACTCAACAGACTTATACCTCTGTATATATATATATATATATATATATATATATATATATATATATATATATATATATATATATATATATATATATATATATATATATATATATATATATATATATATATATATGTATATATATATATATATATATATATATATATATATATATATATATATATACATATATATATATATATATATATATATATATATATATATATATATATATATATATATATATATATATTATTTACTTATTCTATTTTGCTTTGTCGCTGTCTCCCGCGTTTGCGAGGTAGCGCAAGGAAACAGACGAAAGAAATGGCCCAACCCACCTCCATACACAATGTATTCACACACGCACGTCCACACACGCAAATATACATACCTATACATCTCAATGTACACATATATATACATACACAGACACATACATATATACCCATGCACACAATTCACACTGTCTGCCCCCATTCACTCCCATCGCCACCTTGTCACACATGGAATACCATCCCCCTCCCCCCTCACGTGTGCGAGGTAACACTAGGAAAAGACAACAAAGGCCCCATTCGTTCACACTCAGTCTCTAGCTGCCACGCAATAATGCCCGAAACCACAGCTCCCTTTCCACATCCAGGCCCCACACAACTTTCCATGGTTTACCCCAGACGCTTCACATGCCCTGATTCAATCCACTGACAACACGTCAACCCCGGTATACCACATCGATCCAATTCACTCTATTCCTTGCCCTTCTTTCACCCTCCTGCATGTTCAGGCCCCGATCACACAAAATCTTTTTCACTCCATCTTTCCACCTCCACTTTGGTCTCCCACTTCTCTTCGTTCCCTCCACCTCCGACACATATATCCTCTTGGTCAATCTTTCCTCACTCATTCTCTCCATGTGCCCAAACCATTTGAAAACACCCTCTTCTGCTCTCTCAACCACGCTCTTTTTATTTCCACACATCTCTCTTACCCTTACGTTACTTACTCGATCAAACCACCTCACACCACACATTGTCCTCAAACATCTCATTTCCAGCACATCCATTCTCCTGCGCACCACTCTATCCATAGCCCACGCCTCGCAACCATACAACATTGTTGGAACCACTATTCCTTCAAACATACCCATTTTTGCTTTCCGAGATAATGTTTTCGACTTCCACACATTCTTCAAGGCTCCCAGAATTCTCGCCCCCTCTCCCACCCTATGATCCACTTCCGCTTCCATGGTTCCATCCGCTGCCAGATCCACTCCCAGATATCTAAAACACTTCACTTCCTCCAGTTTTTCTCCATTCAAACTCACCTCCCAATTGACTTGACCCTCAACCCTACCGTACCTAATAACCTTGCTCTTATTCACATTTACTCTTAACTTTCTTCTTTCACACACATTACTAAACTCAGTCACCAGCTTCTGCAGTTTCTCACATGAATCAGCCACCAGCGCTGTATCATCAGCGAACAACAACTGACTCACTTCCCAAGCTCTCTCATATATATATATATATATGTATATATACATATATATATATATATATATATATATATATATATATATATATATATATATATATATATATATTATATATATATATATATATATATATATATATATATATATATATATATATATATATATATATATATATATATATATATATATATATATATATATATATATATATATATTTATATATATATATGTATGCATATATATATATATATATATATATTATCCCTGGGGATAGGGGAGAAAGAATACTTCCCACGTATTCCCTGCATGTCGTAGAAGGCGACTAAAAGGGGAGGGAGCGGGGGGCTGGAAATCCTCCCCTCTCAATTTTTTTAAATTTTCCAAAAGAAGGAACAGAGAAGTGGACCAGATGAGGATATTCCCTCAGTGTCCCAGTTCTCTGTTCTTAACGCTACCTCGCTAATGCGGGAAATGGCGAAGAGTTTGAAAAATATATATATATATATATATATATATATATATATATATATATATATATATATATATATATATATATATATATATATATATATATGTATATATATATATATATATATATAAGTATACATGTGTAAGTAGGAGGAGAAATGGCCAGAGAGCGTTATTGGATTACGTGTTAATTGATATACGCGCGAAAGAGATACTTTTGGATGTTAATGTGCTGAGAGGTGCAACTGGAGGGATGTCTGATCATTATCTTGTAGATATAAAGGTGAAGGTTTGTAGAGGTTTTCAGAAAAGAAGAAAGAATGTTAGGGTTAAGAGAGTGGTGAGAGTATGTGAGCCTGGGAATGAAACTTGTGTGAGGAAGTACCAGGAGAGACTGAGTACAGAATGGAAAAAGGTGAGAACAAAGGAGGTAAGATGAGTGGGGGACTAATGGGATGTATTTAGGGAAGCAGTGATGGCTTCCACAAGGGATGCTTGTGGCATGAGAGGCTGGGAGGTGGGCAGATTAGAAATGTTAGTGTGTTGTTAAGATGAAGAAGTAAGATTATTAGTGAAAGAGAAGAGAGAGTCATTTTGCCTTTTTTTTCAGGGAAAAAATGCAAATGAGTGGGAGATGTATAAAAGAAAGAGACAGGAGGTCAAGAGAAAGGTACAAGAGGTGAAAAAGAGGGAGAATAAGAGTTGAGGTGAGAAAGTGTCATTAAATTTCAGGGAGAATAAAAAGATGTTTTGGAAGGAGGTAAAAAAAGTGTGAAAGACAAGGGAACAGATGGGAACTTCAGTGAAGGGGCTAATGGGGAGGTTATAACAAGTAATGGTAATGTGAGAAGGAGATAGAGTGAATATTTTGAAGGTCTGTTGAATGTGTTTGATGATAGAGTGGCAGATATAGGGTGTTTTGGTCTAGGTTGTGTGCAAAGTGAGAGGGTTAGGGAGTATGATTTCGTAAACAGAGAACAGATATTAAAAGCTTTGCGGAAGATGAAAGCTGGTAAGGCAGCGGGTTTGGAGGGTATTGCAGTGGAATTTACTAAACATGGGTGTGACTGTATTGTTGACTGGTTTGTGAGGTTATTTAATGTATGTATGACTCATGGTGAGGTGCCTGAGGATGGGCGGAATGCGTGCATAGTGCCATTGTACAAAGGCAAAGGGGATAAAAGTGAGTACTTAAATTACAGATGTATAAGTTTGTTAACTATTACGGGGAAGTTATATGGGACGGTATTAATTGAGAAGGTGAAGGCATGTATAAAGCATCAGACTTGGGAAGAGCAGTGTGGTTTCAGAAGTGGTAGAGGATGTGTGGATCAGGTGTTTGCTTTGAAGAATGTATGTGAGAAATACTTAGAAAAGCAAATGGATTTGTGTGTAGCATTTATGGATCTAGAGAAGCCATATGATAGAGTTGATAGAGATGCTCTGTGGAAGGTATTAACAATATATGTTGTGGGAGGCAAGTTGTTAGAAGCAGTGATAAGTTTTTATCGAGCATGTAAGGCATGTGTACGTGAAGGAAGAAAGGAAAGTGATTGATTCACAGGGAATGTTTATGAATTTGTTTATGAATGGGGTTGTCAGGGAGGTGAATGCAAGAGTGTAGGAAAGAGGGGCAAGTATGCAGTCTGTTGTAGATGACAGAGGTTGTGAAGTGAGACAGTTGTTGTTCGCTGATGATGCAGCGCTGTAGGCTAATTCGTGTGAGAAACTGCAGAAGCTGATGACTGAGTTTGGTAAAGTGTGTGAAATAGGAAAGCTGAGAGTAAATGTAAATAAGAGAATGGTTATTAGGTACAGTAGGGTTGAGGGACAAGTCAATTGGGAGATCAGTTTGAATGGAGAAAAACTGGAGGAAGTGAAGTGTTTTGATATCTAGGAGTGGATTTGGCAGCGGGTTCAACCATAGAAGCGGAAGTGAATTATAGGGTTGGGGAGGGTCGAAACCTCTGGGAGAGTTGAAGAATGTATGGAAGTCGAGAACATTATCCCGGAACGCAAAAATGGGAATATTTCAAGGAATAATAGTTCCAACAATGTTATATGGTTGTGAGGCGTGGGCTATAGAAAGAGTGGTGCGGAGGATGATGGATGTGCTGGAAATGAGATATTTGTGTACAATATGTGGTGTGAGGTGGTTTGATCGAGTAAGTAATGTAAGGGTAAGAGAGATGTGTGGTTATAAAAAGAGTGTGGTTGAGAGAGCAGAAGACGGTATTTTGAAATGGTTTGGTCACATGGAGAGAATGAGTGAGGAAAGATTTACCAAGAGGATATGTGTGTCAGAGATGGAGGGAACGAGGAGAAGTGGAAGACCAAATTGGACGCAGAAAGATGGAGTGAAAAAGATTTTGAGTGATCGGGGCCTGAACATGCAGGATGGTGAAAGGTGTGCAAGGAATAGAGTGAATTGGAATGATGTGGTATACCGGGGTCGATGTGCTGACCATGGATTGAACCAGCGTATGTGAAGCGTCTGGGGTAAACCATGGAAAGTTGTGTGGGGCCTGGATATGGAAAGGGAGCTGTGGTTTCGTTTCATTATACATGACAGCTAGAGACTGAGTGTGAACGAATGGGGCCTTTGTTGTCTTTTTCTACCGTTACCTTGTGCACATGCAGGGGGGAAGGGGGTGGTTATTTTCATGCGTGGCAGGGTGGCCATGAGAATGAATAAAGGCAGAGGTACGAATTATGTACATGTGTATGTATGTATATATCTGCGTGTGTATATATGTATACGTTGAGATGTATATTCATGTATATTTGCGTGTGTGGACGTGTATGTACATATATGTGTATGTGGGGAGGTTGGGCCATTCTTTCGTGTTTCCTTGCGCTGCCTCGCTAACGCGGGAGACAGCGACAAAGCAAAGTAGATATATATATATTTTTTTTTTTCATACTATTCGCTATTACCCGCGATAGCGAGGTAGCGTTAAGAACAGAGGACTGGGCCTTTGAGGGAATATCCTCACCTGGCCCTCTTCTCTGTTCCTTCTTTTGGAAAAAAAAAAAAAGAAAAAAAAAAAAAAAAAAAAATTTGAGCACTCACTCTTATCCCCTTTGCCTTTGTACAATGGCACTATGCACGCATTCCGCCAATACTCAGGCACCTCACCATGAGTCATACATACATTAAATAACCTTACCAACCAGTCAACAATACAGTCACCCCCTTTTTTAATAAATTCCACTACAATACCATCCAAACCTGCTCCCTTGCCGGCTTTCATCTTCCGCAAAGCTTTCACTACCTCTTCTCTGTTTACCAAATCATTTTCACTAACCCTCTCACTTTGCACACCACCTCGACCAAAACACCCTATATCTGCCACTCTATCATCAAACACAGAGGTATAAGTTTGTTGAGTATTCCTGGTAAATTATATGGGAGGGTATTGATTGAGAGGGTGAAGGAATGTCCAGAGCATCAGATTGGGGAAGAGCAGTGTGGTTTCAGAAGTGGTAGAGGATGTGTGGATCAGGTGTTTGCTTTGAAGAATGTATGTGAGAAATACTTAGAAAAGCAAATGGATTTGTATGTAGCATTTATGGATCTGGAGAAGGTATATAATAGAGTTGATAGAGATGCTCTGTGGAAGGTATTAAGAATATATGGTATGGGAGGAAAGTTGTTAGAAGCAGTGAAAAGCTTTTATCGAGGATGTAAGGCATGTGCACGTGTAGGAAGAGAGGAAAGTGATTGGTTCTCAGTGAATGTAGGTTTGCGGCAGGGGTGTGTGATGTCTCCATGGTTGTTTAATTTGTTTATGGATGGGGTTGTTAGGGAGGTAAATGCAAGAGTTTTGGAAAGAGGGGCAAGTATGAAGTCTGTTGGGGATGAGAGAGCTTGGGAAGTGAGTCAGTTGTTGTTCGCTGATGATACAGCGCTGGTGGCTGATTCATGTGAGAAACTGCAGAAGCTGGTGACTGAGTTTGGTAAAGTGTGTGGAAGAAGAAAGTTAAGAGTAAATGTGAATAAGAGCAAGGTTATTAGGTACAGTAGGGTTGAGGGTCAAGTCAATTGGGAGGTGAGTTTGAATGGAGAAAAACTGGAGGAAGTGAAGTGTTTTAGATATCTTGGACTGGATCTGGCAGCGGATGGAACCATGGAAGCGGAAGTGGATCATATGGTGGGGGAGGGGGCGAAAATTCTGGGAGCCTTGAAGAATGTGTGGAAGTCGAGAACATTATCTCGGAGAGCAAAAATGGGCATGTTTGAAGGAATAGTGGTTCCAAGAATGTTGTATGGTTGCGAGGCGTGGGCTATGGATAGAGTTGTGCGCAGGAGGATGGATGTGCTGGAAATGAGATGTTTGAGGACAATGTGTGGTGTGAGGTGGTTTGATCGAGTGAGTAACGTAAGGTTAAGAGAGATGTGTGGAAATAAAAAGAGCGTGGTTGAGAGAGCAGAAGAGGGTGTTTTGAAGTGGTTTGGGCACATGGAGAGGATGAGTGAGGAAAGATTGACCAAGAGGATATATGTGTCGGAGGTGGAGGGAGCAAGGAGAAGAGGGAGACCAAATTGGAGGTGGAAAGATGGAGTGAAAAAGATTTTGTGTGATCGGGGCCTGAACATGCAGGAGGGTGAAAGGAGGGCAAGGAATAGAGTGAATTGGAGCGATGTGGTATACCGGGGTTGACATGCTGTCAGTGGATTGAATCAGGGCATGTGAAGCGTCTGGGGGTAAACCATGGAAAGCTGCGTAGGTATGTATATTTGCGTGTGTGGACGTATGTATATACATGTGTATGGTGTGGGTTGGGTCATTTCTTTCGTCTGTTTCCTTGCGCTACCTCGCAAACGCGGGAGACAGCGACAAAGTATAAAAATATATATATAATATATATATATATATATATATATATATATATATATATATATATATATATATTATTCCTCGCGTGTCGTAGAAAGCGACTAGAGGGGACGGGAGCGGGGGGCCAGAAATCCTCCCCTCCTTGTATTAACTTTCTAAAATGGGAAACAGAAGAAGGAGTCACGCGGGGAGTTCTCATCCTCCTCGAAGGCTCAGAGTGGGGTGCCTAAAGGTGTGTGGATGTAACCATGATGTGAAAAAAGGGGAGATAGGTAGTATGTTTGAGGAAAGGAACCTGGATGTTTTGGCTCTGAGTGAAACGAAGCTCAAGGGTAAAGGGGAAGAGTGGTTTGGGAATGTCTGGGGAGTAAAGTCAGGGGTTAATGAGAGGACAAGAGCAAGGGAAGGAGTAGCAATACTCCTGAAACAGAAGTTGTGGGAGTATGTGATAGAATGTAAGAAAGTAAATTCTCGATTAATATGGGTAAAACTGAAAGTTGATGGAGAGAGGTGGGTGATTATTGGTGCATATGCACCTGGGCATGAGAAGAAAGATCATGAGAGGCAAGTGTTTTGGGAGCAGCTGAATGAGTGTGTTAGTGGTTTTGATGCACGAGACCGGGTTATAGTGATGGGTGATTTGAATGCAAAGGTGAGTAATGTGGCAGTTGAGGGAATAATTGGTATACATGGGGTGTTCAGTGTTGTAAATGGAAATGGTGAAGAGCTTGTAGATTTATGTGCTGAAAAAGGTCTGATGATTGGGAATACCTGGTTTAAAAAGCGAGATATACATAAGTATACTTATGTAAGTAGGAGAGATGGCCAGAGAGCGTTATTGGATTACGTGTTAATTGACAGGCGTGCGAAAGAGAGACTTTTGGATGTTAATGTGCTGAGAGGTGCAACTGGAGGGATGTCTGATCATTATCTTGTGGAGGCTAAGGTGAAGATTTGTATGGGTTTTCAGAAAAGAAGAGTGAATGTTGGGGTGAAGAGGGTGGTGAGAGTGGGTGAGCTTGGGAAGGAGACTGTGTGAGGAAGTACCAGGAGAGACTGAGTACAGAATGGAAAAAGGTGAGAACAATGGAAGTAAGGGAGTGGGGGAGGAATGGGATGTATTTAGGGAATCAGTGATGGATTGCGCAAAAGATGCTTGTGGCATGAAAGAGTGGGAGGTGGGTTGATTAGAAAGGGTAGTGAGTGGTGGGATGAAGAAGTAAGAGTATTAGTGAAAGAGAAGAGAGAGGCATTCGGACGATTTTTGCAGGAAAAAATGCAATTGAGTGGGAGATGTATAAAAGAAAGAGACAGGAGGTCAAGAGAAAGGTGCAAGAGGTGAAAAAAAGGGCAAATGAGAGTTGGGGTGAGAGATATCATTAAATTTTAGGGAGAATAAAAAGATGTTCTGGAAGGAGGTAAATAAAGTGCGTAAGACAAGGGAGCAAATGGGAACTTCAGTGAAGGGCGCAAATGGGGAGGTGATAACAAGTAGTGGTGATGTGAGAAGGAGATGGAGTGAGTATTTTTGAAGGTTTGTTGAATGTGTTTGATGATAGAGTGGCAGATATAGGGTGTTTTGGTCGAGGTGGTGTGCAAAGTGAGAGGGTTAGGGAAAATGATTTGGTAAACAGAGAAGAGGTAGTAAAAGCTTTGCGGAAGATGAAAGCCGCAAGGCAGCAGGTTTGGATGGTATTGCAGTGGAATTTATTAAAAAAGGGGGTGACTGTATTGTTGACTGGTTGGTAAGGTTATTTAATGTATGTATGACTCATGGTGAGGTGCCTGAGGATTGGCGGAATGCGTGCATAGTGCCATTGTACAAAGGCAAAGGGATAAGAGTGAGTGCTCAAATTACAGAGGTATAAGTTTGTTGAGTATTCCTGGTAAATTATATGGGAGGGTATTGATTGAGAGGGTGAAGGCATGTACAGAGCATCAGATTGGGGAAGAGCAGTGTGGTTTCAGAAGTGGTAGAGGATGTGTGGATCAGGTGTTTTGCTTTGAAGAATGTATGTGAGAAATACTTAGAAAAGCAAATGGATTTGTATGTAGCATTTATGGATCTGGAGAAGGAATATGATAGAGTAGATAGAGATGCTCTGTGGAAGGTATTAAGAATATATGGTGTGGGAGGCAAGTTAGTAGGAAGCAGTGAAAAGTTTTTATCGAGGATGTAAGGCATGTGTACGTGTAGGAAGAGAGGAAAGTGATTGGTTCTCAGTGAATGTAGGTTTGCGGAGGGTGTGTGATGTCTCCATGGTTGTTTAATTTGTTTATGGATGGGTTGTTAGGGAGGTAATGCAAGAGTTTTGGAAAGAGGGGCAAGTATGAAGTCTGTTGGGATGAGAGAGCTTGGAAGTGAGTCAGTTGTTGTTCGCTGATGATACAGCGCTGGTGGCTGATTCATGTGAGAAATGCAGAAGCTGGTGACTGAGTTTGGTAAAGTGTGTGAAAGAAGAAAGTTAAGAGTAAATGTGAATAAGAGCAAGGTTATTAGGTACAGTAGGGTTGAGGGTCAAGTCAATTGGGAGGTGAGTTTGAATGAGAAAAACTGGAGGAAGTGAAGTGTTTTAGATATCTGGGAGTGGATCTGGCAGCGGATGGAACCATGGAAGCGGAAGTGGATCATAGGGTGGGGGAGGGGGCGAAAATTCTGGAGCCTTGAAGAATGTTGGAAGTCGAGAACATTATCTCGGAAAGCAAAAATGGGTATGTTTGAAGGAATAGTGGTTCCAACAATGTTGTATGGTTGCGAGGCGTGGGCTATGGATAGAGTTGTGCGCAGGAGGATGGATGTGCTGGAAATGAGATGTTTGAGGACAATGTGTGGTGTGAGGTGGTTTGATCGAGTAAGTAACGTAAGGGTAAGAGAGATGTGTGGAAATAAAAAGAGCGTGGTTGAGAGAGCAGAAGAGGGTGTTTTGAAATGGTTTGGGCACATGGAGAGAATGAGTGAGGAAAGATTGACCAAGAGGATATATGTGTCGGAGGTGGAGGGAACGAGGAGAAGAGGGAGACCAAATTGGAGGTGGAAAGATGGAGTGAAAAAGATTTTGGTGATCGGGGCCTGAACATGCAGGAGGGTGAAAGGAGGGCAAGGAATAGAGTGAATTGGAGCGATGTGGTATACCGGGGTTGACGTGCTGTCAGTGGATTGAATCAGGGCATGTGAAGCGTCTGGGGTAAACCATGGAAAGCTGTGTAGGTATGTATATTTGCGTGTGTGACGTATGTATGTATACATGTGTATGGGGGGGTTGGCCATTTCTTTCGTCTGTTTCCTTGCGCTACCTCGCAAACGCGGGAGACAGCGACAAAGGTATAAAAAAAAAAAAAATAAATATATATATATATATATATATATAATATAATATATTATATATATATATATACATATATTATATATATATATAATATATATGAGGGTATAATTGATTGACAAGGGTGAAGCATTACAGAGCATCAGTTGGGAAAGAGATAGTTTTTCAGAAGTTGGTTAAGTTAGAGGATGTGTGGATCAGGTGTTTGCTTTGAAGAATGTATGTGAGAAATACTTAGAAAAGCAAATGGATTTGTATGTAGCATTTATGGATCTGGAGAAGGTATATAATAGAGTTGATAGAGATGCTCTGTGGAAGGTATTAAGAATATATGGTATGGGAGGAAAGTTGTTAGAAGCAGTGAAAAGCTTTTATCGAGGATGTAAGGCATGTGCACGTGTAGGAAGAGAGGAAAGTGATTGGTTCTCAGTGAATGTAGGTTTGCGGCAGGGGTGTGTGATGTCTCCATGGTTGTTTAATTTGTTTATGGATGGGGTTGTTAGGGAGGTAAATGCAAGAGTTTTGGAAAGAGGGGCAAGTATGAAGTCTGTTGGGGATGAGAGAGCTTGGGAAGTGAGTCAGTTGTTGTTCGCTGATGATACAGCGCTGGTGGCTGATTCATGTGAGAAACTGCAGAAGCTGGTGACTGAGTTTGGTAAAGTGTGTGGAAGAAGAAAGTTAAGAGTAAATGTGAATAAGAGCAAGGTTATTAGGTACAGTAGGGTTGAGGGTCAAGTCAATTGGGAGGTGAGTTTGAATGGAGAAAAACTGGAGGAAGTGAAGTGTTTTAGATATCTTGGACTGGATCTGGCAGCGGATGGAACCATGGAAGCGGAAGTGGATCATATGGTGGGGGAGGGGGCGAAAATTCTGGGAGCCTTGAAGAATGTGTGGAAGTCGAGAACATTATCTCGGAGAGCAAAAATGGGCATGTTTGAAGGAATAGTGGTTCCAAGAATGTTGTATGGTTGCGAGGCGTGGGCTATGGATAGAGTTGTGCGCAGGAGGATGGATGTGCTGGAAATGAGATGTTTGAGGACAATGTGTGGTGTGAGGTGGTTTGATCGAGTGAGTAACGTAAGGTTAAGAGAGATGTGTGGAAATAAAAAGAGCGTGGTTGAGAGAGCAGAAGAGGGTGTTTTGAAGTGGTTTGGGCACATGGAGAGGATGAGTGAGGAAAGATTGACCAAGAGGATATATGTGTCGGAGGTGGAGGGAGCAAGGAGAAGAGGGAGACCAAATTGGAGGTGGAAAGATGGAGTGAAAAAGATTTTGTGTGATCGGGGCCTGAACATGCAGGAGGGTGAAAGGAGGGCAAGGAATAGAGTGAATTGGAGCGATGTGGTATACCGGGGTTGACATGCTGTCAGTGGATTGAATCAGGGCATGTGAAGCGTCTGGGGTAAACCATGGAAAGCTGTGTAGGTATGTATATTTGCGTGTGTGGACGTATGTATATACATGTGTATGGGGGGGGGGTTGGGCCATTTCTTTCGTCTGTTTCCTTGCGCTACCTCGCAAACGCGGGAGACAGCGACAAAGTATAAAAATATATATATATATATATATATATATATATATATATATATATATATATATATATATATATATTATTCCTCGCGTGTCGTAGAAAGCGACTAGAGGGGACGGGAGCGGGGGGCCAGAAATCCTCCCCTCCTTGTATTAACTTTCTAAAATGGGAAACAGAAGAAGGAGTCACGCGGGGAGTTCTCATCCTCCTCGAAGGCTCAGAGTGGGGTGCCTAAAGGTGTGTGGATGTAACCATGATGTGAAAAAAGGGGAGATAGGTAGTATGTTTGAGGAAAGGAACCTGGATGTTTTGGCTCTGAGTGAAACGAAGCTCAAGGGTAAAGGGGAAGAGTGGTTTGGGAATGTCTGGGGAGTAAAGTCAGGGGTTAATGAGAGGACAAGAGCAAGGGAAGGAGTAGCAATACTCCTGAAACAGAAGTTGTGGGAGTATGTGATAGAATGTAAGAAAGTAAATTCTCGATTAATATGGGTAAAACTGAAAGTTGATGGAGAGAGGTGGGTGATTATTGGTGCATATGCACCTGGGCATGAGAAGAAAGATCATGAGAGGCAAGTGTTTTGGGAGCAGCTGAATGAGTGTGTTAGTGGTTTTGATGCACGAGACCGGGTTATAGTGATGGGTGATTTGAATGCAAAGGTGAGTAATGTGGCAGTTGAGGGAATAATTGGTATACATGGGGTGTTCAGTGTTGTAAATGGAAATGGTGAAGAGCTTGTAGATTTATGTGCTGAAAAAGGTCTGATGATTGGGAATACCTGGTTTAAAAAGCGAGATATACATAAGTATACTTATGTAAGTAGGAGAGATGGCCAGAGAGCGTTATTGGATTACGTGTTAATTGACAGGCGTGCGAAAGAGAGACTTTTGGATGTTAATGTGCTGAGAGGTGCAACTGGAGGGATGTCTGATCATTATCTTGTGGAGGCTAAGGTGAAGATTTGTATGGGTTTTCAGAAAAGAAGAGTGAATGTTGGGGTGAAGAGGGTGGTGAGAGTGGGTGAGCTTGGGAAGGAGACCTGTGTGAGGAAGTACCAGGAGAGACTGAATACAGAATGGAAAAAGGTGAGAACAATGGAAGTAAGGGGAGTGGGGGAGGAATGGGATGTATTTAAGGAATCAGTGATGGATTGCGCAAAAGATGCTTGTGGCATGAGAAGAGTGGGAGGTGGGTTGATTAGAAAGGGTAGTGAGTGGTGGGATGAAGAAGTAAGAGTATTAGTGAAAGAGAAGAGAGAGGCATTTGGACGATTTTTGCAAGGAAAAAATGAAATTGAGTGGGAGATGTATAAAAGAATGAGACAGGAGGTCAAGAGAAAGGTGCAAGAGGTGAAAAAAAGGGCAAATGAGAGTTGGGGTGAGAGACTATCAGTAAATTTTAGGGAGAATAAAAAGATGTTCTGGAAGGAGGTAAATAAAGTGCGTAAGACAAGGGAGCAAATGGGAACTTCAGTGAAGGGCGCAAATGGGGAGGTGATAACAAGTAGTGGTGATGTGAGAAGGAGATGGAGTGAGTATTTTGAAGGTTTGTTGAATGTGTCTGATGATAGAGTGGCAGATATAGGGTGTTTTGGTCGAGGTGGTGTGCAAAGTGAGAGGGTTATGGAAAATGATTTGGTAAACAGAGAAGAGGTAGTAAAAGCTTTGCGGAAGATGAAAGCCGGCAAGGCAGCAGGTTTGGATGGTATTGCAGTGGAATTTATTAAAAAAGGGGGTGACTGTATTGTTGACTGGTTGGTAAGGTTATTTAATGTATGTATGACTCATGGTGAGGTGCCTGAGGATTGGCGGAATGCGTGCATAGTGCCATTGTACAAAGGCAAAGGGGATAAGAGTGAGTGCTCAAATTACAAAGGTATAAGTTTGTTGAGTATTCCTGGTAAATTATATGGGAGGGTATTGATTGAGAAGGTGAAGGCATGTACAGAGCATCAGATTGGGGAAGAGCAGTGTGGTTTCAGAAGTGGTAGAGGATGTGTGGATCAGGTGTTTTCTTTGAAGAATGTATGTGAGAAATACTTAGAAAAGCAAATGGATTTGTATGTAGCATTTATGGATCTGGAGAAGGCATATGATAGAGTTGATAGAGATGCTCTGTGGAAGGTATTAAGAATATATGGTGTGGGAGGCAAGTTAATGGAAGCAGTGAAAAGTTTTTATCGAGGATGTAAGGCATGTGTACGTGTAGGAAGAGAGGAAAGTGATTGGTTCTCAGTGAATGTAGGTTTAAGGCGGGGGTGTGTGATGTCTCCATGGTTGTTTAATTTGTTTATGGATAAGGTTGTTAGGGAGGTAAATGCAAGAGTTTTGGAAAGAGGGGCAAGTATGAAGTCTGTTGGGGATGAGAGAGCTTGGGAAGTGAGTCAGTTGTTGTTCGCTGATGATACAGCGCTGGTGGCTGATTCATGTGAGAAAATGCAGAAGCTGGTGACTGAGTTTGGTAAAGTGTGTGAAAGAAGAAAGTTAAGAGTAAATGTGAATAAGAGAGAGGTTATTAGGTACAGTAGGGTTGAGGGTCAAGTCAATTGGGAGGTGAGTTTGAATGGAGAAAAACTGGAGGAAGTGAAGTGTTTTAGATATCTGGGAGTGGATCTGGCAGCGGATGGAACCATGGAAGCGGAAGTGGACCATGGGGTGGGGGAGGGGGCGAAAATTCTGGGAGCCTTGAAGAATGTATGGAAGTCGAGAACATTATCTCGGAGAGCAAAAATGGGTATGTTTGAAGGAATAGTGGTTCCAACAATGTTGTATGGTTGCGAGGCGTGGGCTATGGATAGAGTTGTGCGCAGGAGGATGGATGTGCTGGAAATGAGATGTCTGAGGACAATGTGTGGTGTGAGGTGGTTTGATCGAGTAAGTAACGTAAGGGTAAGAGAGATGTGTGGAAATAAAAAGAGCGGGGTTGAGAGAGCAGAAGAGGGTGTTTTGAAATGGTTTGGGCACATGGAGAGAATGAGTGAGGAAAGATTGACTAAGAGGATATATGTGTCGGAGGTGGAGGGAACGAGGAGAAGAGGGAGACCAAATTGGAGGTGGAAAGATGGAGTGAAAAAGATTTTGTGTGATCGGGGCCTGAACATGCAGGAGGGTGAAAGGAGGGCAAGGAATAGAGTGAATTGGAGCGATGTGGTATACCGGGGTTGACGTGCTGTCAGTGGATTGAATCAAGACATGTGAAGCGTCTGGGGTAAACCATGGAAAGCTGTGTAGGTATGTATATTTGCGTGTGTGAACGTGTGTATGTAAAGGTGTATGGGGGGGTTGGGCCATTTCTTTCGTCTGTTTCCTTGCGCTACCTCGCAAACGCGGGAGACAGCGACAAAGTATAAAAAAAAAAAAAATATATATATATATATATATATATATATATATATATATATATATATATAAATATATACATATATGTATATATATATATATTATATGGGAGGGTATTGATTGACAGGGTGAAGGCATCTACAGAGCATCAGATTGGGGAAGAGCAGTGTGTTTTCAGAAGTGGTAGAGGATGTGTGGATCAGGTGTTTGCTTTGAAGAATGTATGTGAGAAATACTTAGAAAAGCAAATGGATTTGTATTTAGCATTTATGGATCTGGAGAAGGCATATGATAGATTGATAGAGATGCTCTTTGGAAGGTATTAAGAATATATGGTGTGGGAGGCAAGCTGTTAGAAGCAGTGAAAAGTTTTTATCGAGGATTTAAGGCATGTGTACGTGTAGGAAGAGAGGAAAGTGATTGGTTCTTAGTGAATGTAGGTTTGCGGCATGGGTGTGTGATGTCTCCATGGTTGTTTAATTTGGTTATGGATGGGGTTGTTAGGGAAGTGAATGCAAGAGTTTTGGAAAGAGGGGCAAGTATGCAGTCTGCTGTGGATTAGAGAGCTTGGGAAGTGAGTCAGTTGTTGTTCGCTGATGATACAGCGCTGGTGGCTGATTCATATGAGAAACTGCAGAAGCTGGTGACTGAGTTTGTTAAAGTGTGTGAAAGAAGAAAGTTAAGAGTAAATGTGAATAAGATCAAGGTTATTAGGTACAGTAGGGTTGACGGTCAAGTCAATTGGGAGGTAATTTTGAATGGAGAAAAACTGGAGGAAGTAAAGTGTTTTAGATATCTGGGAGTGGATCTGGCAGCGGATGGAACCATGGAAGCGGAAGTGGATCATAGGGTGGGGGAGGGGACGAAAATCCTGGGAGCCTTAAAGAATGTCTGGAAGTCGAGAACATTATCTCGGAAAGCAAAAATGGGTATGTTTGAAGGAATAGTGGTTCCAACAATGTTGTATGGTTACGAGGCGTGGGCTATGGATAGAGTTTTGCGCAGGAGGGTGGATGTGCTGGAAATGAGATGTTAGAGGACAATGTTTGGTGTGAGGTGGTTTGATCGAGTAAGGAACGTAAGGGTAAGAGAGATGTGTGGAAATAAAAAGAGCGTGGTTGAGAGAGCAGAAGAGGGTGTTTTGAAATGGTTTGGGCACATGGAGAGAATGAGTGAGGAAAGATTGACCAAGTTGATATATGTATCGGAGGTGGAGGGAACGAGAAGTGGGAGACCAAATTGGAGATGGAAAGATGGAGTGAAAAAGATTTTGTATGGTCGGGGCCTGAACATGCAGGAGGGTGAAAGGAGGGCAAGGAATAGAGTGAATTGGATCGATTTGGTATACCTGGGTTGACGTGCTATCAGTGGATTGAATCAGGGCATGTGAAGCGTCTGGGGTAAACCATGGAAAGCTGTGTAGGTATGTATATTTGCGTGTGTGGACGTGTATGTATATACATGTGTATGGGGGTGGGTTGGGCCATTTCTTTCGTCTGTTTCCTTGCGCTACCTCGCAAACGCGGGAGACAGAGACAAAGCCAAAAAAAGAAAAAAAAAATATATATATTTAGATATATATATATATATATATATATATATATATATATATATATATATATATATATATATATATATATATATATATATTATTATATATATATATATTATATATATATATATATATATATATATATATATATATATATATATATATATATATATATATATATATATATATATATATATATATATATATATATATATATATATATATATATATATATATATATATATATATATATTATTATCCCTTGTGATAGGGGAGAAAGAATACTTCCCACGTATTCCCTGCGTGTCGTAGAAGGCGACTAAAAGGGAAGAGAGCGGGGGGCTGGAAATCCTCCCCTCTCAATTCCTTTTTAATTTTTCAAAAGAAGGAACAGAGAAGGGGCCAGGTGAGGATATTCCCTCAATGGCCCAGTCCTCTGTTCTTAACGCTACCTCGCTAACGCGGGAAATGGCGAATAGTTTAAAAAAAAAAAAAAAAAAGGTATATATATATATATATATATATATATATATATATATATATATATATATATATATATATATATATAACAATATGGTGGATATGGTGTTACATATAGTGACTGCTGAACAATGTGATAGATATAGTTCATTCATTTCAAGCTAAAAGTTTGTTTTCTGAACTGTTTCTTACTTTTTTCATATGTATATATATATGTATGTGTGTGTGTGTGTGTGTATGTGCGTATGTATGTGTATGTGTGTGTATGTGTATGTGTATATATATATGTATATTATCCCTGGGGATAGGGGTGAAAGAATACTTCCCACGTATTCCTCGCGTGTCGTAGAAAGCGACTAGAGGGGACGGGAGCGGGGGGCCAGAAATCCTCCCCTCCTTGTATTAACTTTCTAAAATGGGAAACAGAAGAAGGAGTCACGCGGGGAGTGCTCATCCTCCTCGAAGGCTCAGAGTGGGGTGCCTAAATGTGTGTGGATGTAACCAAGATGTGAAAAAAGGAGAGATAGGTAGTATGTTTGAGGAAAGGAACCTGGATGTTTTGGCTCTGAGTGAAACGAAGCTCAAGGGTAAAGGAGAAGAGTGGTTTGGGAATGTCTGGGGAGTAAAGTCAGGGGTTAGTGAGAGGACAAGAGCAAGGGAAGGAGTGGCAATACTCCTGAAACAGGAGTTGTGGGAGTATGTGATAGAATGTAAGAAAGTAAATTCTCGACTAATATGGGTAAAACTGAAAGTTGATGGAGAGAGGTGGGTGATTATTGGTGCATATGCACCTGGGCATGAGAAGAAAGATCATGAGAGGCAAGTGTTTTGGGAGCAGCTGAATGAGTGTGTTAGTGGTTTTGATGCACGAGACCGGGTTATAGTGATGGGTGATTTGAATGCAAAGGTGAGTAATGTGGCAGTTGAGGGAATAATTGGTATACATGGGGTGTTCAGTGTTGTAAATGGAAATGGTGAAGAGCTTGTAGATTTATGTGCTGAAAAAGGACTGATGATTGGAAATACCTGGTTTAATAAGCGAGATATACATAAGTACACTTATGTAAGTAGGAGAGATGGCCAGAGAGCGTTATTGGATTACGTGTTAATTGACAGGCGTGCGAAAGAGAGACTTTTGGATGTTAATGTGCTGAGAGGTGCAACTGGAGGGATGTCTGATCATTATCTTGTGGAGGCTAAGGTGAAGATTTGTATAGGTTTTCAGAAAAGAAGAGTGAATGTTGGGGTGAAGAAGGTGGTGAGAGTAAGTGAGCTTGGGAAGGAGACCTGTGTGAGGAAGTACCAGGAGAGACTGTGTACAGAATGGAAAAAGGTGAGAACAATGGAAGTAAGGGGAGTGGGGGAGGAATGGGATGTATTTAGGGAGTCAGTGATGGATTGCGCAAAAGATGCTTGTGGCATGAGAAGAGTGGGAGGTGGGTTGATTAGAAAGGGTAGTGAGTGGTGGGATGAAGAAGTAAGAGTATTAGTGAAAGAGAAGAGAGAGGCATTTGGACGATTTTTGCAGGGAAAAAATGCAATTGAGTGGGAGATATATAAAAGAAAGAGACAGGAGGTCAAGAGAAAGGTGCAAGAGGTGAAAAAGAGGGCAAATGAGAGTTGGGGTGAGAGAGTGTTATTAAATTTTAGGGAGAATAAAAAGATGTTCTGGAAGGAGGTAAATAAAGTGCGTAAGACAAGGGAGCAAATGGGAACTTTAGTGAAGGGCGCAAATGGGGAGGTGATAACAAGTAGTGGTGATGTGGGAAGGAGATGGAATGAGTATTTTGAAGGTTTGTTGAATGTGTCTGATGATAGAGTCGCAGATATAGGGTGTTTTGGTCGAGGTGGTGGGCAAAGTGAGAGGGTTAGGGAAAACGATTTGGTAAACAGAGAAGAGGTAGTGAAAGCTTTGCGGAAGATGAAAGCCGGCAAGGCAGCAGGCTTGGATGGTATTGCAGTGGAATTTATTAAAGAAGGGGGTGACTGTATTGTTGACTGGTTGGTAAGGTTATTTAATGTATGTTTGACTCATGGTGAGGTGCCTGAGGATTGGAGGAATGCGTGCATAGTGCCATTGTACAAAGGAAAAGGGGATAAGAGTGAGTGCTCAAATTACAGAGGTATAAGTTTGTTGAGTATTCCTGGTAAATTGTATGGGAGGGTATTGATTGAGAGGGTAAAGGCATGTACAGAGCATCAGATTGGGGAAGAGCAGTGTGGTTTCAGAAGTGGTATAGGATGTGTGGATCAGGTGTTTGCTTTGAAGAATGTATGTGAGAAATACTTAGAAAAGCAAATGGATTTGTATGTAGCATTTATGGATCTGGAGAAGGCATATGATAGAGTTGATAGAGATGCTCTGTGGAAGGTATTAAGAATATATGGTGTGGGAGGCAAGTTGTTAGAAGCAGTGAAAAGTTTTTATCGAGGATGTAAGGCATGTGTACGTGTAGGAAGAGAGGAAAGTGATTGGTTCTCAGTGAATGTAGGTTTGCGGCAGGGGTGTGTGATGTCTCCATGGTTGTTTAATTTGTTTATGGATGGTGTTGTTAGGGAGGTAAAGGCAAGAGTTTTGGAAAGAGGGGCAAGTATGAAGTCTGTTGGGGATGAGAGAGCTTGGGAAGTGAGTCAGTTGTTGTTCGCTGATGATACAGCGCTGGTGGCTGATTCATGTGAGAAACTGCAGAAGCTGGTGACGGAGTTTGGTAAAGTGTGTGGAAGCAGAAAGTTAAGAGTAAATGTGAATAAGAGCAAGGTCATTAGGTACAGTAGGGTTGAGGGTCAAGTAAATTGGGAGGTGAGTTTGAATGGAGAAAAACTGGAGGAAGTGAAGTGTTTTAGATATCTGGGAGTGGATCTGTCAGCGGATTGAACCATGGAAGCAGAATTGGACCATAGGGTGGGGGAGGGGGTGAAAATTCTGGGAGCCTTGAAGAATGTGTGGAAGTCGAGAACATTATCTCGGAAAGCAAAAATGGGTATGTTTGAAGGAATAGTGGTTCCAACAATGTTGTATGGTTGCGAGGCGTGGGCTATGGATAGAGTTGTGCGCAGGAGGATGGATGTGCTGGAAATGAGATGTCTGAGGACAATGTGTGGTGTGAGGTGGTTTGATCGAGTAAGTAACGTAAGGGTGAGAGAGATGTGTGGAAATAAAAAGAGCGTGGTTGAGAGAGCAGAAGAGGGTGTTTTGAAATGGTTTGGGCACATGGAGAGAATGAGTGAGGAAAGGTTGACCAAGAAGATATATGTGTCGGAGGTGGAGGGAACGAGGAGAAGAGGGAGACCAAATTGGAGGTGGAAAGATGGAGTGAAAAAGATTTTTTGTGATCGGGGCCTGAACTTGCAGGAGGGTGAAAGGAGGGCAAGGAATAGAGTGAATTGGAGCAATGTGGTATACCGGGGTTGACGTGCTGTCAGTGGATTGAATCAAGACATGTGAAGCGTCTGGGGTAAACCATGGAAAGCTGTGTAGGTATGTATATGTGCGTGTGTGGACGTATGTATATACATGTGTATGGGGGGGGTTGGGCCATTTCTTTCGTCTGTTTCCTTGCGCTACCTCGCAAACGCGGGAGACAGCGACAAAGTATAAAAAAAAAAAAAAAAATATATATATATATATATATATATATATATATATATATATATATATATGTATGTATTTTTTTCTTTGTCGCTGTTTCATGCGTTTGTGAGGTAACGCAAGGAAACAGACGAAAGAAATGGCCCAACCCACCCCCATGCACATGTATATACATACATCGACACACGCAAATATACATACCTACACAGTGTTCCACGGTTTACCCCAGTCGCTTGACATGCCCTGATTCAATCCACTGACAGCACGTCAACCCCGGTATACCACATCGATCTAATGCACTCTATTCCTTGCCCGCCTTTCATCCTCCTGCATGTTCAGGCCCCGATCACACAAAATCTTTTTCACTCCATCCTTCCACCTCCAATTTGGTCTCCCACTTCTCCTCGTTCCCTCCACCTCCGACACATATAACATCTTGGTCAATCTTTCCTCACTCATCCTCTCCATGTGACCAAACCATTTCAAAACACCCTCCTCTGCTTTCTCAAGCACACTCTTTTAATGTCCACACATCTCTCTTACTCTTACGTTACTTACTCGATCAAACCACCTCACACCACAGATTGTCCTCAAACATCTTATTTCCAGCACATCCACCCTCCTGCGCACAACTCTATCCATAGCCCACGCCTCGTAACCATACAATATTGTTCGAATAACTATTCTTTGTTAAATACCCATTTTTGCTTTCCGAGATAATGTTCTCGACTTCCACACATTCTTCAAGGCTCCCAGAATTTTCGCCCCTACCCCCACCCTTTGATTCACTTTCGCTTCCATGGTTTCATCCGGTGCCAGATCCACTCCCAGATATCTAAAACACTACTTCCTTCAGTTTTCCTCCATTTAAACTTACCTCCCAATTGACTTGACCCTCAACCCTACTGTACCTAATAACCTGGCTCTTATTCACATTTACTTTTAACTTTTTTCTTTCACACACTTTACCAAACTCAGTCACCAGCTTCTGCAGTTTCTCACATGAATCAGCCACCAGCGCTGTATCATCAGCGAACAACAACTGACTCACTTCCCAAGCTCTCTAATCCACAGCAGACTGCATACTTGCCCCTCTTTCCAAAACTCTTGCATTCACCTCCCTAACAACCCCATCCATAAACAAATAAAACAACCATGGAGTCATCACACGCCCGTGCCGCAAACCTACATTCAATGAGAACCAATCACTTTCCTCTCTTCCTACACTTACACCTGCCTTAAATCCTCGATAAAAACTTTTAACTGCTTCTAACAACTTCCCTCCCATAACATATATTCTTAATACCTTCCACAGAGCATCTCTATCAACTCTGTCATATTCCCTCCAGATCCACAAATGCCACATACAAATCTATTTGCTTCTCTAAGTATTTCTCACATACATTCTTCAAAGCAAACAACTGATCCACACATCCTCTACCACTTCTGAAACAACACTTCTCTTCCCCAATCTGATGCTCTGTCCATGCCTTCACCCTTTCAATCAATACCCTCATATATAATTTACCAGGAATACTCAAGAAACTTATACCTCTGTAATTTGAGCACTCACTCTTATCCCCTTTGCCCTTCTACCATGGCACTCTGCATGCATTCCACCAATCCTCAGGCATCTCACCATGAATCATACATACATTAAATAGCCTTACCAACCAGTCAACAATACAGTCACCACCTATTTTAATAGATTCCACTGCAATATCATCCAAACCTGCTGCCTTGCCGGCTTTCATCATCCGTAAAGCTTTTACTACCTCTTCTCTGTTTACCAAATCATTTTTCTAACCGTCTCATTTTGCACACCACCTCGACCAAAACACCCTATATCTGCCACTCTATCATCAAACACATTCAACAAACCTTCAAAATACTCACTCCATTTCCTTCTCACATCACCACTCCATGTTATCCCCTCCCCATTTGCCCCTTCACTGAAGTTCCCATTTGCTGCTTTGTCTTACGCACTTTATTTACCTCCATTCAAAACATCTTTTTATTCTCCCTAAATTTTAATGATACTCTCTCACTTCAACTCTCATTTGCCCTCTTTTTCATCTCTTGCACCTTTCTCTTGACCTTCTGCCTCTTTTCTTTTATACATCTGCCAATCATTTGCATTTTTTCCCTGCAAAAATCGTCCAAATGCCTCTCTCTTCTATTTCACTAATAATCTTAATTCTTCATCTCACCACTCACTACCCTTTCTAATCAACCCACCTACCACGCTTCTCATGCCACAAGCATCTTTTGCGCAAGCCATCACTGCCTCCCTAAATACATCCCATTCCTCCCCCACTCCCCTTACCTCCATTGTTTTCACCTTTTTCAATTCTGTACTCAGTCTCTCCTGGTACTTCCTCACACAAGTCTCCTTCCCAAGCTCACTTACTCTCACTACTCTCTTCACCCCAACATTCACTCTTCTTTTCTGAAAACCCATACAAATCTTCACCTTAGCCTCCACAAGATAATGATCAGACATTCCTCGAGTTGCATCTCCAGCACATTAACATCCAAATGTCTCTCTTTCGCTCGCCTATCAATTAACACGTAATCCAATAACGCTCTCTGGCCATCTCTCCTGCTTACATACGTATACTTATGTATATCTAGCTCTTTGAACCAGGTATTCCCAATCACCAATCCTTTTTCAGCACACAAATCTACAAGCCCTTCACCATTTCCATTTACAACACTGAACACCCCATGTATACCAATTAATCCCTCAACAGCCACATTACTCACCTTTGCATTCAAATCACCCATCACTATAAACCGGTCTCGTGCATCAAAACCACTAACACACTCATTCAGCTGCTCCCAAAACACTTGCCCCTCATGATCTTTCTTCTCATGCCCAGGTGCATATGCACCAATAATCACCCATCTCTCTCCATCAACTTTCAGTTTTACCCATATCAATCTAGAATTTACTTTCTTACACTCTATCACATACTCTCACAACTCCTGTTTCAGGAGTACTGCTACTCCTCCCCTTGCTCATGTCCTCTCACTAACCCCTGACTTTACTCCCCAGACATTTCCAAACCACTCTTCCCCTTTACCCTTGAGCTTCGTTTCACTCAGAGCCAAAACATCCAGGTTCCTTTCCTCAAACATACGACCTATGTCTCCTTTTTTCTCATCTTGGTTACATCCACACACATTTAGACGCCCCAATCCGGCCTTCGAGGAGGATGAGCACTGCCCGCGTGAGTCCTTCTTCTGTTTCCCCTTTTAGAAAGTTAAAATACAAGGAGGGGAGGGTTTTTGGCCCCCCGCTCCTGTCCCCGTTAGCAGGCTTCTACGACACGTCAGGAATGCGTGGGAAGTATTTTTTTTTTTCCCTATCCCCAGGTATATATATATATATATATATATATATATATATATATATATATATATATATATATATATATATATATATATATATATATATATATATATATATATATACATATATATATATATATATATATATATATATATATATATATATATATATATATATATATATATATATATATATATATATATATAGTACAATAATAACAATAATAGTAGTAGTAATGATAATGATAATAATCATCACCGTAGGACCCTCTTTGTGCGAACAGGAAGTACCCCCGGCAACACACAACATCCCCCCTGGTGTCTAGTGAACCCACTGCACAAACGAGTTGCGGTCTGTTTTAATGACAATGTTATCCTCAAATTAATACAGAATAAGAAACTCTGAGCGAGTTTTGTAACTTAATGTATCAAGACCAAATCAATACTATAGGTCAGCAGTGAACGTAGGTAGTGGTAGGAGGCAGCACGGTGCTGGACGGAGGATAACGTTGCTGATGTTTTATTCATACGTCATCACAGCTGGATGGCGAGAGATTTCTCTCACAAACCCAAGAAGCTGATCTGGAGGCTGTCGGAGCAGTACCAACTGGCATGGAACGTTTGCACTTATACCGTCTTCACTGCTTGAGAATGGGATGGTTGTTAGACTGAAACGAGGGTGATTTGAGGTGCTCATCTCTACCACTAGAGGCTGATATGAATACAAAGTTCTTGGTTCCGTTTCTGGGTGGCTGTTTATCTCTGAATATGTGATAATGGTCATATTAAGTAGGCAGGGTTAACAGTTTGATACTGCGTTAGTAAGTGTTATTTCAAGGAGTTGATGTGTTTGTGAGATTGGAGAGAGATCACATAAGGTAACGTGGCTTATCTTTGCGATGATGTATTAGTAATGGGTGATGTTCAAGTGGCATCATCTCCTAACTGTGGAGAGTATTGTCAACGACGATCTAAGCACCACCACTGCAGGATGATGTAGGTATATAGTACTCGGCATGACAGAAATCCAGGAGCATTTCACTCTAAGTTGTCTTGACTTACTGTTGACAGGTGTGGATCTACAGCTGAGACGAGGTTGCGCCTGAGGTGTTTGGATACACTGGTAGCAGGTGGTGTCACCTTGATGTATTGAGCCTCAGGATGGAGAGGACTGGGAGTGCGCGTCTTTCATAAGCTGTGCATATCTCTTACTAGTGGTTGCTGTGACAATGGGTCTTTAGCAAAAAACTGAAAAGGTGTGGTACGTGTTATCTCGGAGAAATATATATCATTGTTAGTAAAGGTTAAAGGTTTCCTTATACTGTGCTCTTCATTCAGGGATAAAACTAAAACACACACACACACACACACACACACACACACACACACACACACACACATCGAGGGCATGGTTAATGCAGACAGCTCATATAACTTTAAGGATAGCAGAGACATTCTTAAATAGGCACCACGAGTGGAAATTTTCGTCCCCACCCGATATATTGCAAATAGGTGACTTCAGATAGGTAATTGCTGTTTGATGATTAAGATAAAGGATCTGACTTAATGACTCGCTAGCAGTAACATCTATGATTCCAGCAAAGCACAAAGATAAGTGGAGTGTGGAAGACCACAGATCAACTCACGCATTTCCAAAATGATGCGTTAGTAATCACGCAGACTCCAGCCTCCTGCTTGGGAAATCATGACTAATTGCGTCATACAAACGGCGGTTTCCATATAAGAGTAGGGTGATGTCATCACGACAAGGAGGGTGTACAAAAGATAATCTGGGAAGCCGTCTGGTAATAGTCCATGAGGCAGGCATGACCTGAGATTCAAATCAGGCGAGTAATTTCTAAATTTGATTTTCTATTTCAGTGACGTCTAACATGGTCGAGAATGCAAGATGGACATTTGGAAAACAGTAGGTCAATGAATTTTTCGAGAGCAGTCTTTAGGGACCAATTATAAGATGGCGATTATTTGAGGGATGAATATTTAATCTATCATTGGTGCTGCGACGTACAAAAATGGATTATCAAATTTAACCTTCTGTAAGACGCCAGAGTTTAACACAGAGGAAATATAGATCACAAACATACGAAGTTTGTAGGTTAGAAAAGAAGAAAATGACAACATAAAGGTAAAGGAAGATATTGATAAAGAACATTTGAATAATAATGATAATACAGAAGGTGCTTCAAATGAGCAGAAAAAGAGAACAGTAATGTTAATGAGTGAAGTTATGACATTAAAGCTCAATGAATGTGATTAAAGTCTGAGAAATAAAGACAGAATGAAGTCAAGAATGACGGGGGAGGGGGGGGGGGTGCAAGAAACACCAATGAATAAGAGGAAAGACAATAATACAAACATTCAACGTTTATGTGTGTGCAGACAGATTAATGTGTATACAGTCACCCCAGAAGGTAGTGAGAGAACTCAGAGGATGATATAATAAGGAGAATGTGGTTATCTACATCTAGAAATTTGCTACAAATGTGATCAATTTCATGCAATGAGGTGGTGAAATGAATGTGCAATAAGTTCATGCACCCATGAGGCCTAGACGAAAGACGTATTTGCTTTCAATGTATGAATGATAAAGAGCATAAGAAAAAGGGAGAATGTAAACCTAAACATTCAGCACTAAAGAACGAGGAACATACTGAGAATAATGGGAGTGAAGGCAAGAAATGATATAACAATCTCTCTCTCTCTCTCTCTCTCTCTCTCTCTCTCTCTCTCTCTCTCTCTCTCTCTCTCTCTCTCTCTCTCTCTCTCTCTCTCTCTCTCTCTCTCTCTCTCTCTCTCTCTCTCTCTCTCTCTCTCTCTCTCTTATTTGTCTATACCATGTTCATACGCGTGTCTAATTACTGAAAAAGTATCCGTTCTCTTCTAAAAAAAAATGTAAACCCATCCGTGCTTCTTCATATTTTCGTATGACACACCACCCACACACAAATCCTCAGTTGGAAGCAGAAAATGCTACAGTCTTGGATTTAGCGGGAATGGAATTCTTTCACATTCTCTCCACTGGACCTGGCAATAGGCCAGAGGCATTCTGGCCCAGGAACGAAAAAATAATCTTGAGTTATATGAACAATATTCCTCAGACTGTCTGGGAAAATGAGTCCAGGATTCTTATGATGATACTAATACGAATATCTATCTATCTCTTTCCTTTACACAAATAACCGACGTATATCTTAAGAATATGATTCTTGAAATATCGTCAAAACATTTTCTTCCCAGCTGTTTCTCGTAGAGATAATCCTCTCTTATTTACAAGATGTAGCATTTCCTATCTGGATTGAGTTAGATCATAATAATAAATCCATCATATTGTATATCACTTGTTTATGAGCTTTTCGACATACATGCTGCTGCCATCGGGTATTGCTTTTGTGTCAACTTTCCGTGTAAGTATACTAACATGTATCTATGTATGTGTATCTATACTGGACATGATAGTGTAGATCTGTGAAAAGATTATACGAAATATAAGTACTCTTCTAGAAACTGTTCCATGATGATTTTCAGATAGACATAGGCAGAAAGAACTAGTTGATCTGGTTAAAGAGGGGAGAGGAAGCACCGTGAGCCAGCTAGTGTAGTTCCTGATACTATACACTCTACACTATTTTCCAGGCACTGTGAGCCAACCAATATCTATGAAAATGTGCACGTTGGGCTCGAGAGGCAAGGCACTATGGGCTAGATACTCAGGTTTAAAGGCAATGGACGAACACTTTGAGACGGATACAGTGGACCAGGCGCTGTGGAACGATCATTGTGGCTCAGGGACATATAAGACATTGATTATAAAGATTAACCTACCATTCCAACACGTTAACTGACACGCACATTCATCTACGTGATTAACTTTCAGGACGGATTTTCAGTTTCTCATGATAATAAGGCATAAGATCTTACACTAACTAAAACTACTCTGACACAAGTCTTACAACTCTGCTGACACTGGTTCTGTAGAATCTCAAGTCCGAACAGAATTTTGCGAACACTTGAAATCTCCCTCCCATACAGTTTGCTGTTATAATCTGCTCCAAAACATTTAGAATAAGTTAAGGAGGATAGAATAAGCTGGTCTTCGCTGCACAGCTCTGTTGTCGATGAGTCACAGTGGAACTTTGGACTATAGGAAGTGTAGTGACGGTCGAAAAGTGTAGGATTCCATACTATATCTTCAGATTTTCAAAGAGCATTTGACTTAGTAACAGACAAAAGATTATTTTCGGATTAAGACTACCCTGCACAAAAAAAGAACTATGAATATAATCAAGTGGCCTGCTCACTTAAAAAATCAACGCATAGTTTTAATGGTGAAACCCTCAGCTGGCTAAATGTGACAATTGGGGTGCCGCCAGGGTCGGTCCTTAACCCTATTCAGGCAGTGAATATGATATCTCAAAAGCTACAGGTGTCGTGAAGCTAAAAGATAGAGCTATAAACATTAAGCAAGACTGTGAAATATTTCAATGAAATATTGACGAATTAGCAGAATGGTTAGAGAAATGGCAAATGAAATCTAACAGACACAAATAAAAAGATCATGCTCTTTGGATATCAGACTTAATGAATACAACAAGAAAATGTTAAGAAATCATCTTTCCAAAGCAGATGATATAAAAGTGCCTTGAAGCAGTTATCAGCAACAGTGTGGAGTACACTTAACAGAGTACAGCAGCATGCAATAAAGCAAACGTAAGGCAAATTTTCATTGCTAGTAATATCGAGAATGAGTCACACGAATAGCCCAAACTTGTTTCAGTACATTAGAAAGACAACATCTTGAATATACAGTCCAGATATGGTCCCTGAACTACAAAAAACTACGAAGAAATTCTTACAACAATTACAAGATAAGGCTAGAAAACTAATTTCCTCTCTATGATAGCCTATATATAAAGTGAGGTTAATAATACTGGATAAATGTTCTGTCAGAAAGTGTAGATTTCTCAGTGACTTACTACAAATCTTAAGAATTCTGTGTAGATTTTACATTATTATTCGTGGAAAACAAACAGAATGAAGCTTAAATCTAAAAGATGCACTCTTCACGTGGAAATATTGCTTCATTTCCAGTAGAACTGTCGACCTACTGAAACAAATTAACTCCAAACGTTGTTAATGAAAAGACTTTAATATCTTCAAAAAATGAAGAGGTAGAGAAACTACTGCTTCTCGTATCAATGTAATAATGGAAAGATATATACTTATATATACTGCTCTCTTTTTTATTCCATTCTCAAACAACGACGTCCCTGTTGAAACCACTGGCAAGTGAAGAATTGCAAGATAGGGATACGTCCTCCAGTTTCTTCTATCCTGTAAAATTTCACGCTACCTTTACTTAAGAAAAACTGTTTTTCTTTCTATCATTTTCCTGCCTGAAGCTGTTGCTGGAGAATGGGGAGAGAACCTTCAACAGTTTTGCGCTAACCTCACCTATCTTAGTGTTAGCGTAGAAAGGTGTAGATTACCTCATAATAGATCAACATTCACTCTTTTTTTCCATTTTCAACTTACCTTTTTCAGTTATCTCTTCCTGCCCAATATCCCCTTTTCCTTTTTCTCAGGAGCCATTTACCCATCAGCATCATTTAGCCTCTTACAAATTTTTCGCTCTATGAGACTGATTCAGCGCCGCCCAACTCAGTATACTTCCTGTGGTCTAATGTCTTTGTTGTGGTTATAGGCAATAGGGATATGCATCAGGTAGCATCACTCTGGGATGATGAACTAGAAGTATTGGAGACAGCCAGCTGGTTTCCCCCTCCGGGACATGATTACCAGCATCCTTCATCCTAAGTTCGTTTATGCCTCAAAAAGTCACTTGACTTCAGACTACAGCTTGCTGTTAGAAGGAAAACTTGTGGGTATGGAATATAAACTATAGCCAGTAATCCCATTCCATATTCAGATTTGTTTCAAATCTTTTCTAAAACAATATCATTTACTAATCTAAGAGTTCTCACTATCAAAGAACATTCCTTTGGCGATATATTTCCAATTTAAAAAAAATCATTCTGATGCATTTATATCCGACATAAAAACTACTGCATTTCCATTTTCTCTTTTTTGAGAAAAAACTAGTACAGCTCACACATAGGTCCATACCGTTAGCCTCTGTCCTTCTTCATAAAATTCTAAGAAGCAGATATATAGACCTATGACCTCTCACACTCGGAGACTCAAAAGTAATATCATATCTGAGTTGCACATGTTCCCCACAGCGCTAACGACTCCACCGCTCTTGTATACTGTATCTTGTTTGTGCCTGACGTTTCTATTTGCAATATTTTTTCATCACACAGATATATATATATATATATATATATATATATATATATATATATATATATATATATATATATATATATATATATATATATATATATATATATATATATATATATATATCATCCCTGGGGATAGGGGAGAAAGAATATTTCCAACGCATTCTTCACGTGTCGTAGAAGGCGACTAAAGGGGACGGGACCAGGGAGCTAGAAACCCTCCCCTCCTTGTATTATAACTTTCTAAAAGGGAAAACAGAAAAAGGAGTCACGCGGGGAGTGCTCATCCTCCTTGAAGGTTCAGATTGGGGTGTCTAAATGTGTGTGGATATAACCAAGATGAGAAAAAGGAGAGATAGGTAGTACGTTTGAGGAAAGGAAAACAGAGGTTTTGGCTCTGAGTGAAACGAAGCTCAAGGGTAAAGGGGAAGAGTGGTTTGGAAATATCTTGGGAGTAAAGTCAGAGGTTAGTGAGAGGACAAGAGCAAGGGAAGGAGTAGCACTACTACTGAAACAGGAGTGGTGGGAGTATGTGATAGAGTGTAAGAAAGTAAACTCTAGACTGATATGGGTAAAACTGAAAGTTGATGGAGAGAGATGGGTGATTATTGGTGCATATGCACCTGGGCATGAGAAGAAAGATCATGAGAGGGAAGTGTTTTGGGAGCAGCTGAATGAGTGTGTTAGTGGTTTTGATGCACAAGACCGGGTTATAGTGATGGGTGATTTGAATGCAAAGGTGAGTAATGTGGCAGTTGAGGGAATAATTGGTATACATTGGGTGTTCAGTGTTGTAAATGGAAATGGTGAAGAGCTTGTACATTTATGTGCTGAAAAAGGACTGGTGATTGGGAATACCTGGTTTAAAAAGAGAGATATACATAAGTATACGTATGTAAGTACGAGAAATAGCCAGAAAGCGTTATTGGATTACGTGTTAATTGAAAGGCGCGCGAAAGAGAGACTTTTGGATGTTAATGTGTTCAGAGATGCAACTGAATGAATGTCTGATCATTATCTTGTGGAAGCGAAGGTGAAGATTTGTAGGGGTTTTCAGAAAAGAAGAGAGAAGTCGTGGTGAAGAGAGTGGTGAGAGTAAGTGAGATTGGGAATGAGACTTGTGTGAGGAAGTACAAGGAGAGACTGAGAACAGAATGAAAAAGGTGAGAACAAAGGAGGTAAGGGGAGTGGGGGAGGAATGGGATGTATTTAGGGAAGCAGTGATGGCTTGCGAAAAAGATGCTTGTGGCATGGGAAGCGTTTGGAGGTTGGCAGATTAGAACGGGTAGTAAGTGGTGGGATGAAGAGGTAAGATTATTAGTGGAAGAGAAGAGAGAAGCATTTTGATGATTTTTGCAAGGAAATAATGCGAATAAGTGGGATATGTATAAAAGAAAGAGGCAGGAGGTAAAGGGAAAGGCGCACGAGGTGAAAAAGAGGGCAAATGATAGTTGGGGTGAGAGAGCATCATTAAATTTTAGGCAGAATAAAAAGATGTTTTGAAAGGAGGTAAATAAAGTGCGTAAGACAAGGGAACAAATGGGAACTTCAGTGAAGGGGGCTAATGGGGAAGTGATAAAAAGTAGTGGTGATGTGAGAAGGAGATGGAGTGAGTAGTTTGAAGGTTTCTTGAATGTGTTTCATGATAGAGTGGTAGATATAGGGTGTTTTAGTATAGATGGTGTGCAAAGGGAGAGGGTTAGGGAAAATGATTTGGTAAACACAGAAGAGGTAGTAAAAGCTTTGCGGAAGATGAAAGCCGGCAAGGAAGCGGGTTTGGATGGAATTGTAGTGGAATTTATTGAAAAATGGGGTGACTGTATTGTTGACTGGTTGGTAAGGTTATTTAATGTATGTATGATTCATAGTGAGGTGCCTGAGGATTGACTGTATGCGTGCACAGTGCCAATGTACAAAGGCAAAGGGGATAAGATTGGGTGCTCAAATTACAGAGGTATAACTTTGTTGAGTATTCCTGGTAAATTATATGGGAGGGTATTGATTGAGAGGGTGAAGGCATGTACAGAGCATCAGATTGGGGAAGAGCAGTGTGGTTTCAGAAGTGGTAGAGGATGTTTGGATCAGGTGTTTGCTTTGAAGAATGTATGTGAGAAATACTTAGAAAAGCAAATGGATTTGTATGTAGCACTTATGGATCTGGAGAAGGTATATGATAGAGTTGATAGAGATGCTCTGTGGAAGGTAATAAGAATATATGGTGTGGGAGGCAAGTTGTTAGAAGAAGTAAAGAGTTTTTATCGAGGATGTAAGGCATGTGTACGTGTAGGAAGAGAGGAAAGTGACTGGTTCTCAGTAAATGCAGGTTTGCGGCAGGTGTGTGACGTCTCCATGGTTGTTTAATTTGTTTATGGATGAGGTTTTTAGGGAGGTGAATGCAAGAGTTTTGGAAAGACGGGAAAGTATGCAGTCTGTTGTGGATGAGAGAGCTTGGGAAGTGAGTCAGTTGCTGTTCGCTGACGATACAGCGCTGGTTGCTGATTCATGTGAGAAACTGCAGAAGCTGGTGACTGAGTTTGGTAAGGTGTGTGAAAGAAGAAAGTTGAGAGGAATTATGAATAAGAGCAAGGTTATTAGGTACAGTAGGGTTGAGGGTCAAGTCAGTTTAGAGGTAAGTTTGAATGGGGAAAAACTGGAGGAAGTGAAGTGTTTTAGATATCTGGGAGTGGATTTGGCAGCGGATGGCAGCGAAAGTGAATCATAGGGTGGGGGAGGGGGCGAAAATTCTGGGAGCCTTGAATAATATGTGGAAGTCGACAACATTATCTCGGAAAGCAAAAATAGGCATGTTTGAAAGAATACATGTTCCAACAACGTTGTATCGTTGCGAGGCGTGGGCTATGGATAGAGCTGTGCGGAGGAGCGTGGATGTGCTGGAAATGAAACGTTTAAGGACAATTTTGTGGTGTCAGCTGGTTTCATCAATTAAGTAATAATAGGGTAAGAGAGATGTGTGGTAACAAAGAGAGCGTGGTTGAGAGAGCAGAAGAGGGTATTTTGATATGGTTTGGTCACATAGAGAGAATGAGTGAGTAAAGATTGACCAAGAGGAATTATAGGTCAGAGGTGGAGGGAACGAGAAGTGAATGACCAAATTGGAGGTGGAAATATGGAGTGAAAAAGATTTCGAGTGATCGGGGCCTCAACATGCAGGAGGGTGAAAGGCGTGCAAGGAATAGAGTGAATTCGAAAGTTGTCTATACTGGGGTCGACGTGATATCAATGGATTGAACCAGGGCTATGAAGCGTCTTGGGTAAAAAATGGAAAGTTCTGTGAGGCCTGGATGTGGAAAGGGAGCTGTGGTTTCGGTGCATTATCACATGACAGCTAGGGACTGAATGTGAAGGAATGGGGCCTTTATTGTCTTTCCTTGTGCTACCTCGCACACAAGACGAAAGAGGAGGATGTTAATCCATGTGTGGCGAGGCGGCTATAGGAATGAATAAAGGCAGACAGTATGAACTACGTACCTGTGTATATATATATATATATATATATATATATATATATATATATATATATATATATATATATATATAATATATGTATATATATATATATATATATATATATATATATATATATATGTAAATATATATATATATATATATATATATATATATATATATATATATATATATATATATATATATATATATATATATATATATATATATATATATATATATATATATATATATATATATATATATATATATATATATATATATATATATATATACATGTCTGTGTGTGTATGTATATATATATATATATATATATATATATATATATATATATATATATATATATATATATATATATATATATATATATATATATATATATATATATATATATATATATATATATATCTTTCTTTCTTTCTTTCAAACTATTCGCCATTTCCCACATTAGCGAGGTAGCGTTAAGAACAGAGGAGTGGGCCTTTGAGGGAATACCCTCACCTGGCCCAATTCTCTGTTCCTTCTTTTGGAAAATTAAAAAAAAACAAGAGGGGAGGATTTCCAGCCCCCCGCTCCCTCCCCTTTTAGTCGCCTTCTACGACATGCAGGGAATACGTGGGAAGTATTCTTTCTCCCCTATCCCCAGGGAACACACACACACACACACACACACACATATATATATATATATATATATATATATATATATATATATATATATATATATATATATATATATATATATATATATTTATATATATATATATATATATATATTTTTTTTTTTTTTTGCTTTGTCGCTCTCTCCCGCGTTTGCGAGGTAGCGCAAGGAAACAGACGAAAGAAATGGCCCAACCCACCCCCATACACATGTATATACATACACGTCCACACAGCAAATATACATACCTACACAGCTTTCCATGGTTTACCCCAGACGCTTCACATGCCCTGATTCAATCCACTGACAGCACGTCAACCCCAGTATACCACATCGATCCAATTCACTCTATTCCTTGCCCTCCTTTCACCCTCCAGCATGTTCAGGCCCCGATCACTCAAAATCTTTTTCACTCCATCTTTCCACCTCCAATTTGGTCTCCCACTTCTCGTTCCCTCCACCTGCGACAGATATATCCTCTTGGTCAATCTTTCCTCACTCATTCTCTCCATGTGCCCAAACTATTTCAAAACACCCTCTTCTGCTCTCTCAACCACGCTCTATTTATTTCCACACATCTCTCTTACCCTTACGTTACTTACTCGATCAAACCACCTCACACCACACATTGTCCTCAAACATCTCATTTCCAGCACATCCACCCTCCTGCGCACAACTCTATCCATAGCCCATATATATATATATATATATATATATATATATATATATATATATATATATATATATATATATATATATATATATATATATATATATATATATGTATGTATATGTATACCTTGATATATATAGGTATGTATATTTGCGTGTGTGGACGTGTATGTATATACATGTGTAAGTGGGTGAGTTGGGCAATTATTTCGTGTGTTTCCTTGCGCGTAATCCAAAAACGCTCTCTGGCCATCTCTCCTACTTACATACGCATACTTATGTATATATAGTTTTTTAATCCAGGTATTACCAATCACCAGTCTTTTTTTCAATATATAAATCTGCAAGCTCTTGACCATTTCCATATATATATATATATATATGTTTTAAAAGCGAGATATACATAAGTATACTTATGTAAGTAGGAGAGATGGCCAGAGAGCGTTATTGGATTACGTGTTAATTGACAGGCGCGCGAAAGAGAGACTTTTGGATGTTAATGTGCTGAGAGGTGCAACTGGAGGGATGTCTGATAATTATCTTGTGGAGGCTAAGGTAAAGATTTGTATGGGTTTTCAGAAAAGAAGAGTGAATATTTTGGTGAAGAGGGTGGTGAGAGTAAGTGAGATTGGGAAGGAGACTTGTGTGAGGAAGCACCAGGAGAGACTGAGTACAGAATGGAAAGAGGTGAGAACAATGGAAGTAAGGGGAGTGGGGGAGGAATGGGAGGTATTTAGGGAATCAGGGATGGATTGCGCAAAAGATGCTTGTGGCATGAGAAGAGTGGGAGATGGGTTGATTAGAAAGGGTAGTGAGTGGTGGGATGAAGAAGTAAGAGTATTAGTGAAAGAGAAGAGAGAGGCATTTGGACGATTTTTGCAGGGAAAAATGCAATTGAGTGGGAGATGTATAAAAGAAAGAGACAGGAGGTCAAGAGAAAGGTGCAAGAGGTGAAAAAGAGTGCAAATGAGAGTTGGGGTGAGAGAGTATCATTAAATTTTAGGGAGAATAAAAAGAGGTTCTGGAAGGAGGTAAATAAAGTGCGAAAGACAAGGGAGCAAATGGGAACTTCAGTGAAGGGCGCAAATGGAGAGGTGATAACAAGTAGTGGTGATGTGAGAAGGAGATGGAGTGAGTATTTTGAAGGTTTGTTGAATGTGTTTGATGATAGAGTGGCAGATATAGGGTGTTTTGGTCGAGGTGGTGTGCAAAGTGAGAGGGTTAGGGAAAATGATTTGGTAAACAGAGAAGAGGTAGTAAAAGCTTTGCGGAAGATGAAAGCCGGCAAGGCAGCAGGTTTGGATGGTATTGCAGTGGAATTTACTAAAAAAGGGGGTGACTGTATTGTTGACTGGTTGGTAAGGTTATTTAATGTATGTATGACTCATGGTGAGGTGCCTGAGGATTGGCGGAATGCGTGCATAGTGCCATTGTACAAAGGCAAAGGGGATAAGAGTGAGTGCTCAAATTACAGAGGTATAAGTTTGTTGAGTATTCCTGGTAAATTATATGGGAGGGTATTGATTGAGAGGGTGAAGGCATGTACAGAGCATCAGATTGGGGAAGAGCAGTGTGGTTTCAGAAGTGGTAGAGGATGTGTGGATCAGGTGTTTGCTTTGAAGAATGTATGTGAGAAATACTTAGAAAAGCAAATGGATTTGTATGTAACATTTATGGATCTGGAGAAGGCATATGATAGAGTTGATAGAGATGCTCTGTGGAAGGTATTAAGAATATATGGTGTGGGAGGCAAGTTGTTAGAAGCAGTGAAAAGTTTTTATCGAGGATGTAAGGCATGTGTACGTGTAGGAAGAGAGGAAAGTGATTGGTTCTCAGTGAATGTAGGTTTGCGGCAGGGGTGTGTGATGCCTCCATCGTTGTCTAATTTGTTTATGGATGGGGTTGTTAGGGAGGTGAATGCAAGAGTTTTGGAAAGAGGGGCAAGTATGAAGTCTGTTGGGGATGAGAGAGCTTGGGAAGTGAGTCAGTTGTTGTTCGCTGATGATACAGCGATGGTGGCTGATTCATGTGAGAAACTGCAGAAGCTGGTGACTGAGTTTGGTAAAGTGTGTGAAAGAAGAAAGTTAAGAGTAAATGTGAATAAGAGCAAGGTTATTAGGTACAGTAGGGTTGAGGGTCAAGTCAATTGGGAGGTGAGTTTGAATGGAGAAAAACTGGAGGAAGTGAAGTGTTTTAGATATCTGGGAGTGGATCTGGCAGCGGATGGAACCATGGAAGCGGAAGTGGATCATAGGGTGGGGGAGGGGGCGAAAATTCTGGGAGCCTTGAAGAATGTGTGGAAGTCGAGAACATTATCTCGGAAAGCAAAAATGGGTATGTTTGAAGGAATAGTGGTTCCAACAATGTTGTATGGTTGCGAGGCGTGGGCTATGGATAGAGTTGTGCGCAGGAGGATGGATGTGCTGGAAATGAGATGTTTGAGGACAATGTGTGGTGTGAGGTGGTTTGATCGAGTAAGTAACGTAAGGGTAAGAGAGATGTGTGGAAATAAAAAGAGCGTGGTTGAGAGAGCAGAAGAGGGTGTTTTGAAATGGTTTGGGCACATGGAGAGAATGAGTGAGGAAAGATTGACCAAGAGGATATATGTGTCGGAGGTGGAGGGAACGAGGAGAAGAGGGAGACCAAATTGGAGGTGGAAAGATGGAGTGAAAAAGATTTTGTGTGATCGGGGCCTGAACATGCAGGAGGGTGAAAGGAGGGCAAGGAATAGAGTGAATTGGAGCGATGTGGTATACCGGGGTTGACGTGCTGTCAGTGGATTGAATCAGGGCATGTGAAGCGTCTGGGGTAAACCATGGAAAGCTGTGTAGGTATGTATATTTGCGTGTGTGGACGTATGTATATACATGTGTATGGGGGTGGGTTGGGCCATTTCTTTCGTCTGTTTCCTTGCGCTACCTCGCAAACGCGGGAGACAGCGAAAAAGCAAAAAAAAAGAAAAAAAAAAATATATATATATATATATATATATATATATATATATATATATATATATATATATATATATATATATATATATATATATATATATATATATATATATATATATATATATATCCCTGGGATTGGGGAGAAAGAATACTTCCCACGTATTCCCTACGTGTCGTAGAAGGCGACTTAAACGGGAGGGAGCGGGGGGTTGTAAGTCCTCCCCTCTCGTTTTTTTTTTCTAATTTTCCAATAGAAGGAACAGAGAAGTGGGCCAGGTGAGGATTTCCCTCAAAGGTCCAGTCCCCTGTTTTTAACGCTACCTTGCTAAAGCGGGAAATGGCGAATAGTTTGAAAAAAAAAAAAATATATATATATATAAATATATATATATATATATATACATTTTTTATTTTTTTGTTTTCTCGCTGTCTCCAGCGTTTGCGAGGTAGCGCAATGAAACATACGAAAGAAATGTCCCAACCCACCCCCAATACACATGCATATACATACACGTCCACACACGCAAATATACATACCTATACAGCTTTCTATGGTTTGCCCCAGACGCATCACATGCCCTGATTCAATCCACTGACAGCACGTCAACCCCGGTATACCACATCGATCTAATTCACTCTATTCCTTGCCCGCCTTTCACCCTCCTGCATGTTTAGGCCACGATCACTCAAAATCTTTTTCACTCAATCTTTCCACCTCTAATTTCGTCTCCCACTTCTCGTTCCCTCCACCTCCGACACATGTATCCTCTTGGTCAATCTTTCCTCACTCATTCTCTCCATTTGCACAAACCATTTCAAAACACCCTCTTCTGCTCTCTCAACCACGTTCTTTTCATTTCCAAACATCTCTCTTACCCTTACGTTACTTACTCGATCAAACCACCTCACACCACACATCGTCCTCAAACATCTCATTTCCAGCACATCCACCCTCCTGCGCACAACTCTATCGATAGCCCACGCCTCGCAATCATACAACATTGTTGGAACCACTATTCCTTCAAACATACCCATATTTCTTTCTGAGATAATGTTCTCGACTTCCACACATTCTTCAAGGCCTGAGGATTATCGTCCCCTCCCCCACCCTATGATTCATTACCGCTTCCATGGTTCCATCCGCTGCCAGATACACTCCCAGATATCTAAAACAATTTACTTCATCCAGTTTTTCTCCATTCAAACTCACCTCCCATTTGACTTGACCCTCAACCCTACTGTACCTAATAACCTTGCTCTTATTCATATTTACACTTAACTTTCTTTTTTCACACACTTTACCAAACTCAGTCACCAGCTTCTGCAGTTTCTCACATGCATCAGCCAACATCGCTGTATCATCAGCGAACAACAACTGATTCACTTCCCAAGCTCTCTCATCCCCAACAGACTTCATACTTGCCCCTCTTTCCAAAACTCTTGCATTCACCTCCCTAACAACCCCATCCATAAACAAATTAAACAACCATGGAGACATCACACACCCCTGCCGCAAACCTACATTCACTGAGAACCAATCACTTTCCTCTCTTCATACAGGTACACATGCCTTACATCCTCGATAAAAACTTTTCACTGCTTCTAACAACTTGCCTCCCACACCATATATTCTTAATACCTTCCACAGAGCATCTCTATCAACTCTATCATATGCCTTCTCCAGATCCATAAATGCTACATACAAATCCATTTGCTTTTCTAAGAATTTCTCACATACATTCTTCAAAGCAAACACCTAATCCACACATCCTCTACCACTTCTGAAACCACACTGCTCTTCCCCAATCTGATGCTCTGTACATGCCTTCACCCTCTCAATCAATACCCTCTCATATAATTTACCAGGAATACTCAACAAACTTATACCTCTGAAATTTGAGCACTCATTCTTATCCCCTTTGCCTTTGTACAATGGCACTATGCACTCATTCCGCCAATCCTCAGGCACCTCACCATGAGTCATACATACATTAAATAACCTTACCAACCAGTCAATAATACAGTCACCCCCTTTTTTAATAAATTCCACTGCAATACCATCCAAACCTGCTTCCTTGCCGGCTTTCATCTCCCACAAAGCTTTTACTACCTCTACTCTGTTTACCAAATCATTTTCCCTAACCCTCTCACTTTGCACACCACTTCGACCAAAACACCCTATATCTGCCACTCTATCATCAAACACATTCAACAAACCTTAAAAATACTCACTCCATCTCTTTCTCACATCACCACTACTTGTTATCACCTCCCCATTTGCGACCTTCACTGAAGTTCCCATTTGCTCCGTTGTTTTACGCACTCTATTTACCTCCTTCCAGAACATCTTTTTATTCTCCCTAAAATTTAATGATACTCTCTCACCCCAACTCTCATTTGCACTCTTTTTCACCTCTTGCACCTTTCTCTTGACCTCCTGTCTCTTTCTTTTATACATCCCTGCAAAAATCGTCCAAATGCCTCTCTCTTCTCTTTCACTAATAAACTTACTTCTTCATCCCACCACTCACTACCCTTTCTAATCAACCCACCTCCCACTTTTCTCATGCCACAAGCATCTTTTGCGCAATCCATTACTGATTCCCTAAATACATCCCATTCCTCTCCCACTCCCCTTACTTCCATTGTTCTCACCTTTTTCCATTCTGTACTCAGTCTCTCCTGGTACTTCCTCACATAAGTCTCCTTCCCAAGCTCACTTACTCTCACCACCCTCTTCAGCCCAACATTCACTCTTCTTTTCTGAAAACCCATACAAATCTTCACCTTAGCCTCCACAAGATAATGATCAGACATCCCTCCAGTTGCACCTCTCAGCACATTAACATCCAAAAGTCTCTCTTTCGAGCGCCTGTCAATTAACACGTAATCCAATAACGCTCTCTGGCCATCTCTCCTACTTACATACGTATACTTATGTATATCTCGCTTTTTAAACCAGGTATTCACAATCACCAGTCCTTTTTCAGCACATAAATCTACAAGCTCTTCACATTTCCATTTACAACACTGAACACCCAATGTATACCAATTATTCCCTCAACTGCCACATTACTCACCTTTGCATTCAAATCACCCATCACCATAACCCGGTCTCGTGCATCAAAACCACTAACACACTCAATAAGCTGCTCCCAAAACACTTGCCACTCATTATCTTTCTTCTCATGCCCAGGTGCATATGCACCAATAATTACCTATCTCTCTCCATCAAATTTCAGTTTTACCCATATTAATCGAGAATTTACTTTCTTACATTCTATCACATACTTCCACAACTCCTGTTTCAGGAGTACTGCTACTCCTTCCCTAGCTCTTTTCCCCTTACTAACCCCTGACTCTCCTCCCAAGACATTCCCAAACCACTCTTCCCCTTTACCCTTGAGCTTCGTTTCACTTAGAGCCAAAACATCCAGGTTCCTTTTCTCAAACATACTACCTATCTCTCCCTTTTTTACATCTTGGTTACATCCACACACATTTAGACACCCCAGTCGGAGCCTTCGAGGATGATGAGCACTCCCCGCGTGACTCCTGTTTCCCATTTTAGAAATTTAAAAAATACAAGGAGGGGAGGATTTCTGGCCCCCCGTTCCCGTCCCCTCTAATCGCTTTCTACGACACGCGAGGAATGCGAGGGAAGTATTCTTTCACCCCTATCCACAGTGACAATACACATATATATGCATATATATATATATATATATATATATATATATATATATATATATATATATATATATATATATATATATATATATATATATATATATAGATATATATATATATATTTTTTCTTTTTTTTTTATTATACTTTGTCGCTGTCTCCCGCTTTTGCGAGGTAGCGCAAGGAAACAGACGAGAGAATTGGCCCAACCCCCCCCCCATACACATGTATATACATACGTCCACACACGCAAATATACATACCTACACAGCTTTCCATGGTTTACCCCAGACGCTTCACATGCCTTGATTCAGTCCACTGACAGCACGTCAACACCGGTATACCACATCGCTCCAATTCACTCTATTCCTTGCCCTCCTTTCACCCTCCTGCATGTTCAGGCCCCGATCACACAAAATCTTTTTCACTCCATCTTTCCACCTCCAATTTGGTCTCCCTCTTCTCCTCGTTCCCTCCACCTCCGACACATATATCCTCTTGGTCAATCTTTCCTCACTCATTCTCTCCATGTGCCCAAACCACAGGTGGTGTGCAAAGTGCGAGGGTTAGGGAAAATGATTTGGTAAACAGAGAAGAGGTAGTAAAAGCTTTGCGGAAGATGAAAGCCGGCAAGGCAGCAGGTTTGGATGGTATTGCAGTGGAATTCATTAAAAAAGGGGGTGACTGTATTGTTGACTGGTTGGTAAGGTTATCTAATGTATGTATGACTCATGGTGAGGTGCCTGAGGATTGGCGGAATGAGTGCATAGTGCCGTTGTACAAAGGCAAAGCGGATAAGAGTGAGTGCTCAAATTACAGAGGTATAAGTTTGTTGAGTATTCCTGGCAAATTATATGGGAGGATATTGATTGAGAGGGTGAAGGCATGTACAGAGCATCAGATTGGGGAAGAGCAGTGTGGTTTCAGAAGTGGTAGAGGATGTGTGGATCAGGTGTTTGCTTTGAAAAATGTATGTGAAAAATACTTAGAAAAGCAAATGGATTTGTATGTAGCATTTATGGATTTAGATAAGGCATATGATAGAGTTGACAGAGATGCTCTGTGGAAGGTATTAAGAATATATGGTGTGGGAGGCAAGTTGTTAGAAGCAGTGAAAAGTTTTTATCGAGGATATAAGGCATGTGTATGTTTAGGAAGAGAGGAAAGTGATTGGTTCTCAGTGAATGTAGGTTTGCGGCAGGGGGTGTGTGATGTCTCCATGGTTGTTTAATTTGTTTATGGATGGGGTTGTTAGGGAGGTGAATGCAAGAGTTTTGGAAAGAGGGGCAAGTATGAAGTCTGTTGGGGATGAGAGACCTTGGGAAGTGAGTTAGTTGTTGATCGCTGATGATACAGCGCTGGTGGCTGATTCATGTGAGAAACTGCAGAAGCTGGTGACTGAGTTTGGTAAAGTGTGTGAAAGAAGAAAGTTAAGAGTAAATGTGAATAAGAGCAAGGTTATTAGGTACAGTAGGGTTGAGGGTCAAGTCAATTGGGAGGTGAGTTTGAATGGAGAAAAACTGGAGGAAGTGAAGTGTTTTAGATATCTGGGAGTGGATCTGGCAGCGGATGGAAGCATGGAAGCGGAAGTGGACCATAGGGTGGGGGAGGGGGCGAAAATTCTGGGAGCCTTGAAGAATGTTTGGAAGTCGAGAACATTATCTCGGAAAGCAAAAATGGGTATGTTTGAAGGAATAGTGGTTCCAACAATGTTGTATGGTTGCGAGGCGTGGGCTATGGATAGAGTTGTGCGCAGGAGGATGGATGTGCTGGAAATGAGATGTTTGAGGACAATATGTGGTGTGAGGTGGTTTGATCGAGTGAGTAACGTAAGGGTAAGAGAGATGTGTGGAAATAGAAAGAGCGTGGTTGAGAGAGCAAAAGAGGGTGCTTTGAAATGGTTTGGTCACATGGAGAGAATGAGTGAGGAAAGATTGACCAAGAGGATATATGTGTCGGAGGTGGAGGGAACGAGGAGAAGAGGGAGACCAAATTGGAGGTGGAAAGATGGAGTGAAAAAGATTTTGTGTGATCGGGGCCTTAACATGCAGGATGGTGAAAGGAGGGCAAGGAATAGAGTAAATTGGAGCGATGTGATATACCGGGTTTGACGTGCTGTCAGTGGATTGAATCAAGGCATGTGAAGCGTCTGGGGTAAACAATGGAAAGCTGTGTAGGTATGTATATTTGCGTGTGTGTGGACGTATGTATATACATGTGTATGGGGTGGGTTGGGCCATTTCTTTCGTCTGTTTCCTTGCGCTACCTCGCAAAGGCGGGAGACAGCGGCAAAAAAAAAAAAAAAAATATATATATATATATATATATATATATATATATATATATATATATATATATATATATATATATATATATATATATATATTTTCGGTGCATTATACATGACAGGGCATACATGACAGCGTCTGGGGTAAACCATGGAAAGTTCTGTGGGGGGATTGGATGTGGAAAGGGAGCTGTGGTTTCGGTGCATTATTACAAGATAGCTAGATATTGAGTGTGAACGAATGGGGCCTTTGTTGTCTTTTCCTAGCGCTACATCGCACACAAGGGGGAAGGGGGTTGTTATTACATGTGTGGCGAGGTAGCGATGGGAATAAATAAAGGCAGACAGTATGAATTCAGTATGAATTAAGTACATGTGTATATATGTATATGTCTCTGCGTGTATATATATGTATACATTGAGATGTATAGGTATGTATATTTGCGTGTGTGTATATACATGTGTATGTGGGTGGGTTGGGCCGTTCTTTCGTCTGTTTCCTTGCGCTACCTCACTAACGTGGGAGACAGCAACAAAGCAAAATAGAATAATAAAATAATAATATATATATATATATATATATATATATATATATATATATATATATATATATATATATATATATATATATATATATATATATATATATATATATATATATATATATATATATATATATATATATATATATATATATATATATATATATATATAGAAAGCTCCAACAGCCAGGATCGAACCTGGGACCTCTTGTTCTATGAAGGTATGCGTTCATATACACTTTATTCGTATTCATATAACTCCGCGTTGTACAGTCAGTACAAGCAAATGGATTTGTATATAGCATTTATGGACCTGGAGAAGGCATATGATAGAGTTGATAGAGATGCTCTGTGGAAGGTATTAAGAATATATGGTGTGGGAGGCAAGTTGTTAGAAGCAGTGAAAAGTTTTTATCGAGGATGTAAGGCATGTGTACGCGTAGGAAGAGAGGAAAGTGATTGGTTCTCAGCGAATGTAGGTTTGCGGCAGGGATGTGTGATGTCTCCATGGTTGTTTAATTTGTTTATGGATGGGGTTGTTAGGGAGGTGAATGCAAGAGTTTTGGAAAGAGGGGCAAGTATGAAGTCTGTTGGGGGATGAGAGAGCTTGGGAAGTGAGTCAGTTGTTGTTCGCTGATGATACGGCGCTGGTGGCTGATTCATGTGAGAAACTGCAGAAGCTGGTGGCTGAGTTTGGTAAAGTGTGTGAAAGAAGAAAGTTAAGAGTAAATGTGAATAAGAGCAAGGTTATTAGGTACAGTAGGGTTGAGGGTCAAGTCAATTGGGAGGTGAGTTTGAATGGAGAAAAACTGGAGGAAGTGAAGTGTTTTAGATATCTGGGAGTGGATCTGGCAGCGGATGGAACCATGGAAGCGGAAGTGGATCATAGGGTGGGGGAGGGGGCGAAAATTCTGGGAGCCTTGAAGAATGTGTGGAAGTCGAGAACATTATCTCGGAAAGCAAAAATGGGGGTATATATATACATATATATATATATATATATATATATATATATATATATATATATATATATATATATATATATATATATATATATATATATATATATATATATATATATATATATATATACATATATATATATATATATATACATAAATATGTATATTCTCTGTTTACCAAATCATTCTCCCTAACTCTCTCACTTTGCATACCACCTCGACCAAAACACCCTATATCTGCCACTCTATCATCAAACACATTGAACAAACCTTCAAAATTCTCACTCCATCTCCTCACATCATCACTACTTGTTATCACCTCCCCATTAACCCCCTTCACTGATGTTTCCATTTGTTCCCTTGTTTTACGCACTTTATTTACCTCCTTCCAGAACGTCTTTTATTCTCCCTAAAATTTAATGATACTCTCTCACCCCAACTCTCATTTGCCCTCTATTTCACCTCTTGCAGTGATTTTTTTTTTTTTTATCATATAACCAAATTATATTTTGAACATAGTCTAATATTGGAAGTATAGTTCATTATTATTTTGAAATTTGAAACATTGGTATTGGTTCTGAACTAATGATGGTTCAACTTTGTTGTATTGATTAAGAAGTAATGCAGTTGTGTTTTGTAACCCACACAGCAACTAGAGGTTAAGATGTTATCTTTTTGAATTCTGTTTGATGTACATGTATAGAGTAAATATCTTATGCTTAATCATTTACAAACGTGAAATGGATAACACCTCACCCCATTTCACTGTATCCTGTGCATGCATTTCACCCCAAGCACTCAAAATATTTTTCACTCCATACTTCCATCTCCATTATCCCTGGGGATAGGGGATTAAGAATACTTCCCACGTATTCCCTGCGTGTCGTAGAAGGCGACTAAAAGGGGAGGGAGCGGGGGGCTGGAAATCCTCCCCTCTCGTTTTTTTTTTTAATTTTCCAAAAGAAGGAACAGAGAATTGGGCCAGGTGAGGGTATTCCCTCAAAGGCCCAGTCCTCTGTTCTTAATGCTACCTCGCTAACGCGGGAAATGGCGAATAGTTTAAAAGAAAAGAAGAAAGAAATATATATATATATATATATATATATATATATATATATATATATATATATATATATATATATATATATATATATATAAATATGTATATATATATATATATATATATATATATACATATATATATATATATATATATATATATATATATATATATATATATATATATATATATATATATATATATATATATATATATATGTATATATACATATATATATATATATATATACATATATATATATATATATATATATATATATATATATATATATATATATATATATATATATATATATATATATATATATATATATATATATTTTTTTTTTTAAACTATTCGCCATTTCCCGCGTTAGCGACGTAGCGTTAAGAACAGAGGACTGGGCCTTTTTTGGAATAACCTCACCTGGCCCCCTCTGTTCCTTCTTTTGGAAAATTAAAAAAAAAAGAGAGGGGAGGATTTCCAGCCCCCCGCTTCCTCTCCTTTTATTCGCCTTCTACGACACGCAGGGAATACGTGGGAAGTATTCTTAATCCCCTATCCCTAGGGATAATATATATATATATATATATATATATATATATATATATATATATATATATATATATATATATATATATATATATATATATATATATATATATATGTATATATATATATATATATATATATATATATATATATATATATATATATATATATATATATATATATATATATATATATATATATATATATATATATATATATATATATATATATATATACATATATATATATATATATATATATATATATATAATATATATATATATATATATATATATATATATATATATATATATATATATATATATATATTAATATACATACATATATATATATATATATATATATATGTATATATATATATATATATTTATATATATTTATCTTTTATTTTTTTTTTATTATACTTTGTCGCTGTCTCCCGCGTTTGCGAGGTAGCGCAAGAAAACAGACGAAAGAAATGGCCCAACCCCCCCCATACACATGTATATACATACGTCCACACACGCAAATATACATACCTACACAGCTTTCCATGGTTTACCCCAGACGCTTCACATGCCTTGATTCAATCCACTGACAGCACGTCAACCCCGGTATACCACATCGCTCCAATTCACTCTATTCCTTGCCCTCCTTTCACCCTCCTGCATGTTCAGGCCGCGATCACACAAAATCTTTTTCACTCCATATTTCCACCTCCAATTTGGTCTCCCTCTTCTCCTCGTTCCCTCCACCTCTGACACATATATCCTCTTGGTCAATCTTTCCTAACTCATTCTCTCCATGTGCCCAAACCACTTCAAAACACCCTCTTCTGCTCTCTCAACCACGCTCTTTTTATTTCCACACATCTCTCTTACCCTTACGTTACTCACTCGATCAAACCACCTCACACCACACATTGTCCTCAAACATCTCATTTCCAGCACATCCATCCTCCTGCGCACAACTCTATCCATAGCCCACGCCTCGCAACCATACAACATTGTTGGAACCACTATTCCTTCAAACATACCCATTTTTGCTTTCCGAGATAATGTTCTCGACTTCCACACATTCTTCAAGGCCCCCAGAATTTTCGCCCCCTCCCCCACCCTATGATCCACTTCCGCTTCCATGGTTCCATCCGCTGCCAGATCCACTCCCAGATATCTAAAACACTTCACTTCCTCCAGTTTTTCTCCATTCAAACTCACCTCCCAATTGACTTGACCCTCAACCCTACTGTACCTAATAACCTTGCTCTTATTATATATATATATATAGGGGATAGGGGAGAAAGAATACTTCCCACGTATTCCCTGCGTGTCGTAGAAGGCGACTAAAAGGGGAGGGAGCGGGGGGCCAGAAATCCTCCCCTCTCATTTTTTTTTCTTTTTTTTTTCCAAAAGAAGGAACAGAGAAGGGGGCCAGGTGAGGATATTCTCTGAAAGGCCCAGTTCTCTGTTCTTAACCCTACCTCGCTAACGCGGGAAATGGCGAATAGTTTGAAAGAAGAAAGAATGAGAATATATATATATATATATATATATATATATATATATATATATATATATATATATATATATATATATATATATATATATATATATATATATATATATATATATATATGTGTGTACTATTCCTGGGGATAGTTTGAAATAATACTTCCCACGCATTCCTCACATGTTGTAAAAGGCGACTAAAGGGTACGGGAGCGGCGGGCTGGAAACCCTCTCCTCCTTGTATCTTAACTTTCTAAAAGGGGGAAGAGAAGAAGGAGTCGCGTGGGGAGTGCTCATCCTTCTCGAAGGCTTAGATTGGGGTGTCTAAATGTGTGTGTAAGTAACCAAGATGAGAAAAAAGAAGAGATAGTTAATATGTTTGAGGAAAGGAACCTGGATGTTCTGGCTCTGTGTAAAACGAAGCTCAAGGGTAAGGGGGAAGAGTGGTTTGGGAATTTCTTGGGAGTGAAGTCAGGGGCTAGTGAGATGACAAGAGCAAACGAAGGAGTAGCACTACTTCTGAAAAAGGAGTGGTGGGAGTATGTGACAAAGTGGAAGAAAGTTGACTCTAGATTGAAATGGGTAAAACTGAAAGTGGATGGAGGGAGATGGGTGATTTTTGGTACATATGCGCCTGGAAATGAGAATAAAGATTATGAGAGGCAAATGTTTTGGGAGCAGCTGAGTGAGTGTGTTAGTAATTTTGATGCACAAAACCGGGTTATAGTGACGGGTGATTTGAGTGCAAAGGTCGGAAATGTGGCAATTGGGGGAATAATTGGTGTTCATGGGGTGTTCAGTGTTGTAAATAGAGATGGTGAGGAGCTTGTACATTTAGTTGCTGAAAATAAACTGGTGATTAGGAATGCCTGATTTAAAAACGGATATATACATAAGCATACGTATGTAAGTAGGAGAGATGGCCAGAGAGCGTTATTGGATTGCGTGTTAATTGATAGCCGCGCGAAAGAGACACTTTTGGGTGTTATTGCGCTGAGAGGTGTAACTGGATAGATGTCTGATCATTATCTTTTGGAGGCGAAGGTGAAGATTTGCAGAGGTTTTCAGAAAAGAAGAGAGAATTTTGGAGTGAAAAGAGTGGTGAGAGTAAATGAGCTTGGGAAGGAGACTTGTGTGAGGAAGTACCTGGAGAGACTGAGTACAGAATGGAAAAAGGTGAGAGCAAAGGAGGTCAGGGGAGTGGGGGAGGAATGGGATGTATTTAGGGAAGCAGTGATGGCTCTCGCAAAAGATGCCTTTGGCTTGAGAATCGTGGGTAGTGGGCAGATTAGAAACGGTAATGAGTGGTGGGATGAAGAAGTAAGATTATTAGTGAAAGAGAAGAGAGAGGCATTTGGACGTTTTTTGTAGGGAAATAATGCAAATGAGTGGGAGATGTATAAAAGAAAGGAGCAGTAGGTCAAGAGAAAGGTGCAAGATGTGAAAAAGAGGGCAAATGAGTATTCGGGTGAGAAAGTATCATTAAATTTTAGTGAAATTAAAAAGATGTTTCAGAAGGAGGTAAATAAAGTGCGTAAGCCAAGGGAACAAATGGGAACTTCACTGAAGGGGGCTAATGGGGAGGTGATAAGTAGTGGTGATGTGAGGAGTAGGAGTGAGTATTTTGAAGGTTTGTTGAATGTTTGATGATAGAGTGGCAGATATAGGGTGTTTTGGTCGAGGTGGTGTGCAAAGTGAGAGGGTTAGGGAAAATGATTTGGTAAACAGAGACGAGGTAGTAAAAGCTTTGCGGAAGATGAAAGCCGGCAAGGCAGCGCGTTTGGATGGTATTGCAGTGGAATTTATTAAAAAAGAGGGTGATTATATTGTTCACTGGTTAATAAGGTTATTTAATGTGTGCATGACTCATGGTGAGGTGCCTGAGGATTGGCGGAATGCTTGCATAGTGCCATTTTACAAAGGCAAAGGGGATAAAAGTGAGTGCTCAAATTACAGAGGTATAAGTTTGCTAGGCATTCCTGGGAAATTATATGGGAGGGTATTGACTGAGCGGGTGAAGGTATGTACAGAGCATCAGATTGGGGAAGAGCAGTGTGGTTTCAGAAGTGGTAGAGGATGTGTGGATTAGGTGTTTGCTTTGAAGAATGTATGTGAGAAATACTTAGAAAGCAAATAGATTTGTATGTAGCATTTATTGATCTGGAGAAGGATATAATAGAGTTGATAGAGATGCTCTGTGGAAGGTATTAAGAATATATGGTGTGGGAGGCAAGTTGTTAGAAGCAATGAAAAGTTTTTATCGAGGATGATGTACGTGTAGGAAGAGAGGAAAGTGATTGGTTCTCAGTGAATGTAGGTTTGCGACAGGGGTGTGTGATGTCTCCATGGTTTTTTGATTCGTTTATGGATGGAGTTGTTAGCTAGGTGAATGCACGAGCTTTGGAAAGAGGGGCATGCAGTCTGTTGGGTATGAGAGAGCTTGGGAAGTGAGTCAGTTGCTGTTCGCTGATGATACAGCACTGTTGGCTGATTCGTGTGAGAAATAGCAGAGGTTGGTGACTGATTTTGGTAAAGTGTGTGAAAGAAGAAAGCTGAGAGCAAATGTGAATAAGAGCAAGGTTATTAGGTACAGAAGGGTTAAGGGACAAGTTATTTGAGAGGTAAGTTTGAATGGAGAAAAACTGGAGGAAGTGAATTGATTTAGATATCTGGGAGTGGATTTGGCAGCTGATCGAACCATGGAAGCGGAAGTGAATCATAGGGTCGATGAGGTGGCGAAAATTCTGGTAGCCTTGAAGAATGTGTGGAAGTCGAGAACATTATCTCGGAAAGCAAAAATGGGTATGTTTGAAGGAATAGTGGTTCCAACAATGTTGTATGGTTGCGAGGCGTGGGCTATGGATAGAGTTGTTCGGAGGAGGGTGGATGTGCTGGAAATGAGATGTTTGAGGACATTATGTGGTGTGAGGTGGTTTGATCGAGTAAGTAATGTTAGGGTAAGAGAGATGTGTGGTAGCAAAAAGAGTGTGGTTGAGAGAGCAGAAGAGGGTGTTTTGAAATGGTTTGGTCACATGGAGAGAATAAGTGAGGAAAGATTGACAAAGAGGATATATGTGTCAGAGGTGGAGGTAACGAGGAGAAGTGGGAGACCAAATTGGGGGTGGAAAGATGGAGTGAAAGTGAATTTGAGTGATGGGAGCCTCAACATGCAGGAGGGTGAATGAAGTGCAAGGAATAGAGTGAATTGTACGATGTGGTATACCGGGGTCGACGTGCTGTCAATGGATTGAACCAGGGCATGTGAAGCGTCTGGGGTAAACCATGGAAAGTTTTGTGGGGCCTGGATGTGGTAAGGGAGCTTTGGTTTCGGTGCATTATTACATGACAGCTAGAGACTGAATGTGAGCAAAAGTAGCCTTTGTTGTCTTTTTTTAGCGCTAACTGGCGCACATTGGGGGGAGGTGGTGGATATTTTCATATGTGGCGGGGTGGCGATGGGAATGAATAAAGGCAGACAGTATGAGTTATATGCATATGTATATATGCATATGTCTGTTTTAGTATATATATATGTATACGTTGAGATGTATAGGTATGTACGTGTATACGTGTATGTTTTTGGGTTGGGCCATTCTTTCGTCTGTTTCCTTGCGCTACCTCGCTAACGCGGGAGACAGCGACATAATAAAATAATAATGATAATAACATGTATATAAATATATATATATACATACAAAGCTCCAACAGCCAGGATCGAACTTGGGACCCCTTGTGCAAGAGGCAGGCATGCTAACCGCTAGGCTAAGGGACTGTATAATAGGAAACAACTATTCGAAATACTAAGTACTCGAATACCCTTCGTCTCACTATGGTGAGCAACGGGGTCTATCGGTTGTTTCCGAACAGAACACATAGCCAGCTGATAGCGTTTTACCGAACCTGACTGTACAACGCGGAGTTATATGAATACGAATAAAGTGTATATGAACGCGCACCTTCATAGAACATACAAAGCTCCAAGAGCCAGGATCGAACCTGGGACCCCTTGTGCAAGAGGCAGGCATGCTAACCGCTAGGCTAAGGGACTGTATAATAGGAAACAACTATTCGAAATACTAAGTACTCGAATACCCTTCGTCTCACAATGGTGACCAACGGGGTCTATCGGTTGTTTCCGAACAGAACACATAGCCAGCTGATAGCGTTTTACCGAACCTGACTGTACAACGCGGAGTTATATGAATACGAATAAAGTGTATATGAACGCCTCTTGCACAAGGGGTCCCAGGTTCGATCCTGGCTGTTGGAGCTTTGTATGTTCTATGAAGGTGCGCGTTCATATACTGATAGTCTCTCACCCCAACTCTCATTTGCCCTTTTTTTCACCTCTTGCACCTTTCTCTTGACCTCCTGTCTCTTTCTTTTATACTTCTCCCACTCAATTGCATTTTTTCCCTGCAAAAATCGTCCAAATGCCTCTCTCTTCTCTTTCACTAATACTCTTACTTCTTCATCCCACCACTCACTACCCTTTCTAAACAGCCCACCTCCCACTCTTCTCATGCCACAAGCATCTTTTGCGCAATCCATCACTGATTCCCTAAATACATCCCATTCCTCCCCGACTCCCCTTACTTCCATTGTTCTCACCTTTTTCCATTCTGTACACAGTCTCTCCTGGTACTTCCCCACACAGGTCTCCTTCCCAAGCTCACTTACTCTCACCACCTTCTTCACCCCAACATTCACTCCTCTTTTCTGAAAACCCATACTAATCTTCACCTTAGCCTCCACAAGATAATGATCAGACATCCCTCCAGTTGCACCTCTCAGCACATTAACATCCAAAAGTCTCTCTTTCGCACGCCTGTCAATTAACACGTAATCCAATAACGCTCTCTGGCCATCTCTCCTACTTACATAAGTATACTTATGTATATCTCGCTTTTTAAACCAGGTATTCCCAATCATCAGTCCTTTTTCAGCACATAAATCTACAAGCTCTTCACCATTTCCATTTACAACACTGAACACCCCATGCATACCAATTATTCCCTCAACTGCCACATTACTCACCTTTGCATTCAAATCACCCATCACTATAACCCGGTCTCGTGCATCAAAACCGCTAACACATTCATTTAGCTGCTCCCAAAACACTTGCCTCTCATGATCTTTCTTCTCATGCCCAGGTGCATATGCACCAATAATCACCCACCTCTCTCCATCAACTTTCAATTTTACCCATATTAATCGAGAATTTACTTTCTTACATTCTATCACATACTCCCACAACTCCTGTTTCAGGAGTATTGCTACTCCTTCCCTTGCTCTTGTCCTCTCACTAACCCCTGACCCTAGGGATCACATAATGGTTAGAAGCAAGTTAGGTTAGGATACTTAGGTTGGTACTGTTGTCATTTGGAATACTCTAGGCATATATGAAAAGGGAGACAACATTGGTGAAGTTTCAGTTAAGGGGCATCACAGAAACAACATGAATTTTGATACAATGCACATAACTGGATTACATATAATTAGTTCAGATGACTTAGATAGGTAGGGCGTGATTCATAATACTATTTTTTATTCTATGATACTGAATTTGTATTAGAGGACAGTGTAGAGCTGAGTTTTATGGGAAGTTAGAGTCAGAGAAAAATAAGTTTCCTGTATGTACATGTATAGGAATTTGGATGCTTTAGAAATGTTTCAAATTTGTGAATTATAATAAATGACACCACATATTTTTACCATCTCAGCACCTATTTACATTGAACAAAAAAGGAGCCGGCATATGTTAGCACTTCATACTTCGTTAATGCTCAACTTGTTTAATCTTAAATTAATCATGATGTTTAGTGATGTCATAAATATATGGTGTCACATATATGACATAAAGGCTTTGTTCTGATGCTTTTGGGTGAGATTTGATATTGTTTTTCTGTGATGATCAAAATTTTGGACCGATTGATTAAGTATTTATTGTATTTAAGTTATTTAATGTATAAAAAAAAAAAAGATAATGTTTGCAGTGTATGACATGGTGCTGAATTATGGAAAATGTCTTCTCTTAAAGGATGAAGCCTATTATTATATCCCATTCTTTTGTGGTATTCCCCATGGCTGTTTTCTGTCTTGTCAGTAGAGTTTACTTAAGCATTATTTTGTAATTTACAGTTTTTATAATTGAAAAATTTTAGTATATGATTAACATTCATTTCAAGCTAAAAGTCTGTTTCTAAATTGTTCTTACATTTTTCATATGTATATATATGTATGTGTGTGTGTGTGTGTGTATGTGCATATGTGTGTGTGTGTGTGTGTGTGTGTATATGTATATATATATGTATATTATCCCTGGGGATAGGGGTGAAAGAATACTTCCCACGTATTCCTCGCGTGTCGTAGAAAGCGACTAGAGGGGACGGGAGCGGGGGGCCGGAAATCCTCCCCTCCTTGTATTAACTTTCTAAAATGGGAAACAGAATATATATATATATATATATATATATATATATATATATATATATATATATATATATATATATATATATATACATATATATATATATATATATATATATATATATATATATATATATATATATATATATATATATATATATATATATATATATATACATAATGTATATCTGAAGTTTTTCATTTTTTGATTATTGCAATTCATCTTTTTCCTCGCACAGTACTCAACCTCATATTTTTCATTTGTGTTTATCTCATGTCGAAGCTTCTCTTGCATTTTATCAGTTTTTCTTTTATTATTTCATTTTGCTTTGTTTCTGATTCATTGCTTTACAACGGGATGCTCTTCATTTTTACTTACATATAGTAAACGACTGAGACTCATTCTCCATATTGTACCTAATGTGGTCACTATCTTATGGTGACACGTGACCTTGTCCGCCTTAGTCGACGGTCACCTTTGTGCAATAATCGACCTAGTCCCCTTCAGTTGGGGTAAGGTCACACCTCTCTGAGTAATGATCTTTCTTCCATCAGGAAAGGTAAAGTTGCATTGTGTGACTGGTGACTTTTTCTCCGTCAGCAGCCATAACGTCACACCTGTGTGACTGGTGACCTGATTAACTCAGGTGACAGTCTCCTTCAACAGCCGTAAGGTAAACAGTTTTGAACGTTAAAGTCAGAAATGTAGGGAGGAATGAGGCAGTCAGGCAGGTATTTAAATAAGAATGAAAATAATTACCTAATCTCAGGTCCCCAAAGTGTTCTCTTTTTTTATCCAAAATTCTGCTGTCCTCTCTGTTTCAACAGCATTTCCCTCTCCTCCAGGGAAATGAAAATTGTAGACCTCGCTCGGTGAAAGAAAGGTTCCTAGACAACATCTTTTTATATTTCGTTGTTCTATACATCGACAGCAGATCACTTCAGATTTTCGCCCATTGCAGTAAGGTACATACGTGATCTGCCCCACCTCTTCATCACATTAACGGCCTTACCAAGTACCGGAGGTAAATACCATATTCAACATGTCTGTATTCATTAGTCATGATTAAGCTGAAAGATTTTCTCTGCAATACTAACCTGGGTTTTTGGTGCTGCAAGAGTTTGTGAAACACGGTCATTGGCTGGGGACCGAATAAATTGTGGATTTTGTTTCATGTCTGCATGGCGATTATGATAATCTGTCCTCCGACCTGATTGTGTGCTGGCATGATAACTCTCAAGGGATCTCCTTACCCAACTACATGTGGAAAAAAGATAATTGATACCTTTTATCGAGGAAATAGAATAACTGAAATAAATCTGAATAACTATCGCAGATGAATATGAAAATAAGTTGATTTTGTACCATATAATTTCTACAATGAACCCCACCAGTTCGTACCATGCACGAGAGCCTGGTATCATAAGACCCTACGTGTGTGAGGATATTTTGGACACACAAGCAACACCACATATCTGTTTGTTGTCATAGCTTTTGCCTGACTTTTCTAGTTAGTTATAATATACGACTGATCGAGGGTATCTCATCTATGGAAAAATGTGTGTGCGTGTGTGTGTGTGTGAGAGAGAGAGAGGGAGAGAGAGAGAGAGAGAGAGAGAGAGAGAGAGAGAGAGAGAGAGAGAGAGAGAGAGAGAGAGAGAGAGAGAGAGAGAGAGAGAGGCCATTACAAAGGACCAAACCAATACAGAGGGAAGGATTACAGGACTGAGGGTTGTTTGGAAAACGATTTTCCGACTTTCAGAAATAAAACAAAAAGAAAAGCTGCAAAACCTTTGCTCATCCCTCAGGACTGAACACGTTAGGGGAGGAGATTACAAGGACTGGGCTCAACCAGAATTACCGTCAGTGGGAGGGGAACTAGAATGAAGCCTGTGAATAATCCGTACAGAGGGTTACATCACTGGGTCCCAACGGTTTTGACTCGTGCAACATCAGAAGCTGCCTTCCCATCACAGTGTCCCTCCTTACGTGTACAAACATAAGAACACCACTGTATATCATTCTAATCTTAGGACATTCTTTAGCTTCTGACATCACTTGACATATACATTTCCTTTTCTTTTTATACTTGCCTGCCATTTCTCGCTCTTATCCATTCTCAAGTTGTCGTGCATATTGCACCGAACTTTTTTTTACATATTTGACAATCTTTCCATAGACCAATATTCCCAGGTAACTTCCAAAACAGTTTTGGGTCCTCTCTCTCACGGGTACAAACGTAATGTGCGTGTGTCTCTATGTTTATGTATATATGTGAGTACATCTTTATTTTTTCCTTTTGCAACCAGTATGACATGGACCGGGTTCGATTTGATTTACGTAGGTTTCATTTACATTGGATTGATTTATGTTCGATCATCATATGTTCGGGTATCGACATTACCATAATGCCCGGGAGGCGATTTGCAGCGTCCTCGGGATTCAAGAGTGCCTGGGCTGTCCTAATGGGCATAGGGACCCAAAGCGAAAGTAACAGCTCAGTAAAGACAGTATTTATCTTACCGGTGGCCAAGAATAAGGTATACACCTGCCGTTTCCGATGGCCCAGATTCGATGACGAAATTCTTCAGATTGATTTACACACATACACATAAACATACACACAAATCTCTCTCTCTCTCTCTCTCTCTCTCTCTCTCTCTCTCTCTCTCTCTCTCTCTCTCTCTCTCTCTCTCTCTCTCTCTCTCTCTCTCTCTCTCTCTCTCTCTCTCTCTCTCTCTCTCTCTCTCTCTCTATCTATCTATCTATCTATATATATATATATATATATATATATATATATATATATATATATATATATATATATATATATATATATATATATATATATACATAAGTATACTTATGTAAGTAGGAGAGATGGCCAGAGAGCGTTATTGGATTACGTGTTAATTGACAGGCGTGCGAAAGAGAGACTTTTGGATGTTAATGTGCTGAGAGGTGCAACTGGAGGGATGTCTGATCATTATCTTATGGAGGCTAAGGTGAAGATTTGTATGGGTTTTCAGAAAAGAAGAGTGAATGTTGGGGTGAAGAGGGTGGTGAGAGTAAGTGAGCTTGAGAAGGAGACCTGTGTGAGGAAGTACCAGGAGAGACTGAATACAGAATGGAAAAAGGTGAGAACAATGGAAGTAAGGGAAGTGGGGGAGGAATGGGATGTATTTAGGGAATCAGTGATGGATTGCGCAAAAGATGCTTGTGGCATGAGAAGAGTGGGAGGTGGGTTGATTAGAAAGGGTAGTGAGTGGTGGGATGAAGAAGTAAGAGTATTAGTGAAAGAGAAGAGAGAGGCATTTGGACGATTTTTGCAGGGAAGAAATGCAATTGAGTGGGAGATGTATAAAAGAAAGAGACAGGAGGTCAAGAGAAAGGTGCAAGAGGTGAAAAAAAGGGCAAATGAGAGTTGGGGTGAGAGAGTATCATTAAATTTTAGGGAGAATAAAAAGATGTTCTGGAAGGAGGTAAATAAAGTGCGTAAGAGAAGGGAGCAAATGGGAACTTCAGTGAAGGGCGCAAATGGGGAGGTGATAACAAGTAGTGGTGATGTGAGAAGGAGATGGAGTGAGTATTTCGAAGGTTTGTTGAATGTGTTTGATGATAGAGTGGCAGATATAGGGTGTTTTGGTCGAGGTGGTGTGCAAAGTGAGAGGGTTAGGGAAAATGATTTGGTAAACAGAGAAGAGGTAGTAAAAGCTTTGCGGAAGATGAAAGCCGGCAAGGCAGCAGGTTTGGATGGTATTGCAGTGGAATTTATTAAAAAAGGGGGTGACTGTATTGTTGACTGGTTGGTAAGGTTATTTAATGTATGTATGACTCATGGTGAGGTGCCTGAGGATTGGCGGAATGCGTGCATAGTGCCATTGTACAAAGGCAAAGGGGATAAGAGTGAGTGCTCAAATTACAGAGGTATAAGTTTGTTGAGTATTCCTGGTAAATTATATGGGAGGGTATTGATTGAGAGGGTGAAGGCATGTACAGAGCATCAGATTGGGGAAGAGCAGTGTGGTTTCAGAAGTGGTAGAGGATGTGTGGATCAGGTGTTTGCTTTGAAGAATGTATCTGAGAAATACTTAGAAAAGCAAATGGATTTGCATGTAGCATTTATGGATCTGGAGAAGGCATATGATAAAGTTGATAGAGATGCACTGTGGAAGGTATTAAGAATATATGATGTGGGAGGAAAGTTGTTAGAAGCAGTGAAAAGTTTTTATCGAGGATGTAAGGCATGTGTACGTGTAGGAAGAGAGGAAAGTGATTGGTTCTCAGTGAATGTAGGTTTGCGGCAGGTGTGTGTGATGTCTCCATGGTTGTTTAATTTGTTTATGGATGGGGTTGTTAGGGAGGTAAATGCAAGAGTTTTGGAAAGAGGGGCAAGTATGAAGTCTGTTGGGGATGAGAGAGCTTGGGAAGTGAGTCAGTTGTTGTTCGCTGATGACACAGCGCTGGTGGCTGATTCATGTGTGAAACTGCAGAAGCTGGTGACTGAGTTTGGTAAAGTGTGTGGAAGAAGAAAGTTAAGAGTAAATGTGAATAAGAGCAAGGTTATTAGGTACAGTAGGGTTGAGGGTCAAGTCAATTGGGAGGTGAGTTTGAATGGAGAAAAACTGGAGGAAGTGAAGTGTTTTAGATATCTGGGAGTGGATCTGGCAGCGGATGGAACCATGGAAGCGGAAGTGGATCATAGGGTGGGGGAGGGGGCGAGAATTCTGGGGGCCTTGAAGAATGTGTGGAAGTCGAGAACATTATCTCGGAAAGCAAAAATGGGTATGTTTGAAGGAATAGTGGTTCCAACAATGTTGTATGGTTGCGAGGCGTCGGCTATGGATAGAGTTGTGCGCAGGAGGATGGATGTGCTGGAAATGAGATGTTTAAGGACAATGTGTGGTGTGAGGTGGTTTGATCGAGTGAGTAACGTAAGAGTAAGAGAGATGTGTGGAGATAAAAAGAGCGTGGTTGAGAGAGCAGAAGAGGGTGTTTTGAAGTGGTTTGGGCACATGGAGAGAATGAGTGAGGAAAGATTGACCAAGAGGATATATGTGTCGGAGGTGGAGGGAACAAGGAGAAGAGGGAGACCAAATTGGAGGTGGAAAGATGGAGTGAAAAAGATTTTGTATGATTAGGGCCTGAACATGCAGGAGGGTGAACGGAGGGCAAGGAATAGAGTGAATTGGAGCGATGTGGTATACCGGGGCTGACGTGCTGTCAGTGGATTGAATCAAGGCATGTGAAGCGTCTGGGGTAAACCATGGAAAGCTGTGTAGGTATGTATATTTGCGTGTGTGGACGTATGTATATACATGTGTATGGGGGGGGGGTTGGGCCATTTCTTTCGTCTGTTTCCTTGCGCTACCTCGCAAATGCGGGAGACAGCGATAAAGTATAAAAAATATATATATATATATATATATATATATATATATATATATATATATATATATATATATATATATATATATATATATATATATATATTTTTTTTTTTTTTTTTTTTTTTATACTTTGTCGCTGTCTCCCGCGTTTGCGAGGTAGCGCAAGGAAACAGACGAAAGAAATGGCCCAACCCCCCCCCCCATACACATGTACATACACACGTCCACACACGCAAATATACATACCTACACAGCTTTCCATGGTTTACCCCAGACGCTTCACATGCCTTGATTCAATCCACTGACAGCACGTCAACCCCTGTATACCACATGACTCCAATTCACTCTATTCCTTGCCCTCCTTTCACCCTCCTGCATGTTCAGGCCCCGATCACACACAATCTTTTTCACTCCATCTTTCCACCTCCAATTTGGTCTCCCTCTTCTCCTCGTTCCCTCCACCTCCGACACATATATCCTCTTGGTCAATCTCTCCTCACTCATTCTCTCCATGTGCCCAAACCATTTCAAAACACCCTCTTCTGCTCTCTCAACCACGCTCTTTTTATTTCCACACATCTCTCTTACTCTTACGTTACTTACTCGATCAAACCACCTCACACCACACATTGTCCTCAAACATCTCATTTCCAGCACATCTATCCTCCTGCGCACATCTCTATCCATAGCCCACGCCTCGCAACCATACAACATTGTTGGAACCACTATTCCCTCAAACATACCCATTTTCGCTTTCCGAGATAATGTTCTCGACTTCCACACATTTTTCAAGGCTCCCAAAATTTTCGCCCCCTCCCCCACCCTATGATCCACTTCCGCTTCCATGGTTCCATCCGCTGACAGATCCACTCCCAGATATCTAAAACACTTCACTTCCTCCAGTTTTTCTCCATTCAAACTCACCTCCCAATTGACTTGACCCTCACCCCTACTGTACCTAATAACCTTGCTCTTATTCACATTTACTCTCAACTTTCTTCTTCCACACACTTTACCAAACTCAGTCACCAGCTTCTGCAGTTTCTCACATGAATCAGCCACCAGCGCTGTATCATCAGCGAACAACAACTGACTCACTTCCCAAGCTCTCTCATCCCCAACAGACTTCATACTTGCCCCTCTTTCCAGGACTCTTGCATTTACCTCCCTTACAACCCCATCCATAAACAAATTAAACAACCATGGAGACATCACACACCCCTGCCGCAAACCTACATTCACTGAGAACCAATCACTTTCCTCTCTTCCTACACGTACACATGCCTTACATCCTCGATAAAAACTTTTCACTGCTTCTAACAACTTGCCTCCCACACCATATATTCTTAATACCTTCCACAGAGCATCTCTATCAACTCTATCATATGCCTTCTCCAGATCCATAAATGCTACATACAAATCCATTTGCTTTTCTAAGTATTTCTCACATACATTCTTCAAAGCAAACACCTGATCCACACATCCTCTACCACTTCTGAAACCGCACTGCTCTTCCCCAATCTGATGCTCTGTACATGCCTTCACCCTCTCAATCAATACCCTCCCATATAATTTACCAGGAATACTCAACAAACTTATACCTCTGTAATTTGAGCACTCACTCTTATCCCCTTTGCCTTTGTACAATGGCACTATGCACGAAATATATATATATATATATATATATATATATATATATATATATATATATATATATATATATATATATATATATATATATATATATTTATCATACTTTGTCGCTGTCTCCCACGTTAGCGAGGTAGCGCAAGGAAACAGACGAAAGAATGGCCCAACCCACCCACATACACGTCACGTGTATAAACATACACGTCCACACACGCACATATACATACCTATACATCTCAACGTATACATATATATACACACACAGACATATACATATATACACATGTACATAGTTCATACTGTCTACCCTTATTTATTCCTGTCGCCGACCCGCCTCATAATGAATAATTTATCATTATATCATTATACGTAATCGCCGTCTCCCACGTTAGCGAGGTAGCACAAGAAAACAGACGAAAGAATGGCCCAACCCACCCATATACCCATGTATACACATAAACGCCGACATGCGCACATACACATACTTATACATTTCAACATATACATAAATGTACATACATAGACATACACATATTCACACATGTACATATTCATACTTGCTGCCTTCATCCATTCCCGTCGCAACCCCACCACACACGAAATAGCATGCAAACCCCCACCCCCAACCAAACCTCCCAACCTCACCCTCCAGCTGTCATATGTAATGCACTGAAACTACAGCTCCCTTTCCACATCCAGGCCCCACAAAACTTTCATTGGTTTACCTGAGACACTTCACATGCCCTGGTTCAATCCATTGACAGCACGTCGACCCCAGTATACCACAACATTCCAACTTACTCTGTTCATTGCACGCCTTTCACCCTCCTGTATGTTCAGGGCCCAATCGCTAAAAATCTTTTTCACTCCATCCTTCCACCTACAATTTGGTCTCCCACTTCTCGTTTCCTCTACCTCTGACATATATATATCGTCTTTGTCAATCTTCCTCACTCATTCTCTCCATGTTACCAAACCATTTCAACACACCCTCTTTTGCTCTCTCACCCACACTCCATTTATTACCACACATCTCTCTTACCTTTTCGTTACTTACTCCATCAAACCACCTCACACCACATATTGTCCCCAAACATTTCAATTCCAACAAATCCACCATCCTCCACACAAATATATATGTATATATATATATATATATATATATATGGAAGAAGTAAAGTGTTTTAGATATCTGGGAGTGGATCTGGCAGCGGATGGAACCATGGAAGCGGAAGTGAATCATTGGGTGGGGGAGGGAGCAAAAATCCTGGGAGCCTTGAAGAATGTGTGGAAGTCGAGAACATTATCTCGGAAAGCAAAAATGGGTATGTTTGAAGGAATAGTGGTTCCAACAATGTTGTATGGTTGCGAGGCGTGGGCTATGGATAGAGTTGTGCGCAGGAGGGTGGATGTGCTGGAAATGAGATGTTTGAGGACAATGTGTGGTGTGAGGTGGTTTGATCGAGTAAGTAACGTAAGGGTAAGAGAGATGTGTGGAAATAAAAAGAGCGTGGTTGAGAGAGCAGAAGATCGTGTTTTGAAATGGTTTGGGCACATGGAGAGAATGAGTGAGGAAAGATTGACCAAGAGGATATATGTGTCAGAGGTGGAGGGAACGAGGAGAAGTGGGAGACCAAATTGGAGGTGGAAAGATGGAGTGAAAAAGATTTTGAGTGATCGGGGCCTGAACATGCAGGAGGGTGAAAGGCGGGCAAGGAATAGAGTGAATTGGATCGATGTGGTATACCGGGGTTGACGTGCTGTCAGTGGATTGAATCAGGGCATGTGAAGCGTCTGGGGCAAACCATGGAAAGCTGTGTAGGTATGTATATTTGCGTGTGTGGACGTGTATGTATATACATGTGTATGGGGGTGGGTTGGGCCATTTCTTTCGTCTGTTTCCTTGCGCTACCTCGCAAACGCGGGAGACAGCGACAAAGCAAAAAAAAGAAAAAAAAAATATATATATATATACATATATATATATATATATATATATATATATATATATATATATATATATATATATATATATATATATATATATATATATTCCTATGAGTCCACGGGGAAAATGAAACACGATAAGTTCCCAAGTGCACTTCCGTGTAATAAGCACATCATCAGGGGAGACACAAGAGAGAAATAAAAGTCAGTTGATATACATCGAAGAGACGAAGCTAGGACGCCATTTGGTAAACATGAGATTGTCCAAAACATACAACGAGCGTTCATAAACCTACCATTTTACAAATTTTATCAACAATAAAGTTATCTAATTTGTATAGACCATCACTAATATTAAGATTAAAATTTGCTTTCTCGAAATCGCTAATCAAGGTCCACCAACAGAAGTTACTATTTGGATTCCTTAGAAAATTCCTTGATGAGCAAGTGATGCCAAGATCTGTCCGACCTCGCTGTTTTTAGTAAGATGGTCCAACTTTCAAACGGCAATACTGACATACTGGAAGAACCGGACGTTGGACTATTGCTATGATAAATTAAGGAAAGAACGCAATAGGCTACAAATGTCACTAAATTTTAAGCTGGACCATCTTATTAAAAACAACGACTGGACCAAGAACACAAACCCATCTTTTGTGATAAACCTGTCTAATAAACAACTCCATAAGGATTCCTTGTGTGCATTAGGCTATGGTTTAAGTTTTGTGTGCTCTAACAGAGAAGCCAGCTGTGTTGATGTCACAGAGTCTTTTTGTAATTTAGGAAAAATACAGTAATCTAAGCTTCGATGAAATTGATATCTGTAAGGGTTTAGTGCATCCCAGTTTTTCAAAACCAGTGGAACCTGATTGCCCAAAAAGATTTTTAAAAGCTATTGACACCTTAAAAAGACAAGCATATACATATTACTAAAGCAGATAAGGCTAACACTGTTGTGATTTTAGACAAAAGTAACTATCTATCTAAAATGAATGATTTTCTAAATGATGACACAACATATTCTAAACTTAGTAAAAATCACTTAGAAGCCGTTAATTCTCATTTCAATAAAGAAATGAAGTTGTTGTTGAAAGTTATAGTTCTCTTATCAAAAGTCTGTCATCTTTGTCCCCTTCATTGCCATATATGTATGGACTTATCAAAACACGTAACAGAATTTTCCAGCAAGACCTATAGTGAGTTCAGTGGGCTCCATCACATATAAATTGTCAAAATGGTTAGTTTTTTGATTGAGCCTTTAGTGGGTAAGGTATCAAATTCTAATATCATGAACAATTTAGATTTAGTCAACAAGCTAAACAATATCAATGTTAATTTTCATTTCAAACTAGTACGCTTTCATGTTTCCTCACTTTTCACTAAAGTTCCAGTTGATGATCTTTTAGAATATCTAGTTGATGTCTTGGATGATATTCATTTACCTGTCTCAAAGTCCGTTTTCATTGAACTGATGGAATTGTGTATAAAAGACTGTGTAATTCAATTCAATGGAGGGTATTATGCTTAAAAATTTGGTATGGCAATGGGTAACCCTCTTTCACCTGTACTAAGTTATCTTTATATGGAATTTTTTGAAACAAAATTACTAAAGGATATCTTACCTTCTAATGCAATTTGCTTTAGGTTTGTAGGTGATGTTCTTTGTGTTTGGCCAGCAAATGAAAATTTACAGATATTCCACCCCTTACTTAACAATTTAGTACCTTCCATCAAATTTACTGTAGAAAATGAAATTTAATGGTATGTTGCCATTTTTAGATTGCATGATCCATAGTCAAGGAAACAAGTTTATGTTTAGCATATACAGAAAACCCACCAATATATGCTCATATATCCATTATTACTCATCTCAACATTGCAATCTATGTTCCTTTGGTCATTACGTATTTGCAGTCCAGAGTTTATTGATGATGAGTTCATTGATAAATCCTTAAGTTAACAAAGAAATCATTTTATAGAGTTGAGCCCAAACCTCCCATTGACACCAAGAATCTTTTAGTTCTCTCTTTTAATGATGATTTCACTTTGCTTCCCATGTTGCTTAAATCCTTTACTGTAAATGTTGCCTTTAGAAACAATAATACTATAAAGAACATCTTAATCAGGAATTCACCAGAAAATTCTCTTGGATGCATCTATAAAGTGCCTTGTGGAACCTGATAAATTTTATGTTGGTCAGACCGGTAAGGATCTCTCTGTTAGACTAAAGCAACATAAATATAGTATAAGAACGGGACAAGAATCAAATGCCTTGTTTAATCACGTTAAAAACTATGATCATGGTATTGACTGAAGTAACGCCATCTCATTTATTAACTCTAACTCTATTACGAAGAGAAATATCATTGAATCTTCTATTATTAAATACACAAAGAATTATAATCTTGATATTAGAGATAGTCTATACAAAGTAGATAACTTTATTGTTGATAAAATTTGTAAAATGATAAGTTTATGAACGCTCGTTGTATGTTTCGGACAATCACATGTTTACCAAATGGCGTCCTAGCTTCGTCTCTTCGATGTACATCAATTGGCTTATATTATGTCTCCCGTGATGATGTGCTTATCACACGAAAGTGCACTTGGGAACTTATCGTATTTCATTTTCCCCGTGGACTCATAATAATAGAAGATTCAATGACATTTCTACTTGGCTAATAGAGTTAGAGTTAACAACTGAGATGGCGTTACTCTAGTCAATACAATGATCATAGTTTTAACACGATTAAACGAGGCATTTGATTCTTGTCCCGTTCTTATACTATATTTATGTTGCTTACGTCTAACAGAAAGATCCTTACCAGTCTGGCCAACATAAAATTTATCACAGTTTCCACAACGAACTTTATAGATGCAACCAAGAGAATTTTCTGGTGAATTCCTGATTAAGATATTCTGTATAGTATTATTGTTGCTAAAGGCAACATTTACATTAAAGGATTTAAGCAACATGGGAAGCAAAGTGAAATTATTATTAAAAGGGAAAACTAAAATATTCTTGGTGTCAATAGGAGGTTTGGGCTCAACTCTATAAAATGATTTCTTTGCTAACTTAAGGGATTTATCAATGAAAGATCTGGGGTACTTTAACTTAGATCCAATAGAATATATCTTCTCAAACTCATCATCAATAAACTCTGGGCTGCAAATACGTAATGCCCTTAGGGACATAGATTGAGATGATGATAATTTAACTCTGTCATGTTGAGATGAATGATAATGGATATATGAGCATACATTGGTGGGTTTTCTGTATATGCTAAACTTAAACTTGTTTCCTTGTCTATGGATCATGCAATCTCAAAATGGTAACATACCATTATTTTCATTTTCTACAGTAAATTTGATGGAAGGTACTAAATTGTTAAGTAAGGGGAGAAATTTTTGTAAATTTTCATTTGTTGGCCAAACACAAAGAACATCATCTACATACCTAAACCAAATTGCATTAGAAGGTAAGATATTCTTTAGTAATTTTGTTTCAAAAAATTCCATATAAAGATTACTTAGTACAGGTGTAAGAGTGTTACCCATTGCCATACCAAATTTTTGAGCATAATAATCTCCATTAAATTGAAATACAGAGTCTTTTATACACAATTTTATCAGTTCAATGAAATTAGACTTTGAAACAGGTAATTGAATATCATCCAAGATGGATTCCACACGGCTCTTCTATTACTTCTCTACAAGCTGTCCTGGATTTTCTCCTTCGTTACTGCTTTCTCCAAATCGCTAATCAAGGCTCACCAACTGAAGTTACGATTTGAATTCCTTAGGAAATGCCTTGATGAACAAGTGATGCCAAAATCTGTCCTACCTCAACGTTTGTTGGAGCTGTCTGGTCGACCATTTGACCAATTTCAAAATATTATTTTAAAGAAAAATATTGAATTAAAAAAACTTGAAATGGAGGAGGCTTGTAGCACTTCAAGAGAGAAGTAATGTGGCTTTCAAATGACAATACCGACACACTGGATGAATTAAGGAAAGAACGCAATAGGCTACAAGTGTCACTAAATCGTAGGTTGGACCATCTTATTGAAAAAAGCGACTGGACCAAGAACACTAACCCATCTTTTGTGATAAACCTGTCTAAAAAACAACTAGATAAAGATTCCTTTTGTGCATTAGGCTATAGTTTAAGTTTTGTGTGCTCTAACAGAGAAGCCAGCTGTGATGATGTCACAAAGTCGTTTGTAATTTAGAAAAATACAGTGATTTAAGTAATGATGATATTAATATTTGCAAGGGTTTAATGTATGCCAGTTTGTCAGAACCAGTGGAAGCTAATTGCCCTAAAAGATTCATAAGAGCTATTAACACCTTACAAAAGACAAGGATATACATATTACTAAAGCAGTAAGGCTAACACTTTTGTGATTTTAGACAAAAGTAACTATTTATCTAAAATGAATGATCTTCTAAATGATAACTCAACATATTCTAAACGTAGTAAAAATCCCTTAGAAGCAGTTAATTCTCACTTCAATAAGGAAACTGCAGTTATATATATATATATATATATATATATATATATATATATATATATATATATATATATATATATATATATATATATATATATATATATATATATATATATATATATATATACATTTTTTTTTTTTTTTTTTGCTTTTTCGCTGTCTCCGGCGTTTGCGAGGTAGCGCAAGGAAACAGACGAAAGAAATGGCCCAACCCACCCCCATACACATGTATATACATACGTCCACACACGCAAATATACATACCTACACAGCTTTCCATGGTTTACCCCAGACGCTTCACATGCCTTGATTCAATCCACTGACAGCACGTCAACCCCGGTATACCACATCGCTCCAATTCACTCAATTCCTTGCCCTCCTTTCACCCTCCTGCATGTTCAGGCCCCGATCACACGAAATCTTTTTCACGCCATCTTTCCACCTCCAATTTGGTCTCCCTCTTCTCGTTCCCTCCACCTCCGACACATATATCCTCTTGGTCAATCTTTCCTCACTCATTCTCTCCATGTGACCAAACCATTTCAAAACACCCTCTTCTGCTCTCTCAACCACGCTCTTTTTATTTCCACACATCTCTCTTACCCTTACGTTACTTACTCGATCAAACCACCTCACACCACACATTGTCCTCAAACATCTCATTTCCAGCACATCCATCCTCCTGCGCACAACTCTATCCATAGTCCACGCCTCGCAACCATACAACATTGTTGGAACCACTATTCCTTCAAACATACCCATTTTTGCTTTCCTAGATAATGTTCTCGACTTCCACACATTCTTCAAGGCTCCCAGAATTTTCGCCCCCTCCCCCACCCTATGATCCACTTCCGCTTCCATGGTTCCATCCGCTGCCAGATCCACTCCCAGATATCTAAAACACTTCACTTCCTCCAGTTTTTCTCCATTCAAACTCACCTCCCAACTGACTTGACCCTCAATCCAACTGTATCTAATAACCTTCCTCTTATTCACATTTACTCTTAACTTTCTTCTTTCACACACTTTACCAAACTTATTCACCAGCTTCTGTAGTTTCTCACATGAATCAGCCACCAGCGCTGTAAAATCAGGGAACAAAAACTGACTCACTTCCCAAGCTCTCTCATCCCCAACAGACTTCATACTTGCCCCTCTTTCCAAAACTCTTGCATTCACCTCCCTAACAACCCCATCCATAAACAAATTAAACAACCATGGAGACATCACACACCCCTGCCGCAAACCTACATTTACTGAGAACCAATCACTTTCCTCTCTTCCTACACGTACACATGCCTTAAATCCTCGATAAAAACTTTTCACTGCTTCTAACAACTTGTCTCCCACACCATATATTCTTAATACCTTCCCCAGAGCATCTCTATCAACTCTATCATATGCCTTCTCCAGATCCATAAATGCTACATACAAATCCATTTGCTTTTCTAAGTATTTCTAACATACATTCTTCAAAGCAAACACCTGATCCACACATCCTCTACCACTTCTGAAACCACACTGCTCTTCCCCAATCTGATGCTCTGTACATGCCTTAACCCTCTCAATCAATACCCTCCCATTTAATTTGCCAGGAATACGCAACAAACTTATACCTCTGTAATTTGAGCACTCACTCTTATCCCCTTTGCCTTTGTGCAATGGCACTATGCACGCATTCCGCCAATCCTCAGGCACCTCACCATGAGTCATACATACATTAAATAACCTTACCAACCAGTCAACAATACAGTCACCCCCTTTTTTAATAAATTCCACTGCAATACCATCCAAACCTGCTGCCTTGCCGGCTTTCATCTTCCGCAAAGCTTTTACTACCTCTTCTCTTTTTACCAAACCATTTTCCCTAACCCTCGCACTTTGCACACCACCTCCACCAAAACACCCTATATCTGCCACTCTATCATCGAACACATTCAACAAACCTTCAAAATACTCACTCCATCTCCTTCTCACATCACCACTACTTGTTATCACCTCCCCATTTGCGCCCTTCACTGAAGTTCCCATTTGCTCACTTGTCTTACGCACTTTATTTACCTCCTTCCAGAACATCTTTTTATTCTCCCTAAAATTTAATGATACTCTCTCACCCCAACTCTCATTTGCCCTTTTTTTCACCTCTTGCACCTTTCTCTTCCCCTCCTGTCTCTTTCTTTTATACGCGTCCCGCTCAATTGCATTTTTTCCCTGCAATATACATATATATATATATATATATATATATATATATATATATATATATATATATATATATATATATATATATATATATATATATATATATATATAATTTTCCAAAAGAAGGAACAGAGAATTGGGCCAGGTGAGGGTATTCCCTCAAAGGCCCAGTCCTCTGTTCTTAACGCTACCTCGCTAATGCGGGAAATGGCAAATAGTTTGAAAGAAAGAAGAAAGAAAATATATATATATGATAGTGTTGATAGAGATGCTCTGTGGAAGGTATTAAGAATATATGGTGTGGGAGGCAAGTTGTTAGAAGCAGTGAAAAGTTTTTATCGAGGATGTAAGGCATGTGTACGTGTAGGAAGAGAGGAAAGTGATTGGTTCTCAGTGAATGTAGGTTTGCGGCAGGGGTGTGTGATGTCTCCATGGTTGTTTAATTTGTTTATGGATGGGGTTGTAAGGGAGGTAAATGCAAGAGTCCTGGAAAGAGGGGCAAGTATGAAGTCTGTTGGGCATGAGAGAGCTTGGGAAGTGAGTCAGTTGTTGTTCGCTGATGATACAGCGCTGGTGGCTGATTCATGTGAGAAACTGCAGAAGCTGGTGACTGAGTTTGGTAAAGTGTGTGGAAGAAGAAAGTTGAGAGTAAATGTGAACAAGAGCAAGGTTATTAGGTACAGTAGGGGTGAGGGTCAAGTCAATTGGGAGGTGAGTTTGAATGGAGAAAAACTGGAGGAAGTGAAGTGTTTTAGATATCTGGGAGTGGATCTGTCAGCGGATGGAACCATGGAAGCGGAAGTGGATCATAGGGTGGGGGAGGGGGCGAAAATTTTGGGAGCCTTGAAAAATGTGTGGAAGTCGAGAACAGTATATCGGAAAGCAAAAATGGGTATGTTTGAGGGAATAGTGGTTCCAACAATGTTGTATGGTTGCGAGGCGTGGGCTATGGATAGAGATGTGCGCAGGAGGATGGATGTGCTGGAAATGAGATGTTTGAGGACAATGTGTGGTGTGAGGTGGTTTGATCGAGTAAGTAACGTAAGGGTAAGAGAGATGTGTGGAAATAAAAAGAGCGTGGTTGAGAGAGCAGAAGAGGGTGTTTTGAAATGGTTTGGGCACATGGAGAGAATGAGTGAGGAGAGATTGACCAAGGGGATATATGTGTCGGAGGTGGAGGGAACGAGGAGAAGAGGGAGACCAAATTGGAGGTGGAAAGATGGAGTGAAAAAGATTTTGTGTGATCGGGGCCTGAACATGCAGGAGGGTGAAAGGAGGGCAAGGAATAGAGTGAATTGGAGTCATGTGGTATACAGGGGTTGACGTGCTGTCAGTGGATTGAATCAAGGCATGTGAAGCGTCTGGGGTGAACCATGGAAAGCTGTGTAGGTATGTATATTTGCGTGTGTGGACGTGTGTATGTACATGTGTATGGGGGGGGGGCATTTCTTTCGTCTGTTTCCTTGCGCTACCTCGCAAACGCGGGAGACAGCGACAAAGTATAAAAAAAAAAAAAAAAGATATATATATATATATATATATATATATATATATATATATATATATATATATATATATATATATATATATATATATATATATATATATATATATATATATATATATATATATGGATTTATGTGAGAAACTGCAGAAGCTGGTGACTGAGTTTGGTAAAGTGTGTGGAAGAAAGTTAAGAGTAAATGTGAATAAGAGCAAGGTTATTAGGTACAGTAGGGTTGAGGGTCAAGTCAATTGGGAGGTGAGTTTGAATGGAGAAAAACTGGAGGAAGTGAAGTGTTTTAGATATCTGGGAGTGGATCTGGCAGCGGATGGAACCATGGAAGCGGAAGTGGATCATAGGGTGGGGGAGGGGGCGAAAATTCTGGGGGCCTTGAAGAATGTGTGGAAGTCGAGAACATTATCTCGGAAAGCAAAAATGGGTATGTTTGAAGGAATAGTGGTTCCAACAATGTTGTATATTTGCGAGGCGTGGGCTATGGATAGAGTTGTGCGCAGGAGGATGGATGTGCTGGAAATGAGATGTTTGAGGACAATGTGTGCTGTGAGGTGGTTTCATCGAGTGAGTAACGTAAGGGTAAGAGAGATGTGTGGAAATAAAAAGAGCGTGGTAGAGGGAGCAGAGGAGGGTGTTTTGAAGTGGTTTGGGCACATGGAGAGAATGAGTGAGGAAAGATTGACCAAGAGGATATATGTGTCGGAGGTGGAGGGAACGAGGAGAAGAGGGAGACCAAATTGGAGGTGGAAAGATGGAGTGAAAAAGATTTTGTGTGATCGGGGCCTGAACATGCAGGAGGGTGAAAGGAGGGCAAGGAATAGAGTGAATTGGAGCGATGTGGTATACCGGGGTTGACGTGCTGTCAGTGGATTGAATCAAGGCATGTGAAGCGTCTGGGGTAAACCATGGAAAGCTGTGTAGGTATGTATATTTGCGTGTGTGGACGTATGTATATACATATGTATGGGGGGAGTTGGGCCATTTCTTTCGTCTGTTTCCTTGCGCTACCTCGCAAACGCGGGAGACAGCGACAAAGTATAAAAGAAAAAAAAGATATACATATGTATATATATATACATATATATATATATATATATATATATATATATATATATATATATATATATATATACATACATATATATATATATATATATATATATATATATATATATATATATATATATATATATATATATATATATATATATATATATATATATATATATATATATATATATATATATATATATATGTATGTATATATATATATATATATATATATATATATATGGAGCGGGGGGCTGGAAATCCTCCACTCTCGGATTTTTTTTAGTTTTCCAAAAGAAGGAACAGAGAATTGGGCCAGGTGAGGGTATTCCCTCAAAGGCCCAGTCCTCTGTTCTTCACGCGCTACCTCGCTAATGCGGGAAATGGCGAATTGTTTGAAAGAAGAAAGATATATATATATATATATATATATATATATATATATATATATATATATATTTTTTTTTTTTTTTTTTCATACTATTCGCTATTTCCCGCGATAGCGAGGTAGCGTTAAGAACAGAGGACTGGGCCTTTGAGGGAATATCCTCACCTGGACCTCTTCTCTGTTCCTTCTTTTGGAAAAAAAAAAAAAAAAAAAAAAAAAAAAAAAAAACGAGAGGGGAGGATTTCCAGCCCCCCGCTCCCTTCCCTTTTAGTCGCCTTCTACGACACGCAGGGAATACGTGGGAAGTATTCTTTCTCCCCTATCCCCAGGGGATATATATATATATATATATATATATATATATATATATATATATATATATATATATATATATATATATATATATATATATATATATATATATATATATATATATATATATATATATGTGATGTCTCCATGGTTGTTTAATCTCTTTATGGATGGGGTTGTTAGGGAGGTAAATGGAAGAGTTTTGGAAAGAGGGGCAAGTATGCCACCCTCAAAATACTCACTCCATCTCCTTCTCACATCACCACTACTTGTTATCACCTCCCCATTTGCGCCCTTCACTGAAGTTCCCATTTGCTCCCTTGTCTTACGCACTTTATTTACCTCCTTCCAGAACATCTTTTTATTCTCCCTAAAATTTAATGATACTCTCTCACCCCAACTCTCATTTGCCCTTTTTTTTCACCTCTTGCACCTTTCTCTTGATCTCCTGTCTCTTTCTTTTATACATCTCCCTCTCAATTGCATTTTTTCCCTGCAAAAATCGTCCAAATGCCTCTCTCTTCTCTTTCACTAATACTCTTACTTCTTCATCCCACCACTCACTACCCTTTCTAATCAACCCACCTCACACTCTTCTCATGCCACAAGCATCTTTTGCGCAATCCATCACTGATTCCCTAAATACATCCCATTCCTCCCCCACTTCCCTTACTTCCATTGTTCTCACCTTTTTCCATTCTGTACTCAGTCTCTCCTGGTACTTCCTCACACAGGTCTCCTTCCCAAGCTCACTTACTCTCACCACCCACTTCACCCCAACATTCACTCTTCTTTTTTGAAAACCCATACAAATCTTCACCTTAGCCTCCACAAGATAATGATCAGACATCCCTCCAGTTGCACCTCTCAGCACATTAACATCCAAAAGTCTCTCTTTCGCACGCCTGTCAATTAACACGTAATCCAATAACGCTCTCTGGCCATCTCTCCTACTTACATAAGTATACTTATGTATATCTCGCTTTTTAAACCAGGTATTCCCAATCATCAGTCCTTTTTCAGCACATAAATCTACAAGCTCTTCACCATTTCCATTTACAACACTGAACACCCCATGTATACCAATTATTCCCTCAACTGCCACATTACTCACCTTTGCATTCAAATCACCCATCACTATAACCCGGTCTCGTGCATCAAAACCACTAAAACACTCATTCAGCTGCTCCCAAAACACTTGCATTTCATGATCTTTCTTGTCATGCCCGGGTGCATATGCACCAATAATCACCCACCTCTCTCCATCAACTTTCAGTTTTACCCATATTAATCGAGAATTTACTTTCTTACATTCTATCACATACTCCCACAACTCCTGTTTCAGGAGTATTGCTACTCCTTCCCTTGCTCTTGTCCTCTCACTAACCCCTGACTTTACTCCCCAGACATTCCCAAACCACTCTTCCCCTTTGCCCTTGAGCTTCGTTTCACTGAGAGCCAAAACATCCAGGTTCCTTTCCTCAAACATACTACCTATCTCTCCTTTTTTCACATCTTGGTTACATTCACACACATTTAGGCACCCCACTCTGAGCCTTCGAGGAGGATGAGCACTCCCCGCGTGACTCCTTCTTCTGTTTCCCATTTTAGAAAGTTAATACAAGGAGGGGAGGATTTCTGGCCCCCCGCTCCCGTCCCCTCCAGTCGCTTTCTACGACACGCGAGGAATACGTGGGAAGTATTCTTTCACCCCTATCCCCAGGGATAATATACATATATATATACATATACACATATACACACACATACACATACATACGCACATATACACACACACACACACACATACATATATATAAATATGAAAAATGTAAGAAACAATTTAGAAAACTGAAACTTCTAGCTTGAAATGAATGAAAAAAAATGAATATATATATATATATATATATATATATATATATATATATATATATATATATATATATATATATATATATATATATATATATATATATATATATATATTTCTTCTTTCACACACTTTACCAAACTTAGTTACCAGCTTCTGCAGTTTCTCACATGAATCAGCCACCAGCGCTGCATCATCAGCGAACAACAACTGACTTACTTCACAAGCTCTCTCATCCACAACAGACTTCATACTTGCCCCTCTTTCCAAAACTCTTGCATTCTCCTCCCTAAAAACCGCATCCATAAACAAATTAAACAACCATGGAGACATCACACACCCCTGCCGCAAACCTACATTCACTGAGAACCAATCACTTTCCTCTCTTCCTACACGTAAACATGCCTTACATCCTCGATAAAAACTTTTCACTGCTTCTAACAACTTGCCTCCCACACCATATATTCTTAATACCTTCCACAGAGCATCTCTATCAACTCTATCATATGCCTTCCCCAGATCCATAAATGCTACATACAAATCCATTTGCTTTTCTAAGTATTTCTCACATACATTCTTCAAAGCAAACACCTTATCCACACATCGTCTACCACTTCTGAAACCAAACTGATCTTTCCCCAATCTGATGCTCTGTACATGCCTTCACCCTCTCAATCAATACCCTCCCATAAAATTTACCAGGAATACTCAACAAACTTATACCTCTGAAATTTGAGCACTCACTCTTATCCCCTTTGCATTTGTACAATGGCACTATGTACGCATTCCGCCAATCCTCAGGCACCTCACCATGAGTCATACATACATTGAATAACCTTACCAATCAGTCAATAATACAGTCACCCCCTTTTTTGATAAATTCCACTGCAATACCATCCAAACCTGCTGCCTTGCCGGCAGTGTAAATGTAAATAAGAGCAAGGTTATTAGGTACAGTAGGGTTGAGGGTCAAGTCAATTGGGAGGTAAGTTTGAATGGAGAAAAACTGGAGGAAGTAAAGTGTTTTAAATATCTGGGAGTGGATCTGGCAGCGGATGGAACCAAGAAAGCGGAAGTGGATCATAGGGTGGGGGAGGGGGTGAAAATCCTGGGAGCCTTGAAGAATGTGTGGAAGTCGAGAACATTATCTCGGAAAGCAAAAATGTGTATGTTTGAAGGAATAGTGGTTCCAACAGTTTTGTATGGTTGCGAGGCGTGGGCTATGGATAGAGTTGTGCGCAGGAGGGTGGATGTGCTGGAAATGAGATGTTTGAGGGCAATGTGTGGTGTGAGGTGGTTTGATCGAGTAAGTAACGTAAGGGTAAGAGACATGTGTGGAAATAAAAAGAGCGTGGTTGAGAGAGCGGAAGAGGGTGTTTTGAAATGGTTTGGGCACATGGAGAGAATGAGTGAGGAAAGATTGACCAAGAGGGTATATGTGTCGGAGGTGGAGGGAACAAGGAGAAGTGGGAGACCAAATTGTAGGTGGAAAGATGGAGTGAAAAAGATTTTGTGTGATCGGGGCCTGAACATGCAGGAGGGTGAAAGGAGGGCAAGGAATAGAGTGAATTGGAACGATGTGGTATACCGGGGTTGACGTGCTGTCAGTGGATTGAATCAGGGCATGTGAAGCGTCTTGGTAAACCATGGAAAGCTGTGTAGGTATGTATATTTGCGTGTGTGGACGTGCATGTATATACATGTGTATGGGGGTGGGTTGGGCCGTTTCTTTCGTCTGTTTCCTTGCGCTACCTCGCAAACGCGGGAGACAGCGGCAAAATGAAATATATATATACATATATATATATATATATATATATATATATATATATATATATATATATATATATATATATATATATATATATATATATATATATATATATATATATTTCGTCTGTCATTGATGAAATTGCATTTTGCCTGATGCTAGAAAAAATTATTGGCGGAATTATTTCTGCTTCATATAAGTTTCCCCCCCCCCCCTCCCCTTCCAAAAATAGATAAATATTTAAATAAATAGATGAATGAAATAAGAAATTGATAAAAGAATGCCTGTCTCTCGTCAAGATGAGAACTTCAGTCTATTTAACAGTTCAAATATTCAGCACAAAGGGATGGTTCCTCCTACCCACAACACCACAGCACATTTGTATGGAAAAATATCATGCATGATTTATGTGCATGAGGCAAAGAGAGACAGGAGATAGTCGACTGTAGATACCAACGGCCTGAGACACTATAACCCACCTGACTTATTCATGTCGAGGCAGTACTGGAGCCATCTTACACCCTTCGTGTTCGTGATATGTAGATATCACTCGTCAAGGGAAGCACTACCATCCTGGCGCTAGGGCTCTTGACGAAGTATCTCGATATATTTTCCATCATCCATTTCAGTACTATTAGCCTTGTACACTGTCGAAGCTACCGGATCAAACAATGTTTTTCACTTCCATTCATGAGTCTGGACAGACTTATGGTTATATTTACCTTTTCTTTCCATCATCTCATTTCTCGCTCGGTCATTCAGATGTTTTCCCTTTTCCATCCAAGACTTAGAGTCACGGAAAACCTCTATTTACGACTGAAGCATGAATCAAGAAAAAAGAAAATTAATATATTGTCAATAATTGACCCTGGGTAAAGCACATAAGAACACTAATGACTCAATATAAGTGTCGTATTATATATATATATATATATATATATATATATATATATATATATATATATATATATATATATATATATATATATATATATATATATATATATATATATATATATATATATATACATATATATATATATATATATTTATATATATATATATATATATATATATATATATATATATTTTGTTTTGTCGCTGTTTCCCGCGTTTGCGACGTAGCGCAAGGAAACAGACTAAAGAAATGGCCCAACCTACCCCCATACACATGTATATACATACACGTCCACACACCCAAATATACATACCTACACAGCTTTTCATGGTTTACCCCAGACGCTTCACATGCCCTGATTCAATTCACTGACAGCACGTCAACCCCGGTATACCACATCGATCCAATTCACTCTATTCCTTGCCCTCCTTTCACCCTCCTGCATGTTCAGGCCACGATCAAACAAATTCTTTTTCACTCCATCTTTCCACCTCCAATTTGGTCTCCCACTTCTCCTCGTTCCCTTCACCTCCGACACATATATCCTCTTGGTCAATCTTTCCTCACTCATTCTCTCCATGTGCCCAAACGATTTCAAAACACCCTCTTCTGCTCTCTCAACCACGCTCTTTTTATTTCCACACATCTCTCTTACCCTACGTTACTTACTCGATCAAACAACCTCACACCACACATTGTCCTAAAACATCTCATTTCCAGCACATCCACCCTCCTGCGCACAATTCTATCCATAGCCCACGCCTCGCAACCATACAAAATTGTTGGAACCACTATTCCTTCAAACATACCCATTTTTGCTTTCCGAGATAATGTTCTCGACTTCCACACACTCTTCAAGGCTCCCAGGATTTTTGCCCCCTCCCCCACCCTATGATTCACTTCCTCTTCCATGGTTCCATCCGGTGCCAGATTCACTCCCAAATATCTAAAACACTTTACTTCCTCCAGTTTTTCTCCGTTCAAACATAACTCCCAGTTGACTTGACCCTCAACCCTACTGTACCTAATAACCTTGCTCTTATTCACATTTATCTTAACTTTCTTCTTTCACACACTTTATCAAACTCAGTCACCAGCTTCTGCAGTTTCTCACATGAATCAGCCACCAGCGCTGTATCATCAGCGAACAACAACTGACTCACCTCACAAGCTCTCTCATCCACAACAGACTTCATACTTGCCCCTCTTTCCAAAACTCTTGCATTCACCTCCCTAAAAACCGCATCCATAAACAAATTAAACAACCATGGAGACATCACACACCCCTGCCGCAAACCTACATTCACTGAGAACCAATCACTTTCCTCTCTTCCTACACGCACACATGCCTTACATCCTCGATAAAAACTTTTCACTGCTTCGAACAACTTGCCTCCCACACCATATATTCTTAATACCTTCCAAAGAGCATCTCTATCAACTGTATCATATGCCTTCTCCAGATCCATAAATGCTACATACAAATCCATTTGCTTTTCTAAGTATTTCTCACATACATTCTTCAAAGCAAACACCTGATCCACACATCCTCTACCACTTCTGAAACCACACTGCTCTTCCCCAATCTGATGCTCTGTACATGCCTTCATCCTCTCAATCAATACCCTCCTATATAATTTACCAGGAAGACTCAACAAACTTATACCTCTGAAATTTGAGCACTCACTCTTATCCCCTTTGCATTTGTACAATGGCACTATGCACGCATTCCGCCAATCCTCAGGCACCTCACCATGAGTCATACATACATTAGATAACCTTACCAACCAGTCAATAATACAGTCACCCACTTTTATAATAAATTCTACTGCAATACCATCCAAACCTGCTGCCTTGCCGGCTTTCATCTTCCGCAAAGCTTTTACTACCTCTTCTCTGTTTACCAAATCATTTTCCCTAACCCTCTCACTTTGCACACCACCTCGACCAAAACACCCTATATCTGCCACTCTATCATCAAACACCTTCAGCAAAACTTCAAAATACAAATGCAATTGAGTGGGAGAAGTATAAAAGAAAGAGACATGAGGTCAAGAGAAAGGTGCAAGAGGTGAAAAAGAGGGCAAATGAGAGTTGGGGTGAGAGAGTATCATTAAATTTTAGGGAAAATAAAAAGATGTTCTGGAAGGAGGTAAATAAAGTGCGTAAGACAAGGGACCAAATGGGAACTTGAGTGAATGGCGCAAATGGGGAGGTGATAACAAGTAGTGGTGATGTGAGAAGGAGATATATATATATATATATATATATATATATATATATATATATATATATATATATGTATGTGAGAAATAATTAGAAAAGCAAATGGATTTGTATGTAGCATTTATTGATCTGGAGAAGGCATACGATAGAGTTGATAGAGATTATCTGTGGAAGGTATTAAGAATATATGGTGTGGGAGGAAAGTTGTTAGAAGCAGTGAAAATTTTTTATCGAGGATGTAAGGCATGTGTACGTGTAGTAAGAGAGGAAAGTGATTGGTTCTCAGTGAATGTAGGTTTGCGGCAGGGGTGTGTGATGTCTCCATGGTTGTTTAATTTGTTTATGGATGGGGTGTTAGGGAGGTAAATGCAAGAGTTTTGGAAAGAGGGGCAAGTATGAAGTCTGTTGGGGATGAGAGAGCTTGGGAAGTGAGTCAGTTGTTGTTCGCTGATGATACAGCGCTGGTGGCTGATTCATGTGAGAAACTGCAGAAGCTGGTGATTGAGTTTGGTAAAGTGTGTGGAAGAAGAAAGTTAAGAGTAAATGTGAATAAGAGCAGGTTATCAGGTACAGTAGGGTTGAGGGTCAAGTCAATTGGGAGGTGAGTTTGAATGGAGAAAAACTGGAGGAAGTGAAGTGTTTTAGATATCTGGGAGTGGATCTGGCAGCGGATGGAACCATGGAAGCGGAAGTGGATCATAGGGTGGGGGAGGGGGCGAAAATTCTGGGGGCCTTGAAGAATGTGTGGAAGTCGAGAACATTATCTCGGAAAGCAAAAATGGGTATGTTTGAAGGAATAGTGGTTCCAACAATGTTGTATGGTTGCGAGGCGTGGGCTATGGGTAGAGTTGTGCGCAGGAGGATGGATGTGTTGGAAATGAGATGTTTGAGGACAATGTGTGGTGTGAGGTGGTTTGATCGAGTGAGTAACGTGAGGGTAAGAGAGATGTGTGGAAATAAAAAGAGCGTGGTTGAGAGAGCAGAAGAGGGTGTTTTGAAGTGGTTTGGGCACATGGAGAGAATGAGTGAGGAAAGATTGACCAAGAGGATATATGTGTCGGAGGTGGAGGGACCGAGGAGAAGAGGGAGACCAAATTGGAGGTGGAAAGATTCAGTGAAAAAGATTTTGTGTGATCGGGGCCTGAACATGCAGGAGGGTGAAAGGAGGGCAAGGAATAGAGTGAATTGGAGCGATGTGGTATACCGGGGTTGACGTGCTGTCAGTGGATTGAATCAAGGCATGTGAGGCGTCTGGGGTGAACCATGGAAAGCTGTGTAGGTATGTATATTTTTCGTGTGTGGACGTATGTATATACATGTGTATGGGGGGGGGGGAGTTGGGCCATTTCTTTCGTCTGTTTCCTTGCGCTACCTCGCAAACGCGGGAGACAGCGACAAAGTATAATAAATATAAAATAAAGATAAATATATATATATATATATACATATATATATATATATATATATATATATATATATATATATATATATATATATATATATATATATATATATATATATATATATATATATATATATATATATATATATATGTATATGTATATATACATATATATATATAAGTAGAGGTCAAGAGAAAGGTGCAAGAGGTGAAAAAGAGGGCAAATGAGAGCTGGGGTAAGAGAGTATCATTAGATTTAGGGAGAATAAAAAGATGTTCTGGAAGGAGGTAAATAAAGTGCGTGAGACAAGGGAGCAAATGGGAACTTAAGTGAAGGGCGCAAATGGGGAGTTGATAACAAGTAGTGATGATGTGAGAAGGAGATGGAGTGAGTATTTTGAAGGTTTGTTGAATGTGTTTGATGATAGAGTGGCAGATATATGGTGTTTTGGTCGAGGTGGTGTGCAAAGTGAGAGGGTTAGGGAAAATGATTTGGTAAACAGAGAAGAGGTAGTGAAAGCTTTGCGGAAGATGAAAGCCGGCAAGGCAGCAGGTTTGGATGGTATTGCAGTGAAATTTATTAAAAAAGGGGGTGACTGTATTATTGACTGGTTGGTAAGGTTATTTGATGTATGTATGTCTCATAGTGAGGTGCCTGAGGATTGGCGGAATGCGTGCATAGTGCCATTGTAAAAAGGCAAAGGGGATAAGAGTGAGTGCTCAAATTTCAGAGGTATAAGTTTGTTGAGTATTCCTGGTAAATTATATGTGAGGGTATTGATTGAGAGGGTGAAGGCATGTACAGAGCATCAGATTGGGGAAGAGCAGTGTGGTTTCAGAAGTGGTAGAGGATGTGTGGATCTGGTGTTTGCTTTGAAGAATGTATATAAGAAATACTTAGAAAAGGAAATGGATTTGTGTGTAGCATTTATGGATCTGGGGAAGGCATATGATAGAGTTGATAGAGATGCTCTGTTGAAGGTATTAAGAACATATTGTGTGGGATACAAGTTGTTAGAAGCAGTGAAAAGTTTTTATCGATGATGTAAGGCATGTTTACGTGTAGGAAGAGAGGAAAGTGATTGGTTCTCAGTGAATGTAGGTTTGCGGCAGGGGTGTGTGATGTCTCCATGGTTGTTTAATTTGTTTATGGATGGGGTTGTTAGGGAGGTGAATGCAAGAGTTTTGGAAAGAGGGGCAAGTATGAAGTCTTTTTTGGATGAGAGAGCTTGTGAAGTGAGTCAGTTGTTGTTCGCTGATGATACAGCGCTGGTGGCTGATTCATGTGAGAAACTGCAGAAGATGGTGACTGAGTTTGGTAAAGTGTGTGAAAGAAGAAAGTTAAGAGTAAATGTGAATAAGAGCAAGGTTATTAGGTACAGTAGGGTTGAGGGTCAAGTCAATTGGGAGGTAAGTTTTAGTTGAGAAAAACTGGAGGAAGTAAAGTGTTTTAGATATTTGGGAGTGGATCTGGCAGCGGATGGAACCATGGAAGCGGAAGTGGATTATAGGGTGGGGGAGGGGGCGAAAATCCTGGGAGCCATGAAGAATGTGTGGAAGTCGAGAACATTATCTCGGAAAGCAAAAATGAGTATGTTTGAGGGAATGGTGGTTCCAACAATGTTGTATGGTTGGGAGGCGTGGGCTATGGATAGAGTTGTGCGCAGAAGGGTGGATGTGCTGGAAATGAGATGTTTGAGGACAATATGTGGAGTGAGGTGGTTTGATCGAGTAAGTAATGTAAGGGTAAGAGAGATGTGTGGAAATAAAAAGAGCGTGGTTGAGAGAGCAGAAGAGGGTGTTTTGAAATGGTTTGGGCACATGAAGAGAATGAGTGAGGAAAGATTGACCAAGAGGATATATATGTCGGAGGTGGAGGGAACGAGAAGTGGGAGACCAAATTGGAGGTGGAAAGATGGAGTGAAAAAGATTTTGAGTGATCGGGGCCTTAACATGCAGGAGAGTGAAAGGCGGGCAAGGAATAGAGTGAATTGGATCGATGTGGTATACCGGGGTTAACGTGGTGTCATTGGATTGAATCAGGGCATGTGAAGCGTCTGGGGTAAGCCATCGAAAGTGTTTGGGGCCTGGATGTGGAAAGGGAGCTGTGGTTTCGGGCATTATTGCGTGACAACTGGAGACTGAGTGTGAACGAATGGGGCCTTTTTTGTCTTTTCCTAGTGTTACCTCGCACACTTGAGGGGGGAGGGGGATGGTATTCCATGTGTGGCGAGGTGGCGATGGGAATGAATAGGGGCAGACAGTGTGAATTGTGTGCATGGGTATATATGTATGTGTCTCTGTGTGTATATATATGTGTACATTGAGATGTATAGGTATGTATATTTGCGTGTGTGGGCGTGTGTGTGTGTGTACATTGTGTATGGGGGTGGGTGGTGCCATTTCTTTCCTTGCGCTACCTCGCAAACGCGGGAGACAGCGACAAAGCAAAATGAATAAATATAAATAAATATATATATATATATATATATATATATATATATATATATATATATATATATATATATATATATATATATATATATATATATATATATATATATATATATATATATATATATATATATATATATATATATATATACATATATCTTTTTTTAATTTTACTTTGTCGCTGTCTCCAGCGTTAGCGAAGTAGAGCAAGGAAACAGACGAGAGAATAGGCCAACCCATCCATATGCACATGTATATACACACAGGTCCACACAGGTACATAGAAATACCTATGTATCTCAACATATAGATATACATATACACACAGAGACGTATACATATATACACATGTACATAATTCATACCGTGTGCCCTAATTTGTCCCTCTCTCTACCCAGACAAACATGAAACAATAAATCCCTCCACCCCCATGTGCGCGAGGTAGCGCTAGGAAAAGATACAAAGGCCACATTCGTTCACACTCAGTCTCTAGCTGTCATGTATAATGCACCGAAACCACTCACACTCAGTCTCTAGCTGTCATGTATAATGCACCTTTCCACGTCCAGGCCACACAGAACTTTCCATGGTTTACCAAAGACGCTTGACAGCCCTGGATCAATCCATTGACAGCACGTCGACCCCGGTACACCACATCGTTCCAATTTATTACTTGCACGCCTTTCACCCTCATGCATGTTCAGGCCCCGATCACTCAAAGTCTTTTTCACTCCATCTTTTCACCTCCAATTTGATCTCCCACTTCTCTCGTTCCCTCCACCTCTGACACATATATCCCCTTTGTCAATCTATCCTCATTATTTCTCTCCACCTGACCAACCTATTTGAAAACACCCTCCTCTACTCTCTCAACCACACTGCTTTTATTACACACATCTCTCTGACTCTTTCATTACTTACTCGATCAAACCACCTCACACCACATATTGTCCTCAAACATCTCATATCCAGCACATCTACCCTCCTCCGCTCAACTGCATCTATAGCCCACGCCTTGCAACCACATAACATTGTTGGAACCACTATTCCTTAAAACAATCCCAACTTTTGTTTTCCAAGATAACCTTCTCGACTTCCACACATTCTTCAACACACCCAGAACTTTCGCCCCCTCCCACTCCCTATGACTCACTTCCACTTCTATGGCTCCTTCCGCTGCCAGATCGACTCCCAGGTATCTAAAACACTTCTCTTCCCTTAGGTTTTTCCATTCAGACTTACCTCCCAATTGACTTGTCCCTCAACTCTACTGTTCCTAATAACCTTGATCTTATTAACATTTACTCTGAGCTTTCTTTTGTCACACACTTCACCAAACTGAGTCACCAGCCTCTGCAGTTTCTAACCCGAATCAGCCACCAGCACTGTATCATCAGCAAACAAAAACTGACTCGCTTTCCAAGCTCTTTCATCCACAAGAGACTACATACTTGCCCCTCTTTCCAATACTCTTCCATTCACCTCCCTAACAACCCCACCCATAAACAACTTAAACAACCATGGAGACATCACGAACCCCTTCCGCAACCTAAACTTCAGTGAGAACCAATCACTTTTTGCTCTTCATACACGTACACATGCATTACATCATCGATAAAAACTTTTCACTGCTTCTAACATCTTCCCTCCCACACCATATATCATCAGTACATCTCACAGAGCATCTCTATCAACTTTATCATATGGATTCTCTAGATCCATTAATGCTACATACAAATTCATTTTCTAAGTATTTCTCACATACATTCTTCAAAGCAAACACCTGATCCACACATCCCATACCACTTCTGAAACCACACGTCTCCTCCCCAAACTGATGCTCTGTACATGACTTCACCCTTTCAATCAATACTCTCCCATATAAAATTCCAGTGATACTCACAAACTTATAATTGTATATTTTGAGCACTCACTTTTATCCCCTTTGCCTCTATACAATGGCACTATGCAAGTATTCCGCCAATCTTCAGACACCTCACCAGGAGTCACACATACATTGAATAACCTTACCAACCAGTCAACAATACAGTCACCCCATTTTTGAATAAATTCCACGGCAATACCATCCAAAGCCGCTGCCTTGCCACCTTTCATCTTCCGCAAAGCTTTTACCACCTCTTCTCTGTTTACCAAATCATTCTCCCTAACCCTCTCACTTTGCACACCACCTCGACCAAAAATCCCTGTATCTGCCATTCTATCATCAAACACATTCAAAAAACCTTCAAAATACTCACTCCATCTCCTTTTCACATCACCACTGCTTGTCATCACCTCCCCATTAGCCCCCTTCACTGATGTTCCCATTTGTTCCCTTGTTTTAAGCACTTTATTTGCCTCAATCCAAAACATCTTTTTATTCTCCCGAAAATTTAATGATACTCTTTCACTCCAGCTCTCATTTGCCCTCTTTTTCATCTTTTGCACCTTTCTCTCGACCTCCTGCCTCTTTCTTTTATGCATGTACCAGTTGTTTGCATTATTTCCCTGCAATGATCGTCCAAATGACTCTCTCTTCTCCATCACTAATAACTTTACCTCTTCATCACACCACTCACTATCCATTCTAATCTGCCCACCTCCCACGCTCCTCATGCCACAAGTATCTTTTGCGCAAGCCACCACTGCTTACCGAAATACATCCCATTAGTCCCCCACTCCCCTTACGTCTTTTGTTCTCACCTTTGTCCATTCTGTACTCAGTCTCTCCTGGTACTTCCTCACACAAGTCTCCTTTCCAAGCTCATTTACCCTCACCACTCTCTTCAGCCGAACATTCTCTCACCTTCGCCTTCACAAGATAATGATCAGACACCCTCTCGTTGCACCTCTCAGCAAACGTAACCCAATAACTCTCTCTGGTAATCTCTCCTACTTACATACGTATACTTATGTATATCTCTCTTTTTAAATCAGGTGTTCCCAATGTCCAGGCCTTTTTCAGCACATAAATCTACAAGCTCTTCGCCGTTTTCATTTACAACACTGAACACCCCATGTACACCAATTCATTCCCTCAACTACCACATTGCTCACCTTTGCATTCAAATCACCCATCACTATATCCGGGTCTCGTGCATTAAAACTACTAACACACTCATTCAGCTGCTCCCAAAACACTTGCCTCTCATGATCTTTCTTCTCATGTCCATATGTATATGCTCCAATAATCACCCATCCCTCTCCATCCACTTTCAGTTTTACCCATATCAATCTAGAGTTTACTTTCTTATACTCTATCATATACTCCCAACACTCCCGTTTCAGGAGTATTGCTACTCCTTCCCTTGCTCTTGTCCTCTCACTAACCCCTGACTTTACTCCCAAGACATTCCCAGACCACTCTTCCCCTTTACCCTTGAGCTTCGTTTCACCGAGAGCCAAAACATCCTGGGTCCTTTCCTCTATCATACTGCCTATCTCTCCTTTTTTCTCATCTTGGTTACATCCACACACATTTAGACACCACTGTCTGAGCCTTCGAGGAGGATTAGTACTCCCAGCGTGACTCCTTCCTGTTTCTGAGGAAAGATTGACCAAGAAGATATATGTGTCAGAGGAGAAGGGAACGAGAAGAAGTAGGAGACCAAATTGGAAGTGGAAAGATGGAGTAAAAAAGATTCTGAGTGATCGGGGCCTGAACATGTAGGAGGGTGAAAGGCGTGCAAGGAAAAGAATGAATTGAAACGTTGTGGTATACCAGGGTCAACGTGGTGTCAATGGATTGAACCAGAGCGTGTGAAGCGTCCAGGGGTAAACCATGGAAAATTCTGTGGGCCCTGGATATGGAAAGGGAGCTGTGGTTTCAGTGCATTATACATGACAGCTCGAGATTGAGTGTAAACGAATGGGGCCTTTGCCAACTCGCGCACATGCGGGGGAAGGGGTTGTTATTTTATGTGTAGAAGGGTGGCGATGAGAATGAATAAAGGCAGATAGTATGAATTATGTCCATGTTTATATATGTATATATTTGTGTGTGTATATATGTGTATACGTCGAGATGTATAGGTATGTATATTTTGCGTGTGTGGTCGTGTATGTATATACACGTGTATGTGGGTGGGTTGGACCATTCCTTCGTCTGTTTCCTTGCGCTACCTCCCTAACCCGGGAGACAGCGACAAAGAATGTATATATATATATATATATATATATATATATATATATATTTATTATTTCATTTTGCTTTGTCGCTGTCTCCCGCGTTTGCGAGGTAGTACAAGGAAACAGACGAAAGAACTGGCCCAACCCACCCCAATACACATGAATATACATACAAGTCCACACACGCAAATATACATACCTATACATCTCAATGTACACATATATATACACACACAGACAGATACATATATACACATGTACATAATTCATACTGTCTGCCTTTATTCATTCCCATCGCCACCTCGCAACACATGGAATAACATCCCCCTCCCCCCTCATGTGTGCGAGGTAGCGCTAGGAAAAGACAACAAAACCCCAATTCGTTCACATTCAGTCTCTAGCTGTCATGCAATAATGCCCGAAATCACAGCTCCCTTTCCACATCCAGGTCCCACAGAACTTTCCATGGTTTACCCCAGACTCTTCACATGCTCTGATTCAATCCATTGACTGCACGTCGACCCCGGTATACCACATCGATCCAATTCACTCTATTCCTTGCCCGCCTTTCACCCTCCTGCATGTTCAGGCCCCGATCACTCAAAATTTTTTCACTCCATCTCTCCACCTCCAATTTGGTCTCCCACTTCTCCTCGTTCCCTCCACCTGCGACATATATAACCTCTTGGTCAATCTTTCCTCACTCATTCTCTCCATGTGCCCAAACCATTTCAAAACACCCTCTTCTGCTCTCACAACCACGCTCTTTTTATTTCCACACATCTCTCTTACCCTTACATTACTTACCCGATTAAAACACCTCACACCACATATTGTCCTCAAACATCTCATTTCCAGCACATCCACCCTCCTGCGCACAACTCTATCCATAGCCCACGCCTCGCAACCATACAACATTGTTGGAACCGCTATTCCTTCAAACATAGCCATTTTTGCTTTCCGAGATAATGTTCTCGACTTCCACACATTCTTTAAGGCTCCCAGGATTTTCGCCCCCCCCCATATGATTCACTTCCGCTTCCATGGTTCCATCCGCTGCCAGATCCACTCCCAGATATCTAAAACACTTTACTTCCTCCACTTTTTCTCCATTCAATCTTACCTCCCAATTGACTTGACCCTTAACCCTACTGTACCTAAAAACATTTACTCTTAACTTTCTTCTTTCACACACTTTACCAAACTCAGTCACCAGCTTCTGCAGTTTCTCACATGAATCAGACACCAGCGCTGTATCATCAGCGAACAACACCTGACTCACTGCCCTAGCTCTCTCATCCCCAACACACTGCATATTTGCCCCTCTTTCCAAAACTCTTGCATTTACCTCCCTAACAACCCCATCCATAAACAAATTAAACAACCATGGAGACATCACACACCCCTGCCGCAAACCTACATTCTCTGAGAACCAATCACTTTCCTCTCTTCCTACCCGTACACATGCCTTACATCCTCGATAAAAAGTTTTCACTGCTTCTAACAACTTGCCTCCCTCACCATATATTCGTAGTACCTTCCACATAGCATCTCTATCAACTGTATCATATGCCTTCTCCAGATTCATAAATGGTACATACAAATCCATTTGCTTTTCTAAGTATTTCTCACATACATTCATCAAAGCAAACACCTGATCCACACATCCTCTACCACTTCTGAAACCACACTGCTCTTCCCCTATCTGATGCTCTGTACATGACTTCACCCTCTCAATCAATACCCTCCCATATAATTTACCAGGAATACTCAACAAACTTATACCTCTGTAATTTGAGCACTCACTCTTATCCCCTTTGCCTTTGTACAATGGCACTATGCAAGCATTCCGCCAATCCTCAGGCACCTTACCATGAAACATACATACATTAAATAACCTTACCTTACCAACCAGTCAACAATACAGTCACCCCTTTTATAATAATTTCAACTGCAATGCCATCCAAACCGGCTGCCTTATATATATATATATATATATATAATATATATTATATATATATATATATATATATATATTATATATATATATATATATATATATAGTATATATAATATATATAAATACATATATATATATCAGTCCTTTTTCAGCACATAAATCTACAAGCTCTTCACCATAAGTATACTTATGTAAGTAGGAGAGATGGCCAGAGAGCGTTATTGGATTACGTGTTAATTGACAGGCGTGCGAAAGAGAGACTTTTGGATGTTAATGTGCTGAGAGGTGCAACTGGAGGGATGTCTGATCATTATCTTGTGGAGGCTAAGGTGAAGATTAGTATGGGTTTTCAGAAAAGAGGAGTGAATGTTGGGGTGAAGAAGGTGGTGAGAGTAAGTGAGCTTGGGAAGGAGACCTGTGTGGGGAAGTACCAGGAGAGACTGTGTACAGAATGGAAAAAGGTGAGAACAATGGAAGTAAGGGGAGTGGGGGGGAATGGGATGTATTTAGGGAATCAGTGATGGATTGCGCAAAAGATGCTTGTGGCATGAGAAGAGTGGGAGGTGGGCTGTTTAGAAAGGTAGTGAGTGGTGGGATGAAGAAGTAAGAGTATTAGTGAAAGAGAAGAGAGAGGCATTTGGACGATTTTTGCAGGGAAAAAATGCAATTGAGTGGGAGAAGTATAAAAGAAAGAGACAGGAGGTCAAGAGAAAGGTGCAAGAGGTGAAAAAAAGGGCAAATGAGAGTTGGGGTGAGAGACTATCAGTAAATTTTAGGGAAAATAAAAAGATGTTCTGGAAGGAGGTAAATAGGGTGCGTAAGACAAGGGAGCAAATGGGAACTTCAGTGAAGGGCGTAAATGGGAGGTGATAACAAGTAGCGGTGATGTGAGAAGGAGATGGAATGAGTATTTTGAAGGTTGTTGAATGTGTCTGATGATAGAGTGGCAGATATAGGGTGTTTTGGTCGAGGTGGTGTGCAAAGTGAGAGGGTTAGGGAAAATGATTTGGTAAACAGAGAAGAGGTAGTAAAAGCTTTGCGGAAGATGAAAGCCGGCAAGGCAGCAGGTTTGGATGGCATTGCAGTGGAATTTATTAAGAAAGGGGGTGACTGTATTGTTGACTGGTTGGTAAGGTTATTTAATGTATGTATGACCTCATGGGAGGTGCCTGAGGATTGGCGGAATGCGTGCATAGTGCCATTGTACAAAGGCAAAGGGGATAAGAGTGAGTGCTCAAATTACAGAGGTATAAGTTTGTTGAGTATTCCTGGTAAATTATATGGGAGGGTATTGATTGAGAGGGTGAAGGCATGTACAGAGCATCAGATTGGGGAAGAGCAGTGCGGTTTCAGAAGTGGAAGTCGAGAACACTATCTCGGAAAGCAAAAATTGGTATGTTTGAGGGAATAGTGGTTCCAACAATGTTGTATGGTTGCGAGGCGTGGGCTATGGATAGAGATGTGCGCAGGAGGATGGATGTGCTGGAAATGAGATGTTTGAGGACAATGTGTGGTGTGAGGTGGTTTGATCGAGTAAGTAACGTAAGGGTAAGAGAGATGTGTGGAAATAAAAAGAGCGTGGTTGAGAGAGCAGAAGAGGGTGTTTTGAAATGGTTTGGGCACATGGAGAGAATGAGGGAGGAGAGATTGACCAAGAGGATATATGTGTCGGAGGTGGAGGGAACGAGGAGAAGAGGGAGACCAAATTGGAGGTGGAAAGATGGAGTGAAAAAGATTTTGTGTGATCGGGGCCTGAACATGCAGGAGGGTGAAAGGAGGGCAAGAAATAGAGTGAATTGGAGTCATGTGGTATACAGGGGTTGACGTGCTGTCAGTGGATTGAAGCAAGGCATGTGAAGCGTCTGGGGTAAACCATGGAAAGCTGTGTAGGTATGTATATTTGCGTGTGTGGACGTGTGTATGTACATGTGTATGGGGGGGGGGGGGGGCTGGGCCATTTCTTTCGTCTGTTTCCTTGCGCTACCTCGCAAACGCGGGAGACAGCGACAAAGTATAAAAAAAAAAAAAAAAAAAAAAAAGATATATATGTATATATATATATTTATATATATATATATATATATATATATATATATATATATATATATATATATATATATATATATATATATATATATGTGTGTGTGTGTGTGTGTAATGAATAGATGAAGCTTTTCTTTCTATTCTAAGATCATTTATTAACATCCATCGGTCCACGTCACCATTATTGTGTCTTACGATACCAAGTGAATTTCTTGAAGATCTTTTATTCCACTGCATGTTGCCAGAGGTGGACTTGTGGTCAGCTAAGCAAAAGATTCCTTTGGTGTAAGAGGAGAGTGAATACCACAAGAACACTGGACGGAGGCTTTTCTCTCACATAATGATAAGATTTTTTTTAAAACTGAGATAGAAAAAGAAAAGGGATACGAGCTCCTTGCAATGTTTACTTGTAAAAATGTAATGATGATGATTTGTTAGAATAAGGGACATACATGGGGAAGAGTTGGAGAGAGAGAGAGAGAGAGAGAGAGAGAGAGAGAGAGAGAGAGAGAGAGAGAGAGAGAGAGAGAGAGAGAGAGAGAGAGAGAGAGAGAGAGAGAGAGAGAGAGAGAGAGAGAGAGAGAGAGAGAGAGAGAACAGAAATTCAAACAAGCTGAGTATAATGCCCCTGACAACTCTCTGGCAGCCATTATCCTGCCTGGAAACAAAGGAGATTAGATGGGAAAAAATGTTGCCCTCCCTTGGGAAGATATACTGGGGAACAAACTATTATAATCCGGGCGATTACAGGGGAGGACCGGGGTAAAAACTGGGCTGGCCTGCCATACACATGGGCGGCTCCCGCGGTACTGGACGCTGGTGCTGGGCAGGTGAAGTTATAGGTTTCCGATTCTATGTTTTTCTTTTTCACATACAGTATAAGTTTCTTTTTAATCTAACCGAGGACTTTTTTAAGTTTAAATCTTTTCTTATTTGCAATTTTGTATTTTCTTCAAGAACAGTGAAACGTGTGGAAGAGTGGGATGTGCTCAGTATATAGGAGCTGCAGGAATATGTAATGATCGTGAAGAATGAACTCCGTCTGAGAGTCCTGGAGAGATGGACCTCAAGGTGTGAGCGTAAGAAGACAAGGAAAATCTACACCGAGGTTCGGTCCGACTATAAAGTCACAACCAGCTAAACAGGACAGGAATTAAGCTGCACATTTACTTGACGCCGCACATTATGGCCGATAAGGAAGGTAATGACAAAGGAAGTGTGTAGATAGGCACAGCCCATATTGATGAATGACTTGGCTCTGACATGTACTAACTTATGTGTTATTGGCTAATGCTTTTATGATTTCAGAATCACACTCGAAGAAAGTTCTTAATCACATCAAACTAACTAACCTATTAGTGATCGGGTGTTGGAACGATTGGAAAACAGTCTTCGAATGGTGACCAACAAAAACTTAGTGTTATCTGTATGGTTATTGTTTCACCAAATCATCGAATACAGACGTTAAGCATATCATATAACATCCGTGTTGCGAGTTTTAAGAAATCAGAGCAAAGGTTTTCGAGCAACCTTTGGGCCAGCTAGCATCAATGGGTAGAGATCTTATAAGATACGAAAATGGTGGGCATATTGATGCTTGCATTTCAGCGTGTTTGTGTGACCTTTACAAAGATGACTATGGTCCCTCACTGTAACCTTAATGCGTGTCTTATTCCTAAGGTGGACGACCATGGTCTCCACTACTCCAGTACCAATACTACATGTCATGTTCTTGACGTACACGATCATGGTACTTCACTGTTACTGTTACCTCTGTGTCATGTTCTTGACGTACACGATCATGGTCCTTCACTGTTACTGTTACCTCTGTGTCATGTTCTTGAAGTACACGATCATGGTCCTTCACCGTTGCTGTTACCACTGTGTCATGTTCTTGACGTACACGATCATGGTCCTTCACTGTTACTGTTACCACTGTGTCATGTTCTTGACGTACACGATCATGGTCCTTCACTGTTACTGTTACCTCTGTGTCATGTTCTTGACGTACACGATCATGGTCCTTCACTGTTACTGTTACCTCTGTGTCATGTTCTTGACGTACACGATCATGGTCCTTCACCGTTGCTGTTACCACTGTGTCATGTTCTTGACGTACACGATCATGGTCCTTCACTGTTACTGTTACCACTGTGTCATGTTCTTGACGTACACGATCATGGTCCTTCACTGTTACTGTTACCACTGTGTCATGTTCTTGACGTACACGATGATGGTCCTTCACCGTTGCTGTTACCACTGTGTCATGTTCTTGACGTACACGATCGTGGTCCTTCACTATCACTGTTACCACTGTGTCATCCTCTTGACGTGCACGATCATGGTCCTTCACTGCTACTGTCATCACTGTATCATGTTCATGACGTACACGATCATGGTCCTTCACTGTTACTGTTGCCACTGTGTCATGTTCTTGACGTACACGATCATGGTCCTTCACTGTTACTGTTACCACTGTGTCATGTTCTTGGCGTAAGCTTCCATGGTCCTCGACTCCATCTTTTACTTTGCTTGTTGGACGATATCATCACCTCAAATATTCAGGACTTTTTTCTCTATAATAGATTCTATCCATTCTTTACTCTTATTCATGAACAGACCAGTAAAAACTAGATTTCCATTTCATAAATCGTGTGCGAGAAACATTAATTTTTTCTAGTGTGTATCTCTCGTAGGAAATCGTTTTTGTATTTACCTTCTTTTAGAATTTCTTTATTTCTGGCCTGACAACTTGTATATATCCCTCACACTAGAATATAAGGAAGATGGCTCTAGCACAGTGACGTAACTGGCTACGAAGTTCCCCTTTCTGTAAGTAGGAAGGAAACTATGTGCTTATTGTCAGTCGACTGTCGCATCCATTACCCTGGCGGCCATAGCAAGCTGGCAGCATCCTCTAGTCGCTCCTTCCTGCTCCTCTTCCTCCTTGGATACATAGCTGGAAACTCATTGCTCTCATCAGTCCCTTTCCTTCTGTTATCTTCTCATAAAGAGTTTATTCTTTTGCATAATTCTTGACGGATTCATTTTTTCTACTTTGGCCAACTTACGTATCGCTTTAATTTGTTCTTTGATCTTCAGTTAGGTTACCAGTATCTCAGGACATGTAGAGAGTAACTGAAAAATATGCTTTCGTCTCCGGTTGAAAGAAGAAAAAAATAACAGAGTGACCAAACGGTAATAGAGTATCACTTTTCCTGAAAACCTTAAAATTATCTTACAGAGAAATCTATCTGAAAATATGAGACGAGCAATAATGCTAAATAAAGAATATTATGTAATGAGAGAATGTAGTGTATGAGGACCAGTCATTATCCGAACCTCAGCTGTAGACGGATAAAGTAATCTCACAATACACATGTTACGCTGACTAGGCTAACTGTATATAAGTGAGGGCCTCTAGTGGAAGACATTGTATCTACGGCCGGAGTTATCTAAGTGTGTATTCGGCAGTGATTGTTTGTTTATGACTATATGTACAATACAATCTGGTAGACTATTATGCTCTGTCATTAGATTTTCTTCTAGTGTTATCATTTTCTGAATAAATGCAATCATCTCTGATTCGTAGATCATATAGAAATATCAGTTGTAAAATGTCAATGATTCTTACATTCTACTGCTTTTAAAGCATCTGCTGAGTTCGACAAGACAAACTTTACTCGGATCTTAACAGTTCTTTCAGTCAATTATTGGATATTCAGACACATATTTGTAGACAAATAGTCAAAGGAGTTCTCTTGATACAGTCATGTTTTCTTTATATTTTCTAGATTCTTGATGTGGCCCTGAAAACAAGAGGATCCTGGGGACAACTTTTATCACGTAAAGATGCGAAAAGTATTCAGGCTACCCATGTTCCAAGCGACAAGACTTGCCGTTGCAGCACAGTATAATGACAGCCGGGAGGACTGGGTGAGATCCGATTAGTCCTCTCCAACAAATCATTATTTTGGCTGAGAGCGGGAGAGTTCACACTGAAGTACGTGATTACAGTGGACTTACGGATCTCCAAGGATGAGAGTACGAGTAAATCTCATACAGCATCCTGACTCACAAATGCAAAAGCAGTTGAGATATGAGAATTCTAAAGAAATAACTAAAATTTCAGGTCTCCCCCCTGGAGGTAATACATTTTAGAGATGCGCGTGATAAATTTTTGTGCAATTTTAGGTGACAGGCAATTTGCATACAATAATTTGGTTCACCAACACCTGAGTCAAGTAACAATTCTATCGCTCCGTATCACACTTTTTACGGTAGAGCAACACCAAAATTAACCAATTATAAAAGACAGCGGTGGTTCATTTGCAATTAGTAGTAAGATAATTTGGATAGTTATCTTTACTTCTGTGATAGGATGAAACTCGATGTTAAACTCCTGATGGAAGATGATGGAAAACTACCATCACAAGCCGTGTTACAGAGGAAGGTAACAGGAAAAATAATAACTTTGATGGAAGAAGCCTAATCTTCGAGAGCAATTTCCGTGAGCAAGAGAGTAAATTTTGTTCGGCAGTAGAAGTAAAGAGAAAAAAGCAATGCCAGAAAATATATTACACATACACACACACGCACACACACACACACACACACACACACACACACACACACACACACACACACACACACACACACACACACACACAAACACACAAACACACACACACACACACACACACACACACACACACACACACACACACACTGCTAAATGGCCTTAACTCATATGGCCTGATGAAGTTTCACAGTTTGTGCAGAGGATATGCACAGATACTTTTGACAAGTCATTTGGGATATTATTGTTCATTATGTCGCTGGAAGAAGGCACAACACCAAGAGAATGGAAGATGGCAAAGGTCAAACCTTTCCAGGAATTAACATTCTGAGATAATGCACTAAGAAAACACAGACCAGTGTGTCTAAAGAAAATGACATGTAACACCGGAAAAGATAATCAGAAAGCAAGATGAATAAGTAATATCGAGGAAGACTACCTAAAGAGAGACAACACGAGTTCATGGAAAGGTTATGCGTAAGAAATCTCAAAGGTTTCTAAGAGAAGTGGAGCTCCGTTTAATAAAAAAAGAACGTTGGGTGGATTGTGTTTCTAGACAGCTGGGAAGCGTTCCTCACTGTACACAGAGGAGGATTGTGAAGAAGCTGGATCTTCAGGCATGATTATGTGGGGAAACCCTTAGATGGACAGATGACTACGTTTGTGGAAATGACAAGAGGAACATGTTCATGATATATATGAAAGAATTGCCAAAAAAATATGAACTCATTCCTGAATATATTCGCATGTGCGGATGATACCTTTGTCATAGGATTAGTAATGAATAATGAGGATTCAATCAATTCCAGAGTTGGTCTCATATATGTCTGATGAAATTCAAACTGGGTAAATGCCAAGTAATGAGGAGGGACTGAATTAACGAGTCTCGATAGGGATATTATTGAATAAGAAATAAGCTGTAAGATTTTCTGTGTGGAGGAAGCTTTTATGTCCACGGTATGCCTACTGTCTCCACAACTCCATCTTTGGAGAACTGTGAGGGAGACGAACTGTTTGCACGCTATTATCAGAGTCGTAATTAATTAGAGCACCATAGAACTAATTTAAAAGTTCTAATGGAAGGCAATAAGCAGAGTACCAAAACGAAGAGACATAAATTGCAAAGGCAATGGATATGCCAGTCATACGAGATAAAGGATTATGGGTTGACTTTCTGAACCAGTATGATGATATCAACAGTGAGCAGCTCCTACTGATATGCAAAGATATGCCAACCAGATGTCGTAAGATGTAATTATGAAGCATCCTAGAAGGGAAATAGGTTCATGGTATTTGAATTGTAAATGAATGGAATACGCTAAATGATGAAATCGATTTTTTTTTTTAACAGAAAGCAAAATTTAGAGACAGGAGCCTCAAGAGCTCAGAAGTCCTTTCCTGTAGTGTATGGATAAGTGATTATAAGTGAACCGTTACAAGGACACACATAATGTACAGTTTAGCGTTACTGAGCTCTACCACGATCGGGCCCAAATGGACTATAACCCTGGGCGTGGTCCAGAACCAACCCACAGTTCTTCACACTCCCCTCGAGGTTGGTCGATAAATGGGTACCTAACTAAAGCTGAGGTGTGAGTGTGTACGTGTGATAAAAATTTGCGATAATTATTTGTGTGTTACGACGAGGTCTCTTAACCTTGTATACATGTACAATGCCATTTCTCCTATTTATTAAAGCAAACACATACAAAGACCAAACCCAGACCAAAGTTTCTGGTTACTCTAGAATTAACAACACTACGACGACTCCAGGCTACCACGATCATTAGGAACAAGATAAAACCAAAGCAGCTCCGACTGCCATAATCAAGGGAAGAAAGGGAAAGAATTCCCTCCCTAATTAAATTCTGGGTCGAGACACTGAGCCATGATATTCAACGTTTCAGCTGTAATGGAAGCTACAGCAAGTCTCTCATGAAATGATTTGATCAAAAATTATAACAGGTGAAGCAGTGGATTCTAACTTGGAGCAATGTCGTAAAAAACTTTATCTTGATGTGATCATGTGCAATAATCTTTGGAAAAAAATGAATATATTGTATCATATATAAACAAGACTGGCAAGATTAGGATGTTGCAAATAAGCTTTCATTAGAGTTCAGGACCATTTAGCCGGCTTACAGATAACAACTTTTCTTCCCCTGTTTAAGCATGGTCAATGAAAGGCTCATGGCTTAATCTAAGATTTACCCAATATATATATATATATATATATATATATATATATATATATATATATATATATATATATATATATATATATACATATATATATATATATATTTTTTTTTTTTTTTTTTTATACTTTGTCGCTGTCTCCCGCGTTTGCGAGGTAGCGCAAGGAAACAGACGAAAGAAATGGCCCAACCCCCCCCCATACACATGTATATACATACGTCCACACACGCAAATATACATACCTACACAGCTTTCCATGGTTTACCCCAGACGCTTCACATGCCTTGATTCAATCCACTGACAGCACGTCAACCCCGGTATACCACATCGCTCCAATTCACTCTATTCCTTGCCCTCCTTTCACCCTCCTGCATGTTCAGGCCCCGATCACACAAAATCTTTTTCACTCCATCTTTCCACCTCCAATTTGGTCTCCCTCTTCTCCTTGCTCCCTCCACCTCCGACACATATATCCTCTTGGTCAATCTTTCCTCACTCATCCTCTCCATGTGCCCAAACCTCTTCAAAACACCCTCTTCTGCTCTCTCAACCACGCTCTTTTTATTTCCACACATCTCTCTTACCCTTACGTTACTCACTCGATCAAACCACCTCACACCACACATTGTCCTCAAACATCTCATTTCCAGCACATCCATCCTCCTGCGCACAACTCTATCCATAGCCCACGCCTCGCAACCATACAACATTGTTGGAACCACTATTCCTTCAAACAAACTCATTTTTGCTTTCCGAGATAATGTTCTCGACTTCCACACATTCTTCAAGGCTCCCAGGATTTTCGGCCCCTCCCCCACCCTATGATCCACTTCCGCTTCCATGGTTCCATCCGCTGCCAGATCCACTCACAGATATCTAAAACACTTTACTTCCTGCGGTTTTGCTCCATTCAAACTTACCTCCCAATTGACTTGACCCTCAACCCTACTGTACCTAATAACCTTGCTCTTATTCACATTTACTCTTAACTCTCTTCTTTCACACACTTTACCAAAATCAGTCACCAGCTTCTGCAGTTTCTCACATGAATCAGCCACCAGCGCTGTATCATCAGCGAACAACAACTGACTCACTTCCCAAGCTCTCTCATAACCAACAGACTTCATACTTGCCACTCTTTCCAAAACTCTTGCATTCACCTCCCTAACAACCCCATCCATAAACAAATTAAACAACCATGGAGACATCACACACCCCTGTCGCAAACCTACATTCACTGAGAACCAATCACTTTCCTCTCTTCCTACACGTACACATGCCTTAAATCCTCGATAAAAACTTTTCACTGCTTCTAACAACTTGCCTCCCACACCATATATTCTTAATACCTTCCACAGAGCATCTCTATCAACTCTATCATATGCCTTCTCCAGATCCATAAATGCTACATACAAATCCATTTGATTTTCTAAGTATTTCTCACATACATTCTTCAAAGCAAACACCTGATCCACACATCTTCTACCACTTCTGAAACCACACTGCTCTTTCCCAATCTGATGTTCTGTACATGCCTTCATCCTCTCAATCAATACCCTCCCATATAATTTACCAGGAATACTCAACAAACTTATACCTCTGTTAATTTGAGCACTCACTCTTATCCCCTTTGTCTTTGTACAATGGCACTATGCATGCATTTCGCCAATACTCAGGCACCTCACCATGAGTCATACATACATTAAATAACCTTACCAACCAGTCAACAATACAGTCACCGCCTTTTTTAATAAATTCCACTGCAATACCATCCAAACCTGCTGCTTTGACGGCTTTCATCTTCCGCAAAGCTTTTACTACCTCTTCTCTGTTTACCAAATAAATTTCCCTAACCCTCTCACTTTGCACACCACCTCGACCAAGACACCCTATATCTGCCACTATATCATCAAACACATTCAACAAACCTTAAAAATACTTACTCCATCTCCTTTTCACATCACCACCACTTATTATCACCTCCCCATTAGCGCCCTTCACTGAAGCTCCCATTTGCTCCCTTGTCTTACGCACTTTATTTACCTCCTTTAGGAGCATCTTTTTATTCTCCCTAAAATTTAATGATACTGTCTCACCCCAACTGTCATTTGCCCTCATTTTCACCTCTTGTAACTTTCTCTTGACCTCCTGTCTCTTTCTTTTATACATATCCCACTCAATTGCATTTTTTCCCGCAAAAATCGTCTATATATATATATATAAATATGTATATATACCTATATATATATATATATTTATATATATATATATATATATATATATATATATATATATATATATATATATATATATATATATATATATATATATATATATATATATATATATATATATATATATATATATATATATATATATATATATATATATATATATATATATATATATATATATATATATATATATATATATATATATATATATAAATATATATATGTATATATATATATACATATATATATATATATATATATATATCTATATATATATATATATATATATATATATATATATATATATATATATATATATATATACATATATATATATATATATATATATATATATATATATATATATATATATATATATATATATATATATATATATATATATATATATATATATACTTCTCCCACTCAATTGCATTTTTTCCCTGCAAAAATCGTCCAAATGCCTCTCTCTTCTCTTTCACTAATACTCTTACTTTTTCATCCCACCACTCACTACCCTTTCTAAACAGCCCACCTCCCACTCTTCTCATGCCACAAGCATCTTTTGCGCAATCCATCACTGATTCCCTAAATACATCCCATTCCTCCCCCACTCCCCTTACTTCCATTGTTCTCACCTTTTTCCATTCTGTACACAGTCTCTCCTGGTACTTCCCCACACAGGTCTCCTTCCCAAGCTCACTTACTCTCACCACCTTCTTCACCCCAACATTCACTCCTCTTTTCTGAAAACCCATACTAATCTTCACCTTAGCCTCCACAAGATAATGATCAGACGTCCCTCCAGTTGCACCTCTCAGCACATTAACATCCAAAAGTCTCTCTTTCGCACGCCTGTCAATTAACACGTAATCCAATAACGCTCTCTGGCCATCTCTCCTACTTACATAAGTATACTTATGTATATCTCGCTTTTTAAACCAGGTATTCCCAATCATCAGTCCTTTTTCAGCACATAAATCTACAAGCTCTTCACCATTTCCATTTACAACACTGAACACCCCATGCATACCAATTATTCCCTCAACTGCCACATTACTCACCTTTGCATTCAAATCACCCATCACTATAACCCGGTCTCGTGCATCAAAACCGCTAACACACTCATTCAGCTGCTCCCAAAACACTTGCCTCTCATGATCTTTCTTCTCATGCCCAGGTGCATATGCACCAATAATCACCCACCTCTCTCCATCAACTTTCAATTTTACCCATATTAATCGAGAATTTACTTTCTTACATTCTATCACATACTCCCACAACTCCTGTTTCAGGAGTATTGCTACTCCTTCCCTTGCTCTTGTCCTCTCACTAACCCCTGACTTCACTCCCCAGACATTTCCAAACCACTCTTCCCCTTTACCCTTGAGCTTCGTTTCACTCAGAGCCAAAACATCCAGGTTCCTTTCCTCAAACATACTACCTATCTCTCCTTTTTTCACATCTTGGTTACATCCACACACATTTAGGCACCCCACTCTGAGCCTTCGAGGAGGATGATCACTCCCCGCGTGACTCCTTCTTCTGTTTCCCATTTTAGAAAGTTAATACTAGGAGGGGAGGATTTCCGGCCCCCCGCTCCCGTCCCCTCTAGTCGCTTTCCACGACACGCGAGGAATACGTGGGAAGTATTCTTTCACCCCTATCCCCAGGGATAATATACATATATATATATACATATACACACACACACACATACACACACATACGCACATACACACACACACACACACACATACATATATATACATATGAAAAATGTAAGGGGGGAGAATTATAAAAGAAAGAGACAGGAGGTCAAGAGAAAGGTGCAAGAGGTGAAAAAAAGGGCAAATGAGAGTTGGGGTGAGAGACTATCATTAAATTTTAGGGAGAATAAAAAGATGTTCTGGAAGGAGGTAAATAAAGTGCGTAAGACAAGGGAGCAAATGGGAACTTCAGTGAAGGGCGTAAATGGGGAGGTGATAACAAGTAGTGGTGATGTGAGAAGGAGATGGAATGAGTATTTTGAAGGTTTGTTGAATGTGACTGATAACAGAGTGGCAGATATAGGGTGGTTTGGTCGAGGTGGTGTGCAAAGTGAGAGGGTTAGGGAAAATGATTTGGTAAACAGAGAAGAGGTAGTAAAAGCTTTGCGTAAGATGAAAGCCGGCAAGGCAGCAGGATTGGATGGTATTGCAGTGGAATTTATTAAAAAAGGGGGTGACTGTATTGTTGACTGGTTGGTAAGGTTATTTAATGTATGTATGACTCATGGTGAGGTGCCTGATGATTGGCGGAATGCGTGCATAGTGCCATTGTACAAAGGCAAAGGGGATAAGAGTGAGTGCTCAAATTACAGAGGTATAAGTTTGTTGAGTATTCCTGGTAAATTATATGGGAGGGTATTGATTGAGAGGGTGAAGGCATGTACAGAACATCAGATTGGGGAAGAGCAGTGCGGTTTCAGAAGTGGTAGAGGATATGTGGATCAGGTGTTTGCTTTGAAGAATGTATGTGAGAAATACTTAGAAAAGCAAATGGATTTGTATGTAGCATTTATGGATCTGGAGAAGGCATATGATAGAGTTGATAGAGATGCTCTGTGGAAGGTATTAAGAATATATGGTGTGGGAGGCAAGTTGTTAGAAGCAGTGAAAAGTTTTTATCGAGGATGTAAGGTATGTGTACGTGTAGGAAGAGAGGAAAGTGATTGGTTCTCAGTGAATGTAGGTTTGCGGCAGGGGTGTGTGATGTCTCCATGGTTGTTTAATTTGTTTATGGATGGGGTTGTTAGGGAGGTAAATGCAAGAGTCCTGGAAAGAGGGGCAAGTATGAAGTCTGTTGGGGATGAGAGAGCTTGGGAAGTGAGTCAGTTGTTGTTCGCTAATGATACAGCGCTGGTGGCTGATTCATGTGAGAAACTGCAGAAGCTGGTGACTGAGTTTGGTAAAGTGTGTGGGAGAAGAAAGTTAAGAGTAAATGTGAATAAGAGCAAGGTTATTAGGTACAGTAGGGTTGAGGGTCAAGTCAATTGGGAGGTGAGTTTGAATGGAGAAAAACTGGAGGAAGTGAAGTGTTTTAGATATCTGGGAGTGGATCTGTCAGCGGATGGAACCATGGAAGCGGAAGTGGATCATAGGGTGGGGGAGGGGGCGAAAATTTTGGGAGCCTTGAAAAATGTGTGGAAGTCGAGAACATTATCTCGGAGAGCAAAAATGGGTATGTTTGAAGGAATAGTGGTTCCAACAATGCTGTACGGTTGCGAGGCGTGGGCTATGGATAGAGTTGTGCGCAGGAGGATGGATGTGCTGGAAATGAGATGTTTGAGGACAATGTGTGGTGTGAGGTGGTTTGATCGAGTAAGTAACGTAAGGGTAAGAGAGATGTGTGGAAATAAAAAGAGCGTGGTTGAGAGAGCAGAAGAGGGTGTTTTGAAATGGTTTGGGCACATGGAGAGAATGAGTGAGGAAAGATTGACCAAGAGGATATATGTGTCGGAGGTGGAGGGAACGAGGAGAAGAGGGAGACCAAATTGGAGGTGGAAAGATGAAGTGAAAAAGATTTTGTGTGATCGGGGCCTGAACATGCAGGAGGGTGAAAGGAGGGCAAGGAATAGAGTGAATTGGAGCGATGTGGTATACAGGGGTTGACGTGCTGTCAGTGGATTGAATCAAGGCATGTGAAGCGTCTGGGGTAAACCATGGAAAGCTGTGTAGGTATGTATATTTGCGTGTGTGGATGTGTGTATGCACATGTGTATGGGGGGGGGGTTGGGCCATTTCTTTCGTCTGTTTCCTTGCGCTACCTCGCAAACGCGGGAGACAGCGACAAAGTATAAAAAAAAAAAAAAAAAAAAAAAAAAAAAATATATATATATATATATATATATATATATATATATATATATATATATATATATATATATATATATATATATATATATATATATATATATATATATAAATAGGAATGTCTTGGGAGTAAAGTCAGGGGTTAGTGAGAGGACAAGAGTAAGGGAAGGAGTAGCAGTACTCCTGGAACACGAGTTGTGGGAGTATGTGATAGAATGTAAGAAAGTAAATTCTCGATTAATATGGGTAAAACTGAAAGTTGATGGAGAGAGATGGGTGATTATTGGTGAATATGCACCTGGGCATGAGAAGAAAGATCATGAGAGGCAAGTATTTTGGGAGCAGCTGAATCAGTGTATTAGTGGTTTTGATGCACGAGACCGGGTTATAGTGATGGGTGATTTGAATGCAAAGGTGAGTAATGTGGCAGTTGAGGGAACAGTTGGTATACATGGGTGTTGTAAATGGAAATGGTGAAGAGCTTGTAGATTTATGTGCTGAAAAAGGACTGGTGATTGGGAATACCTGATTTAAAAAGCGAGATATACATAAGTATATGTATGTAAGTAGGAGAGATGGCCTGAGAGCGTTATTGGATTACGTGTTAATTGACAGGCGCGCGAAAGAGAGACTTTTGGATGTTAATGTGCTGAGAGGTGCAACTGGAGGGATGTCTTATCATTATCTTGTGGATGCTAAAGTGAAGATTTGTATTGGTTTTCAAAAAGAGGAGTGAATGTTTGGGTGAAGAGAGTGGTGAGAGTAAGTGAGCTTAGGAAGGAGACTTGTGTGAGGAAGTACCAGGAGAGACTGAGTACAGAATGGGAAAAGGTGAGAACAATGGAAGTAAGGGGAGTGGGGGAGGAATGGGATGTATTTAGGGAATCAGTGATGGATTGCGCAAAAGATGCTTGTGGCATGAGAAGAGTGGGAGGTGGGTTGATTAGAAAGGGTAGTGAGTGGTGGGATGAAGAAGTAAGATTATTAGTGAAAGAGAAGAGAGAGGCATTTGGACGATTTTTGCAGGGAAAAAATGCAGTTGAGTAGGAGATGTATAAAAGAAAGAGACAGGAGGTCAAGAGAAAGGTACAAGAGGTGAAAAAGAGGGCAAATGAGAGGTGTGGTGAGAGAGTATCATTAAATCTTAGGGAGAAAAAAAAGATGTTCTGGAAGGAGGTAAATAAAGTGCGTAAGACAAGGGAGCAAATGGGAACTTCAGTGAAGGGCGCAAATGGGGAGGTGATAACAAGTAGTGGTGATGTGAGAAGCAGATGGAGTGAGTATTTTGAAGGTTTGTTGAATGTGTTTGATAATAGAGTGGCAGATATAGGGTGTTTTGGTCGAGGTGGTGTGCAAAGTGAGAGAGTTAGGGAAAATGATTTGGTAAACAGAGAAGAGGTTGTAAAAGCTTTGCGGAAGATGAAAGCCGGCAAGGCAGCAGGTTTCGATGGTATTGCAGCGGAATTTATTAAAAAAGTTGATAATTGTATTAATGACTGGTTGGTAAGGTTATTTCATGTATGTATGACTCATGGTGAGGTGCCTCAGGATTGCGCGAAGGCGTGCATAGTGCAATTGTACAAAGGCAAAGGGGATAAGAGTGAGTGCTCAAATTACAGAGGTATAAGTTTGTTGAGTATTCCTGGTAAATTATATGGGAGGGTATTGATTGAGAGGGTGAAGGCATGTACAGAGCATCAGATTGGCGAAGAGCAGTGTGGTTTCAGAAGTGGTAGAGGATGTGTGGATCAGGTGTTTGCTTTGAAGAATGTATGTGAGAAATACTTAGAAAAGCAAACGGATTTGTATGTAGCATTTATGGATCTGGAAAAGGCATATGATAGAGTTGATAGAGATGCTCTGTGGAAGGTATTAAGAATTTATAGTGTGGGATTCAAGTTGTTAGAAGCAGTGAAAAGTTTTTATCGAGGATGTAAGGCATGTGTACGTGTAGGAAGAGAGGAAAGTGATTGGTTCTCAGTGAATGTAGGTTTGCGGTAGGGGTGTTTGATGTCTCCATGGTTGTTTAATTTGTTTATGGATGGGATTGTTAGGGAAGTGAATGCAAGAGTTTTGGAAAGAGGGTCAAGTATGAAGTCTGTTGTGGATGAGGGAGCTTGGGAAGAGAGTCAGTTGTTGTTCGCTGATGATACAGCGCTGGCGGCTGATTCATATGAGAATCTGAAGAAGCTGGTGACTGAGTTTGGTAAAGTGTGTGAAAGAATAAAGTTAAGAGTAAATGTTAATAAGAGCAAGGTTATTAGGTACAGTAGGGTTGAGGGTCAAGTCAACTGGGAGGCAAGTTTGAATGAGAAAAAATGGAGGAAGTAAAGTGTTTTAGATATCTGGGAGTGGATCTGGCAACGTATGGAACCATGGTAGCGAAAGTGGATCATAGGATGGGGGAGGGGGCTAAAATTCTGGGAGCCTTGAAGAATGTGTGGAAGTCGAGAACATTATCTCGGAAAGCAAAAATGGGTATGTTTGAAGGAATAGTGGTTCCAACAATGTTGTATGGATGCGAGGCGTTGGCTATGGATAGAGTTGTGCGCAGGAGGATGGATGTGCTGGAAATGAGATGTTTGAGGACAATATGTGGTGTGAGGAGGTTTGATCGAGTAAGTAACGTAAGGGTGAGAGAGATGTGTGGAAATAAAATGATCGTGGTTGAGAGAGCAGAAGATGGTTTTTTGAAATGGTCTGGGCACATGGAGAGAATGAGTGAGGAAAGATTGACCAAGAGGATATATGTGTCAGAGGTGGAGGGAACGAGGAGAAGTGGGACACCAAATTGGAGGTGGAAAGATGGAGTGAAAAAGATTTTTTGTGATCGGGGCTTGAACATGCAGGAGAGTAAAAGGAGGGCAAGGATTAGAGTGAATTGGATCGATGTGGTATACCGGGGTTGACGTGCTGTCAGTTGATTGAATCAGGGCTTGTAAAGAGTCTGGGTTAAACCATGGAAAGCTGTGTATGTATGTATATTTGCTTGTGTGGACGTATGTATATACATGTGTATGGGGGTGGGTTGGGCCATTTCTTTCGCCTGTTTCCTTGCGCTACCTCGCAAACGCGGGAGACAGCGACAAAGCAAAAGAAAAAAAAAATATATATATAAATATATTGTTAGAAGCAGTGAAAAGTTTTTATCGAGGATGTATGGCATGTGTACGTGTAGGAAAGAGAGGAAAGCGATTGGTTCTCAGTGAATGTAGGTTTGCGGCAGGGGTGTGTGATGTCTCCATGGTTGTTTAATTTGTTTATGGATGTGGTTGTTAGGGAGGTAAATGCAAGAGTTTTGGAAAAAGAGGCAAGTATGAAGTCGGTTGGGGATGAGAGAGCTTGGGAAGTGAGTCAGTTGTTGTTCGCTGATGATACAGCGCTGGTGGCTGATTCATGTGAGAAACTGCTGAAGCTGGTGACTGAGTTTGGTAAAGTGTGTGTAAGAAGAAAGTTAAGAGTAAATGTGAATAAGAGCAAGGTTTTTAGGTACAATAGGGTTGAGGGTCAAGTCAATTAGGAGGTAAGTTTGAATGGAGAAAAACTGGAGAAGGTAAATTGTTTTAGATATCTGGGAGTGGATCTGGCAGCGGATGGAACCATGGAAGCGAAAGTGAATCATAGGGTGGTGGAGGTGGCGAAAATCCTGGGAGCCTTGAAGAATGTGTGGAAGTCGAGAACATTATCTTGGAAAGCAAAAATGGGTATGTTTGAAGGAATAGTGGTTCCAACGATGTTGTATGGTTGCGAGGCGTGGGCTATGGATAGAGTTGTGCGCAGGAGGATGGATGTGCAGGAATTGAGATGTTTGAGGACAATATGTGGTGTGAGGTGGTTTGATCGAGTAAGTAACGTTTGGGTAAGAGAAATGTATGGAAATAAAAAGAGCATGGTTGAGAGAGCAGAAGAGGGTGTTTTGAAATGGTTTGGGCACATGGAGAGAATGAGTGAGGAAAGATTGACCAAGAGGATATATGTGTCGGAGGTGGAGGAAACGAGGAGAAGTGGGAGACCAAATTGGAGGTGGAAAGATGGAGTGAAAAAGATTTTGTGTGAACGGGGCCTGAACATGAAGGAGGGTGAATGGAGGGCAAGGAATAGAATAAATTGGATCGATGTGGTATACCGGGGTTGACGTACTGTCAGTGGATTGAATCAGGCCATGTGAAGCGTCTGGGGTAAACCATGGAAAGCTGTGTAGGTATGTATATTTGAGTGTGTGGACGTATGTATATACATGTGTATGGGGGTAGGTTGGGCCATTTCTTATACATTTCTTATACATATAAATATATATATGGTAAAGTGTGTGTAAGAAGAAAGTTAAGAGTAAATGTGAATAAGAGCAAGGTTTTTAGGTACAATAGGGTTGAGGGTCAAGTCAATTAGGAGGTAAGTTTGAATGGAGAAAAACTGGAGAAGGTAAATTGTTTTAGATATCTGGGAGTGGATCTGTCAGCGGATGGAACCATGGAAGCGGAAGTGGATCATAGGGTGGGGGAGGGGGCGAAAATTTTGGGAGCCTTGAAAAATGTGTGGAAGTCGAGAACATTATCTCGGAAAGCAAAAATGGGTATGTTTGAGGGAATAGTGGTTCCAACAATGCTGTATGGTTGCGAGGCGTGGGCTATGGATAGAGATGTGCGCAGGAGGATGGATGTGCTGGAAATGAGATGTTTGAGGACAATGTGTGGTGTGAGGTGGTTTGAGCGAGTAAGTAACGTAAGGGTAAGAGAGATGTGTGGAAATAAAAAGAGCGTGGTTGAGAGAGCAGAAGAGGGTGTTTTGAAATGGTTTGGGCACATGGAGAGAATGAGTGAGGAGAGATTGACCAAGAGGATATATGTGTCGGAGGTGGAGGGAACGAGGAGAAGAGGGAGACCAAATTGGAGGTGGAAAGATGGAGTGAAAAAGATTTTGTGTGATCGGGGCCTGAACATGCAGGAGGGTGAAAGGAGGGCAAGAAATAGAGTGAATTGGAGTCATGTGGTATACAGGGGTTGACGTGCTGTCAGTGGATTGAAGCAAGGCATGTGAAGCGTCTGGGGTAAACCATGGAAAGCTGTGTAGGTATGTATATTTGCGTGTGTGGACGTGTGTATGTACATGTGTATGGGGGGGGGGGGTTGGGCCATTTCTTTCGTCTGTTTCCTTGCGCTACCTCGCAAACGCGGGAGACAGCGACAAAGTATAAAAAAAAAAAAAAAAAAAAAAAATATATATATATATATATATATATATATATATATATATATATATATATATATATATATATTTTCTTTTTTTTTTTTTTGTTTTGTCGCTGTCTCCCGCGTTTGCGAGGTAGCGCAAGGAAACAGACGAATGAAATGGCCCAACCCACCCCCATACACATGTATATACATACGTCCACACACGCAAATATACATACCTACACAGCTTTCCATGGTTTACCCCAGACGCTTCACATGCCCCGATTCAATCAAGTGACAGCACGTCAACCCAGGTATACCACATCGCTGCAATTCACTCTATTCCTTGCCCTCCTTTCACCCTCCTGCATGTTCAGGCCGCGATCACACAAAATCTTTTTCATTGCATCTTTCCATCTCCAATTTGGTCTCCCTCTTCTCCTCGTTCCCTCCACCTCCGACACATATATCCTCTTGGTCAATCTTTCCTCACTCATTCTCTCCATGTGCCCAAACCATTTCAAAACACCCTCTTCTGCTCTCTCAACCACGCTCTTTTTATTTCCACACATCTCTCTTACCCTTACGTTATTTACTCGATCAAACCACCTCACACCACACATTGTCCTCAAACATCTCATTTCCAGCACATCCATCCTCCTGCGCACAACTCTATCCATAGCCCACGCCTCGCAACTATACAACATTGTTGGAACCACTATTCCTTCAAACATACCCATTTTTGCTTTCCGAGATAATGTTCTCGACTTCCACACATTCTTCAAGGCTCCCAGAATTTTCGCCCACTCCCCCACCCTATGATCCACTTCCGCTTCCATGGTTCCATCCGCTGCCAGATCCACTCCCAGATATCTAAAACACTTCACTTCCTCCAGTTTTTCTCCATTCAAACTCACTTCCCAATTGACTTGACCCTCAACGCTACTGTACCTAATTACCTTGCTCTTATTCACATTTACTCCTTATTTTCTTCATTCACACACTTTACCAAACTCAGTCACCAGCTTTTGCAGTTTCTCACATGAATCAGCCACCAGCGCTGTATCATCAGGCAACAACAACTGACTCACTTCCCAAGCTCTCTCATAACCAACCGACTTCATACTTGCCCCTCTTTCCAAAACTCTTGCATTCACCTCCCTAACAACCCCATCCATAAACAAATTAAACAACCATGGAGACATCACACACCCCTGCCGCAAACCTACATTCACTGAGAACCAATCACTTTCCTCTCTTCCTACACGTACACATGCTTTACATCCTCGATAAAAAGTTTTCACTACTTCTAACAACTTGCCTCCCACACCATATATTCTTAATACCTTCCACAGCGCATCTCTATCAACTCTATCATATGCCTTCTCCAGATCCATAAATGCTACATACAAATCCATTTGCCTTTCTAAGTATTTCTCACATACATTCTTCAAAGCAAACACCTGATCCACACATCCTCTACCACTTCTGAAACCACACTGCTCTTCCCCAATCTGATGCTCTGTACATGCCTTCACCCTCTCAATCAACACCCTCCCATATAATTTACAAGGAATACTCAACAAACTTATACCTCTGTAATTTGAGCACTCATTCTTATCCCCTTTGTCTTTGTACAATGGCACTATGCACGCATTCCGCCAATCCTTAGGCACCTCACCGTGAGTCATACATACATTATATAACCTTACCAACCAGTCAACAATACAGTCACCCCCTTTTTTAATAAATTCCACTGCAATACCATCCAAACCTGCTGCCTTGCCGGCTTTCATCTTCCGCAAAGCTTTTACTACCTCTTCTCTGTTTACCAAATTATTTTCCCTAACCCTCTCACTTTGCACACCACATCGACCAAAACACCCTATATCTTCCACTCTATCATCAAAAACATTCAACAAACCTTCAAAATACTCACTCCATCTCCTTCTCACATCACCACTACTTGTTATCACCTCCCCATTTGCGCCCTTCACTGAAGTTCCCATTTGCTCCCTTGTCTTACGCACTTTATTTACCTCCTTCCAGAACATCTTTTTATTCTCCCTAAAATTTAATGATACTCTCTCACCCCAACTCTCATTTGCCCTTTTTTCACCTCTTGCACCTTTCTCTTGACCTCCTGTCTCTTTCTTTTATACGTCTCCCACTCAACTGCATTTTTTCCCTGCAAAAATCGTCCAAATGCCTCTCTCTTCTCTTTCACTAATACTCTTACTTCTTCATCCCACCACTCACTACCCTTTCTAATCAACCCACCTCCCACTCTTCTCATGCCACAAGCATCTTTTGCGCAATCCATCACTGATTCCCTAAATACATCCCATTCCTCCCCCACTCTCCTTACTTCCATTGTTCTCACCTTTTTCCATTCTGTACTCAGTCTCTCCTGGTACTTCCTCACACAAGTCTCCTTCCCAAGCTCACTTACTCTCACCACCCTCTTCACCCCAACATTCACTCTTTTTTTCTGAAAACCCATACAAATCTTCACCTTAGCCTCCACAAGATAATGATCAGACATCCCTCCAGTTGCACCTCTCAGCACATTAACATCCAAAAGTCTCTCTTTCGCGCGCCTGTCAATTAACACGTAATCCAATAACGCCCTGTGGCCATCTCTCCTACTTACATAAGTATAATTATGTATATCTCGCTTTTTAAACCAGGTATTCCCAATCATCAGTCCTTTTTCAGCACATAAATCTACAAGCTCTTCACCATTTCCATATATATATATATATATATATATATATATATATATATATATATATATATATATATATATATATATATATATATATATATATATATATATATATATATATATATATATATATATATATATATATATATATATATATATATATATATATATATATATATATATATATATATATATATATATATATATATATACATATATATATATATATATATGTTATCCCTAGGAATAGAAGAGAAAGAATACTTCCCACGTCTTTGAACCTTGTCCTATTCTTATCCTATATTTATGTTGCTTAAGTCTAACAGAAAGATCCTTACCAGTCTGACCAAGATAAATTTTATCACAGTGTCCACAAGGAACTTTATAGATGTAACCGAAATGATTTTCTGGTGAATTCCTGATTAAGATATTCTTTATAGTATTATTCTTGCTAAAGGCAACATTTACATTAAAGGATTTAAGCAACATGCGAAGCAAAGTGAAAATATTATCAAAAGGGAAAACGAAAAGATTCTTGGTGTCAATGGGATGTTTGGGCTTAACTCTATAAAATGATTTCTTTGCTAACTCAAGGGATTTATCAATGAAAGATCTAGGGTACTTTAACTTAGATCCAATAGAATATATCTTCTCAAACTCATCATCAATAAATTCTGAGCTACAAATACGTAATGCACTAGGGAACATAGATTGAAACGATGATAATTTAAGTCTGTCATGTTGAGATGAGAAATAATGGACATATGAGCATACACTGGTGGGTTTTCTGTATATGCTAAACTTAAACTTGTTTCCTTGTCTTTGGATCATGCAATCTAAAAATGGTAACACATACCATTATTTTCATTTTCTACAGTAAATTTGATGGAAGGTACCAAATTGTTAAGTAAGGGGAGAAATATTTGTAAATTTTCATTTGGTGGCCAAACACAAAGAACATCATCTACATACTTACATACTCATAGGAATATCTTGATCACGCGGAAATTTGTGATCCTCTCCAACATATATATTTTTTTTTTTTTTTTTTATACTTTGTCGCTGTCTCCCGCGTTTGCGAGGTAGCGCAAGGAAACAGACGAAAGAAATGGCCCAACCCCCCCATACACATGTACATACACACGTCCATACACGCAAATATACACACCTACACAGCTTTCCATGGTTCACCCCAGACGCTTCACATGCCTTGATTCAATCCACTGACAGCACGTCAACCCCTGTATACCACATCGCTCCAATTCACTCTATTCCTTGCCCTCCTTTCACCCTCCTGCATGTTCAGGCCCCGATCACACAAAATCCTTTTCACTCCATCTTTCCACCTCCAATTTGGTCTCCCTCTTCTCCTCGTTCCCTCCACCTCCGACACATATATCCTCTTGGTCAATCTTTCCTCACTCATTCTCTCCATGTGCCCAAACCATTTCAAAACACCCTCTTCTGCTCTCTCAACCACGCTCTTTTTATTTCCACACATCTCTCTTACCCTTACGTTACTTACTCGATCAAACCACCTCACACCACACATTGTCCTCAAACATCTCATTTCCAGCACATCCATCCTCCTGCGCACAACTCTATCCATAGCCCACGCCTCGCAACCATACAACATTGTTGGAACTACTATTCCTTCAAACATACCCATTTTTGCTTTCCGGGATAATGTTCTCGACTTCCACACATTTTTCAAGGCTCCCAAAATTTTCGCCCCCTCCCCCACCCTATGATCCACTTCCGCTTCCATGGTTCCATCCGCTGACAGATCCACTCCCAGATATCTAAAACACTTCACTTCCTCCAGTTTTTCACCATTCAAACTCACCTCCCAATTGACTTGACCCTCAACCCTACTGTACCTAATAACCTTGCTCTTATTCACATTTACTCTTAACTTTCTTCTTCCACACACTTTACCAAACTCCGTCACCAGCTTCTGCAGTTTCTCACATGAATCCGCCACCAGCGCTGTATCATCAGCGAACAACAACTGACTCACTTCCCAAGCTCTCTCATCCCCAACAGACTTCATACTTGCCCCTCTTTCCAAAACTCTTGCATTTACCTCCCTAACAACCCCATCCATAAACAAATTAAACAACCATGGAGACATCACACACCCCTGCCGCAAACCTACATTCACTGAGAACCAATCACTTTCCTCTCTTCCTACACGTACACATGCCTTACATCCTCGATAAAAACTTTTCACTGCTTTTATATATATATATATATATATATATATATATATATATATATATATATATATATATATATATATATATATATATATATATATATATATATATATATATATATATATATATATATATATATATATATATATATATATATATATATATATATATATATATATATATATATATATATATATATATATTATATATATATATATATATATATATATATATATATATATATATATATATATATATATATATATATATATATATATATATATATATATATATATATATATATATATATATATATATATATATATATATATATATATATATATATATATATATATATATATATATATATATATATATATATATATATATATATATATATATATATATATATATATATATATATATATATATATATATATATATATATATATATATATATATATATATATATATATATATATATATATATATATATATATATATATATATATATATATATATATATATATATATATATATATATATATATATATATATATATATATATATATATATATATATATATATATATATATATATATATATATATATATATATGGTGTGAGAGGCAAGATTGGTAGAAGCAGTGAAAAGTTTTTATCGAGGATGTAAGGCATGTGTACGTGTAGGAAGAGAGGAAAGTGATTGGTTCTCAGTGAATGTTGGTTTGCGGCAGGGGTGTGTGATGTCTCCATGGTTGTTTAATTTGTTTATGGATGGGGTTGTTAGGGAGGTAAATGCAAGAGTTTTGGAAAGAGGGGCAAGTATGAAGTCTGTTGGGGATGAGAGAGCTTGGGAAGTGAGTCAGTTGTTGTTCGCTAATGATACAGCGCTGGTGGCTGATTCATGTGAGAAACTGCAGAAGCTGGTGACTGAGATTCGTAAAGTGTGTGAAAGAAGAAAGTTAAGAGTAAATGTGAATAAGAGCAAGGTTATTAGGTACAGTAGGGTTGAGGGTCAAGTCAATTGGGAGGTGAGTTTGAATGGAGAAAAACTGGAGGAAGTGAAGTGTTTTAGATATCTGGGAGTGGATCTGGCAGCGGATGGAACCATGGAAGCGGAACTGGATCATAGGGTGGGGGAGGGGGCAAAAATCCTGGGAGCCTTGAAGAATGTGTGGAAGTCGAGAACATTATCTCGGAAAGCATAAATGGGTATGTTTGAAGGAATAGTGGTTCCAACAATGTTGTATGGTTGCGAGGCGTGGGCTATGGATAGAGTTGTGAGCAGGAGGATGGATGTGCTGGAAATGATATGTTTGAGGACAATGTGTGGTGTAAGGTGGTTTGATCGAGTAAGTAACGTAAGGGTAAGAGAGATGTGTGGAAATAAAAAGAGCGTGGTTGAGAGAGCAGAAGAGGGTGCTTTGAAATGGTTCGGGCACATGGAGAGAATGAGTGAGGAAAGATTGACCAAGAGAATATATGTGTCGGAGGTGGAGGGAACGAGGAGAAGAGGGAGACCAAATCGGAGGTGGAAAGATGGAGTGAAAAAGATTTTGTGTGATCGGGGCCTGAACTTGCAGGAGGGTGAAAGGAGGGCAAGGAATAGAGTGAATTGGATCGATGTGGTATACCGGGGTTGACGTGCTGTCAGTGGACTGAATCAGGGCATGTGAAGCGATTGGGTAAACCATGAAAAGCTGTGTAGGTATGTATATTTGCGTGTTTGGACGTATGTATATACATGTGTATGGGGGTGGGTTGGGCCATTTCTTTCGTCTGTTTCCTTGCGCTACCTCGCAAACGCGGGAGACAGCGACAAAGTATAAAAAAAAAAAAATATTTATTTATTTTAATTTTGCTTTGTCGCTGTCTCCCGCGTTTGCGAGGTAGCGCAAGGAAACAGACGAAAGAAATAGCCCAATCCACCTCCATACACATGTATATACATAGACGTCCACACACGCAAATATACATACCTATACATCTCAATGCACACATATATATATACACACACAGACACATATATATATATACCCATGCACACATTTCACACTGTCTGCCTTTATTCATTCCCATCGCCACCTCGCCACACATGGAATACCATCCCCCTCCACCTTCATGTGTGCGACGTAGCGCTTAGAAAAGACAACAAAGGCCCCATTAGTTCACACTCAGTCTCTAGCTGTTATGCAATAATGCCCGAAACCACAGCTCCTTTTCCACATCCAGGCCCCAAACAACTTTCTATGGTTTACCCCAGACGCTTCATATGCCCTGATTCAATCCACTGACAGCACGTCAACCCCGGTATACCACATCGATCCAATTCACTCTATTCCTTGCCCACCTTTCACCCTCCTGCATGTTCAGGCCCCGATCACTCAAAATCTTTTTCACTCGATCTTTCCACCTCCAATTTGGTTTCCCACTTCTCCTCGTTCCCTCCACCTCCGACACATATATCCTCTTGGTCAATCTTTCCTCACTCATTCTCTCCATTTGCCGAAACCATTTCAAAACACCCTCTTCTGCTCTCTCCACCACGCTCTTTTTATTTCCACACATCTCTCTTACCCTTACATTACTTACTCGATCAAACTACCTCACCCCACACATTGTCCTCAAACATCTCATTTCCAGAACATCCACCCTCCTGCGCACAACTCTATCCATAGCCCACGCCTCGCAACCATACAACATTGTTGGAACCAATATTCCTTCAAACATACCCATTTATGCTTTCGGAGATAATGTTCTCGACTTCCACACATTCTTCAAGGCTCCCAGGATTTTTGCCCCCTCCCCCACCCTAGGATTCACTTCCGCTTCCATGGTTACATCCGCTGCCAGATCCACTCCCACATATCTAAAACACTTTACTTCCTCCAGTTTTTCTCCATTCAAACTTAGCTCCCAATTGGCTCTCACCCCTACTGTACCTAATAACCTTGCTCTTATTCACATTTACTCTTAACTTTCTTCTTTCACACACTTTACCAAACTCAGTCACCAGCTTCTGCAGTTTCTCACATGAATCAGCCACCATCGCTGTATCATCAGCGAACAACAACTGACTCACTTCCCAAGCTCTCTCATCCACAACAGACTTCATACTTGCCCCTCTTTCCAAAACTCTTGCATTCACCTCCCTAACAACCCTATCCATAAAGAAATTAAACAACCATGGAGACATCACACACCCCTCCATCTCTCCATCTTACATACGTATACTTATGTATATCTCGCTTTTTAAACCAGGTATTCCCAAACACCAGTCCTTTTTCAGCACATAGATCTATAAGCTTTTCACCATTTCCATTTACAACATCGAACACCCCATGTATACCAATTGTTCCCTCAACTGCCACATTACTCACATTTGTATTCAAATCACCCATCACTATAACCGGGTCTTGTGCATCAAAACCACTAACACACTCATTCAGCTGCTCCCAAAACACTTGCCTCTCATGATCTTTCTTCTCATGCCCAGGTGCATTTGCACCAATAGTCACCCATCTCTCACCATCAACTTTTACTTTTACCCATATCAATCTAGAATTTACTTTCTTGCACTCTATCGCATACTCCCAAAACTACTGTTTCAGGAGTAGTGCTACTCCTTCCCTTGCTCTTGTCCTCTCACTAACCACTGACTTTACTCCCAAGACATTCCCAAACCACTCTTCCCTTTATTCTTCCACTTGAGCTTCATTTCACTCAGAGCCAAAACATCTAGGTTCCTTTCCTCAAACATACTACCTATCTCTCCTTTTTTCTAATCTTGGTTACATCCACACACATTTACACAACCCAATCTGAGCCTTCGAGGAGGATGAGCTCTCCCCACGTGACTCCTTCTTCTGTTTCCCCTTTTAGAAAGCTAAAATACAAGGAGGGGAGGGTTTCTGGCCCCCCACTCCCGTCCCCTTTAGTCACCTTCTACGACACGTGAGGAATGCGTGGGAAGTATCCTTTCTCCCCTATCCCCAAGGATATATATATATATATATATATATATATATATATATATATATATATATATATATATATATATATATATATATATATATATATATATATATATATATATATATATGAAAGTTGATGGAGAGAGGTGGGTGATTATTGGTGCATATGCACCCGGGCATGAGAAGAAAGATCATGAGAGGCAAGTGTTTTGGGAGCAGATGAATGAGTGTGTTAGTGGTTTTGATGCACGAGACCGGGTTATAGTGATGGGTGATTTGAATGCAAAGGTGAGTAATGTGGCAGTTGAGGGAATAATTGGTATACATGGGGTGTTCAGTGTTGTAAATGGAAATGGTGAATAGCTTGTAGATTTATATGCTGAAAAAGGACTGATGATTGGGAATACCTGGTTTAAAAAGCGAGATATACATAGGTATACTTATGTAAGTAGGAGAGATGGTAAGAGAGCGTTATTGGATTACGTGTTAATTGACAGGCATGCGAAAGAGAGACTTTTGGATGTTAATGTGCTGAGAGGTGCATCTGAAGGGATGTCTGATCATTACCTTGTGGAGGCTAAGCTGAAGATTTGTATGGGTTTTCAGAAAAGAAGAGTGAATGTTGGGGTGAAGAGGGTGGTGAGAGTAAGTGAGCTTGGGAAGGAGACCTGTGTGAGGAAGTACCAGGAGAGACTGAGTACAGAATGGAAAAAGGTGAGAACAATGGAAGTAAGGGGAGTGGGGGAGGAATGGGATGTATTTAGGGAATCAGTGATGGATTGCGCAAAAGATGCTTGTGGCATGAGAAGAGTGGGAGGTGGGTTGATTAGAAAGGGCAGTGAGTGGTGGGATGAAGAAGTGAGAGTATTAGTGAAAGAGAAGAGAGAGGCATTTGGACGATTTTTGCAGGGAAAAAATGCAATTGAGTGGGAGATGTATAAAAGAAAGAGACAGGAGGTCAAGAGAAAGGTGCAAGAGGTGAAAAAAAGGGCAAATGAGAGTTGGGGTGAGAGAGTATCATTAAATTTTAGGGAGAATAAAAAGATGTTCTGGAAGGAGGTAAATAAAGTGGGTAAGACAAGGGAGCAAATGGGAACTTCAATGAAGGGCGCAAATGGGGAGGTGATAACAAGTAGTGGTGATGTGAGAAGGAGATGGAGTGAGTATTTTGAAGGTTTGTTGAATGTGTTTGATGATAGAGTGGCAGATATAGGGTGTTTTGGTCGAGGTGGTGTGCAAAGTGAGAGGGTTAGGGAAAATGATTTGGTAAACAGAGAAGAGGTAGTGAAAGCTTTGCGGAAGATGAAAGCCGGCAAGGCAGCAGGTTTGGATGGTATTGCAGTGGAATTTATTAAAAAAGGGGGTGACTGTATTGTTGACTGGTTGGTAAGGTTATTTAATGTATGTATGACTCATGGTGAGGTGCCTGAGGATTGGCGGAATGCGTGCATAGTGCCATTGTACAAAGGCAAAGGGGATAAGAGTGAATGCTCAAATTACAGAGGTATAAGTTTGTTGAGTATTCCTGGTAAATTATATGGGAGGGTATTGATTGAGAGGGTGAAGACATGTACAGAGCATCAGATTGGGGAAGAGCAGTGTGGTTTCAGAAGTGGTAGAGGATGTGTGGATCAGGTGTTTGCTTTGAAGAATGTATGTGAGAAATACTTAGAAAAGCAAATGGATTTGTATGTAGCATTTATGGATCTGGAGAAGGCATATGATAGAGTTGATAGAGATGCTCTGTGGAAGGTATTAAGAATATATGGTGTGGGAGGAAAGTTGTTAGAAGCAGTGAAAAGTTTTTATCGAGGAAGTAAGGCATGTGTACGTGTAGGAAGAGAGGAAAGTGATTGGTTCTCAGTGAATGTAGGTTTGCGGCAGGGGTGTGTGATGTCTCCATGGTTGTTTAATTTGTTTATGGATGGGGTTGTTAGGGAGGTAAATGCAAGAGTTTTGGAAAGAGGGGCAAGTATGAAGTCTGTTGGGGATGAGAGAGCTTGGGAAGTGAGTCAGTTGTTGTTCGCTGATGATACAGCGCTGGAGGCTGATTCATGTGAGAAACTGCAGAAGCTGGTGACTGAGTTTGGTAAAGTGTGTGGAAGAAGAAAGTTAAGAGTAAATGTGAATAAGAGCAAGGTTATTAGGTACAGTAGGGTTGAGGGTCAAGTCAATTGGGAGGTGAGTTTGAATGGAGAAAAACTGGAGGAAGTGAAGTGTTTTAGATATCTGGGAGTGGATCTGGCAGCGGATGGAACCATGGAAGCGGAAGTGGATCATAGGGTGGGGGAGGGGGCGAAAATTCTGGGGGCCTTGAAGAATGTGTGGAAGTCGAGAACATTATCTCGGAAAGCAAAAATGGGTATGTTTGAAGGAATAGTGGTTCCAACAATGTTGTATGGTTGCGAGGCGTGGGCTATGGATAGAGTTGTGCGCAGGAGGATGGATGTGCTGGAAATGAGATGTTTGAGGACAATGTGTGGTGTGAGGTGGTTTGATCGAGTGAGTAACGTAAGGGTAAGAGAGATGTGTGGAAATAAAAAGAGCGTGGTTGAGAGAGCAGAAGAGGGTGTTTTGAAGTGGTTTGGGCACATGGAGAGGATGAGTCAGGAAAGATTGACCAAGAGGATATATGTGTCGGAGGTGGAGGGAGCAAGGAGAAGAGGGAGACCAAATTGGAGGTGGAAAGATGGAGTGAAAAAGATTTTGTGTGATCGGGGCCTGAACATGCAGGAGGGTGAAAGGAGGGCAAGGAATAGAGTGAATTGGATCGATGTGGTATACCGGGGTTGACGTGCTGTCAGTGGATTGAATCAAGGCATGTGAAGCGTCTGGGGTAAACCATGGAAAGCTGTGTAGGTATGTATATTTGCGTGTGTGGACGTATGTATATACATGTGTATGGGGGGGGTTGGGCCATTTCTTTCGTCTGTTTCCTTGCGCTACCTCGCAAACGCGGGAGACAGCGACAAAAAAAAAAAAAAAAAAAAAAATATATATATATATATATATATATATATATATATATATATATATATATATATATATATATATATATATATATATATATATGTCGTAGAAGGCGACTAAAAGGGGAGGGAGCGAGGTGCTGGAAATCCTCCACTCTCGTTTTTTTTTTAATTTTCCAAAAGAAGGAACAGAGATTTGGGCCAGGTGAGGGTATTCCCTCAAAGGCCCAGTCCTCTGTTCTTAACGCTACCTCGCTAATGCGGGAAATGGCGAATAGTTTGAAATATATATATATATATATATATATATATATATATATATATATATATATATATATATATATATATATATATATATATATATATATATTTATTTTTTTTTTTATTATACTTTGTCGCTGTCTCCCGCGTTTGCGACGTAGCGCAAGGAAACAGACGAAGGAAATGGCCCAACCCCCCCCCCCATACACATGTATATACATACGTCGACACACGCAAATATACATACCTACACATCTTTCCATGGTTTACCCCAGACGCTTCACATGCCTTGATTCAATCCACTGACAGCACGTCAACCCCGGTATACCACATCGCTCCAATTCACTCTATTCCTTGCCCTCCTTTCACACTCCTGCATGTTCAGGCCCCGATCACACAAAATCTTTTTCACTCCATCTCTTCACCTCCAATTTGGTCTCCCTCTTCTCCTCGTTCCCTCCACCTCCGACACATATATCCTCTTGGTCAATCTTTCCTCACTCATTCTCTCCATGTGCCCAAACCACTTCAAAACACCCTCTTCTGCTCTCTCAACCACGCTCTTTTTATTTCCACACATCTCTCTTACCCTTACGTTACTCACTCGATCAAACCACCTCACACCAAACATTGTCCTCAAACATCTCATTTCCAGCACATCCATCCTCCTGCGCACAACTCTATCCATAGCCCACGCCTCGCAACCATACAACATTGTTGGAACCACTATTCCTTCAAACATACCCATTTTTGCTTTCCGAGATAATGTTCTCGACTTCCACACATTCTTTAAGGCCCCCAGAATTTTCGCCCCCTCCCCCACCCTATGATCCACTTCCGCTTCCATGGTTCCATCCGCTGCCAGATCCACTCCCAGATATCTAAAACACTTCACTTCCTCCAGTTTTTCTCCATTCAAACTCACCTCCCAATTGACTTGACCCTCAACCCTACTGTACCTAATAACCTTGCTCTTATTCACATTTACTCTTAACTTTCTTCTTCCACACACTTTACCAAACTCAGTCACCAGCTTCTGCAGTTTCTCACATGAATCAGCCACCAGCGCTGTATCATCAGCGAACAACAACTGACTCACTTCACAAGCTCTCTCATCCCCAACAGACTTCATACTTGCCCCTCTTTCCAAAACTCTTGCATTTACCTCCCTAACAACCCCATCCATAAACACATTAAACAACCATGGAGACATCACACACCCCTGCCGCAAAGCAAACACCTGATCCACACATCCTCTACCACTTCTGAAACTACACTGCTCTTCCCCAATCTGATGCTCTGTACATGCCTTCACCCTCTCAATCAATACCATCCCATATAATTTACCAGGAATACTCAACAAACTTATACCTCTGTAATTTGAGCACTCACTCTATCCCCTTTGCCTTTGTACAATGGCACTATGCACGCATTCCGCCAATCCTCAGGCACCTCACCATGAGTCATACATACATTAAATAACCTTACCAACCAGTCAACAATACAGTCACCCCCTTTTTTAATAAATTGCACTGCAATACAATCCAAACCTGCTGCCTTGCCGGCTTTCATCTTCCGCAAAGCTTTCACTACCTCTTCTCTGTTTACCAAATCATTTTCCCTAGCCCTCTCACTTTGCACACCACCTCGACCAAAACACCCTATATCTGCCACTCTATCATCAAACACATTCAACAAACCTTCAAAATACTCACTCCATCTCCTTCTCATATCAACACTACTTGTTATCACCTCCCCATTTGGGCCCTTCACTGAAGTTCCCATTTGCTCCCTTGTCTTACGCACTTTATTTACCTCCTTCCAGAACATCTTTTTATACTCCCTAAAATTTAATGATACTCTCACCCCAACTCTCATTTGCCCTTTTTTTCACCTCTTGCACCTTTCTCTTGACCTCCTGTCTCTTTCTTTTATACATCTCCCACTCAATTGCATTTTTTCCCTGAAAAAATCGTCCAAATGCCTCTCTCTTCTCTTTCACTAATAATCTTACTTCTTCATCCCACCACTAACTACCCTTTCTTAATCAACCCACCTCCCACTCTTCTCATGCCACAAGCATCTTTTGCGCAATCCATCACTGATACCCTAAATACATCCCATTCCTCCCCCACTCCCCTTACTTCCATTGTTCTCACCTTTTTCCACTCTGTACTCAGTCTCTCCTGTTACTTCCTCACACAGGTCTCCTTCCCAAGCTCACTTACTCTCACCACCCTCTTCACCCCAACATTCACTCTTCTTTTATGAAAACCCATACAAATCTTCACCTTAGCCTCCACAAGATAATGATCAGACATCCCTCCAGTTGCACCTCTCAGCACGTTAACATCCAAAAGTCTCTCTTTCGCACGCCTGTCAATTAACACGTAATACAATAACGCTCTGTGGCCATCTCTCCTACTTACATAAGTATACTTATGTATATCTCGCTTTTTAAACCAGGTATTCCCAATCATCAGTCCTTTTTCAGCACATAAATCTACAAGCTCTTCACCATTTCCATTTACAACACTGAACACCCCATGTATACCAATTATTCCCTCAACTGCCACATTACTCACCTTTGCATTCAAATCACCCATCACTATAACCCGGTCTCGTGCATCAAAACCACTAACACACTCATTCAGCTCCTCCCAAAACACTTGCATCTCATGATCTTTCTTCTCATGCCCGGTTGCATATGCACCAATAATCACCCACCTCTCTCCATTAACTTTCAGTTTTACCCATATTAATCGAGAATTTACTTTCTTACATTCTATCACATACTCTCACAACTCCTGTTTCAGGAGTATATATATATATATATATATATATATATATATATATATATATATATATATATATATATATATATATATATATATATATATATATATATATATACATATATATATATATATATATATATATATATATATATATATATATATATATATATATATATATATATATATATATATATATATATATATATATATATATATATATATACATATATATATGGAAGAGTTTTGGAAAGAGGGGCAAGTATTAAGTCTGTTGGGGATGAGAGAGCTTGGGAAGTGAGTCAGTTGTTGTTCGCTGATGATACAGCGCTGGTGGCTGATTCATGTGAGAAACTGCAGAAGCTGGTGACTGACTTTGGTAAGGTGTGTGAAAGAAGAAAGTTAAGAGTAAATGTGAATAAGAGCAAGGTAATTAGGTACAGTAGGGTTGAGGGTCAAGTCAATTGGGAGGTAAGTTTGAATGGAGAAAAACTGGAGGAAGTAAAGGGTTTTAGATATCTGGGAGTGCATCTGGCAGCGGATGGAACCATGGAAGCGGAAGTGGATCATAGGGTGGGGGAGGGGGCGAAAATTCTGGGAGACTTGAAGAATGTGTGGAAGTCGAAAACATTATCTCGGAAAGCAAAAATGGGTATGTTTGAAGGAATAGTGGTTCCAACAATGTTGTATGGTTGCGAGGCGTGGGCTATGGATAGAGTTGTGCGCAGGAGGATGGATGTGCTGGAAATGAGATGTTTGAGGACAATATGTGGTGTGAGGTGGTTTGATCGAGTAAGTAACGTAAGGGTAAGAAAGATGTGTGGAAATAAAAAGAGCGTGGTTAAGAGAGCAGAAGAGGGTGTTTTAAAATGGTTCGGGCACATGGAGAGAATGAGTGAGGAAAGATTGACCAAGAGAATATATGTGTTGGAGGTGGAGGGAACGAGGAGAAGTGGGAGGCCAAATTCGAGGTGGAAAGATGGAGTGAAAAACATTTTGTGTGATCGGGGCCTGAACATGCAGGAGGGTGAAAGGAGGGCAAGGAATAGAGTGAATTGGAGCGATGTGGTATACCGGGGTTGACGTGCTGTCAGTGGATTGAATCAAGGCATGTGAAGCGTCTGGGGTAAACCATGGAAAGCTGTGTACGTATGTATATTTGCGTGTGTGGACGTATGTATATACATGTGTATGGGGGTGGGTTGGGCCATTTCTTTCGTCTGTTTCCTTGCGCTACCTCGCAAACCGGGAGACAGCGACAAAGAAAAAAAAAAAGAAAAAAAACATATAAATATATATATATATATATATATAATATATATATATATATATATATATATATATATATATATATATATATATATATATATATATATATATATATATATATGTACATATATATATATATATATATTATATATATAATATATTATATATATATATATATATATATATATATATATATATATTATATATATATATAAATATATATATATAAATGCAAATGATGTGGAGAGGTATTAAAAAGAAAGAGGCAGGAGTCAATAGAAAAGGTAGCAAGAGGTTGAAAAAAGAGGGCAAAGGAGAGTTGGGGTGAGAGAGTATCTTTAAATTCAGGGAGAATAAAAGATGTTTGGAAGGAGGTAAATAAAGTGCGTAAGACATGGAGCCAAATGGAACTTCATGAAGGGGGGCTAATGGTGAGGTGATTACAAGTAGTGGTGATGTGAGAATGGAGATGGAGTGAGTATGTGAAGGTTTGTTGAATGTGTTTCATGATTAGAGTGGCAGATATGGGGTGTCTTGGTCGAGGTGGTGTGCAAAGTGAGAGGGTTAGGGAAAATGATTTGGTAAATAGAGAAGAGGTAGTAAAAGCTTTACGGAAGATGAAATCCTGCAAAGCAGCAGGTTTGGATGGTATTGTAGTGGAATTTATTAAAAAAGGGTGTGACTGTATTGTTGACTGGTTTGTAAGGTTATTTAATGTATGTATGATTCATGGTGAGGTGCCTGAGGATTGTCGGAATGCTTGCATAGTGCCATTGTACAAAGGCAAAGGGGATAAGAGTGAGTGCTCAAATTACAGAGGTATACGTTTGTTGAGTATTCCTGGTAAATTATATGGGAGGGTATTGATTGAGAGGGTGAAGGCATGTACAGAGCATCAGATTGGGGAAGAGCAGTGTGGTTTCAGAAGTGGTAGAGGATGTGTGGATCAGGTGTTTGCTTTGAAGAATGTATGCGAAAAATACTTAGAAAAACAAATGGATTTGTATGTAGCATTTATGGATCTGGAGAAGGCATATGATAGAGTTGATAGAGATGCTCTGTGGAAGGTTTTAAGAATATATTAGTTGGGAGGCAAGTTAATGGAAGCAGTGAAAAGTTTTTATCGAGGATGTAAGGCATGTGTACGTGTAGGAAGAGAGGAAAGTGATTGGTTCTCAGTGAATGTAGGTTTGCGGCAGGGGTGTGTGATGTCTCCATGGTTGTTTAATTTGTTTATGGATGGGGTTGTTAGGGAGGTGAATGCAAGAGTTTTGGAAAGATGGGCAAGTATGAAGCCTGTTGTGGATGAGAGAGCTTGTGAAGTGAGTCAGTTGTTGTTCGCTGATGATACAGCGCTGGTGGTTGATTCATGTAAGGAACTGCAGAAGCTGGTGACTGAGTTTGGTAAGTGTGTGAAAGAAGATAGTTAAGAGTAAATGTGAATAAGAGCAAGGTTATTAGGTACAGTAGGGTTGGGGGTCAAGTCAATTGGGAGGTAAGTTTGAATGGAGAAAAGCTGGAGGAAGTGAATTGTTTTAGATATCTGGTAGTGGATGTGGCAGCGGATGGAACCATGGAAGCGGAAGTGAATCATTGGGTGGGGAAGGGGGCGAAAATTCTGGGAGCCTTGAAGAATGTTTGGAAGTTGAGAACATTATCTCCAAAAGCAAAAATGGATATGTTTGAAGGAATAGTGGTTCCAACAATGTTGTATGGTTGCGAGTCGTGGGCTATGGATAGAGCTGTGCGCAGGAGGGTGGATGTGCTGGAAATGATACGTTTGAGGACAATATGTGGTGTGAGGTTGTTTCATCGAGTAAGTAATGTAAGGGTGAGAGAGATGTGTGGAAATAAAAAGAGTGTGGTTGAGAGAGCAGAAGAGGGTGTTTTGAAATGGTTTGGTCACATGGAGAGAATGAGTGGGGAAAGATTGACCAAGAGGATACATGTGTCAGAGGTGGAGGGAACGAGGGGAAGTGGGAGACCAAATTGGAGGTGGAAAGATGGAGTGAAAAAGATTTTGAGTGATCGGGCCTGAACATGCAGGAGGGTGAAAGGCGTGCAAGGAATAGAGTGCATTGGAACGATGTGGTATACCGGGGTCGACGTGCTGTCAATGAATTGAACCAGGGCATGTGAAGCGTCTGGGGTAAACCATGCAAAGTGTGTGGGGCCTGGATGTGGAAAGGGAGCTGTGGTTTCGGTGCATTACTACATGACATCTAGAGACTGAGTGTGAACGAATGGGGCCTTTGGTGTTTTTCCTAGCGCTACGTCGCACACATGAGGGGGGAGGGGGTTGTTCTTCCATGTCGTGGCGAGGTGGCGATGGGAACAAATAAAGGCAGACAGTATGAATTATGTATATGTGTATATATGTATATGTCTGTGTGTGTATATATATGTGTACATTGAGAGGTACAGGTATGTATATTGTGCGTGTGTGGACATGTATGTATATACATGTGTATGTGATCGGGTTGGGCCATTCTTTCGTGTGTTTCCTTGCGCTACCTCGCTAACGCGGGAGACAGCGACAAAACAAAATATAAGTAATGAATAGAAATGATATATATATATATATATATATATATATATATATATATATATATATATATATATATATATATATATATATATATACATATATATATATATATATATGCAAAAATATATATTTTTTATTTTTTTTTTTTTTCATACTATTCGCCATTTCCCGCGTTTGCGAGGTAACGTTAAGAACAGAGGACTGGGCCTTAGAGAGAATATCCTCACCTGGCCCCCTTCTCTGTTCCTTCTCTTGGAAAATTAAAAAAAAAAAAAACGGGATGGGAGGATTTCCAGCCACCTGCTCCCATGGGGGAGAGGGGGTTGTTATTTCATGTGTGGCGGGGTGGCGACGGGAGTGAATGGTCGCAGACAGTGTGAATTACGTGCATGTGTATGTATGTGTGTGTCTCTGTGTGTATATATATGTATAAGTTGAAATGTATAGGTATGTATGTGTGCGTGTGTGGAGGTGTGTGTTTATGCATGTGCATGTGGGTGTTTTGGGCAGTTCTTTCGTCTGTTTTCTTGCGCTACCTCGCTAACGTGGGAGGCAGCGACAAAGCAAAATATATAATAATAATATATATATATATAATATATATGATAATAATATATATATCCCTGGGGATAGGGGAGAAAGAATACTTCCCACGTATTCCCTGCGTGTCGTAGAAGGCGACTAAAAGGGGAGAGAGCGGTGGGCTGGAGATCCTCCCCTGTCGTTTTTTTTTTTTTTTTCAAAAGAAGGAACAGAGAAGGGGGCCAGGTGTGAGGATGTTCCCTCAAAGGCCCAGTCCTCTGTTCTTGACGCTACCTTGCTAACGCGGGAAATGGCGAATAGTTTTGAAAAAGAAAATATCTATACTTGCTTGCCTTCAATCCATTGCCGGCGACATCCAGTCCCACAGGAAACAGCATCGCTACTTCTCGCTTCAGCGAGGTAGCGCTAAGAAAACAGACATAAAAGGGCACATCTTTCACACTCATTCTCTAACTGTCATGTTTGATGCACCGAAGCCACAGCTCCCTATCCATATCTAGGCCCCACAGCCCTTTCCATGGTTTACCCCAGACTTTGCACATGCCATGGTTCAGTCCATTGACAGCACGTCGACCCCGGTATACCACATCATTCCAATCCACTCTATTACTTGCAGCCTCTCACCTCCCTGTATGTTCAGACCCCAATCACTCAAAATCTTTTTCACTCAGTCCTTCCACCTCCTAGTTACCTCCACCCCAACACAATAATTCTCTTTGTCAACCTTTCCTCACTCATTATATCCATATGTCCAAACCATTTTAAGGCACCCTCTTCTGCTTTCTCAACGAACCACGCTCTTTTACTATCACATATTTCTCTTACCTTTTCATTGCTTACTCGAATAAAGTACCTCGCACCACATATTGTCTTCAAACAGTTCATTTTCAACACATCCACCCTCCTCCGCACAACCCTATCCATAGCCCATGCCTCGCAACCATATAATACTGTTGGAACTACTATTCATTCAAACATACCCATTTTTGCTCCACGAAATAGCGTTCTCTGTTTCCACACATTCTTCACCACTCCCAGAACTTTTGCTCCCTCCCCCACCGTGTACATACATTCATTCCGCCAATCCTCAGGCACTTTACTATGATCCTTACATACGCTGAATATCCTTAACAACCAATCAACAACACGTCACCCTCTTTTCTTAATAAATTCAATTGCAATATCATCCAAACCCACCGCCTTGCCGGATTACGTCTTTCGCAAAGCTTTCGCTTCCTCTTCTTTCTTAACCAAACCATTCTCATTGACCCTCTCACCTCGCACACCACCCCACCCAAAACACCCAACATCTGCCACTCTATTATCAAACACATTCAACAAACCCTATGAATACTCACTCCATCTCCTCACTCACTCGATTCTGCCACTAGTACTGTGCCACCAGCAAACAATAAGTGATCACTTCCAAAGCATCGCCACCCCTGCCGGACTGTTGACCTACCTCCTCCCTAAAACCTAACATTCACCTCACAGACCACACATCTACAAAACATGTGAGACATCCATGGTAACAATATACATCCCTGCCACAGACCCACCTTCACCTCGATCCAACCACGCTCTTGTCTAAGTACTTATTCTCTGTATATCAAGTTCCCCACTTCTGACAGCTTTCCTCCTACACCATATATTCATATACGTTTGAAAAAGCATTTCTATCAGTACTACTATATACTTGATCCACATTTATAAATTTCACGTACGAATCCTTCTGTTTCTCTAAGTATCCCTCTCACACATTGTTCAAAGCAAACACCCAATCCACATATCCTCTACCACTCCTGGAGCCACATTGCTCGTCCCAGATCTGATTCTCTGTGCATGCCACCACCCTCTTAATAACCATCTTTTCATACATGTAACAAAGTATCTCTGTAGTTCAAACATTCCCCTTTATTCCATTTGTCTTCATACAGTGGCACTATACAGGCATTCCGCCAATCCTCAGGCACTTCACCAAGATCTATAAGCACATTAACCACTCAACAATACATTCACTTTCTTAAAATATTCATCTGCCATACCAGCCATTCTGGTCGCCTTGCCACATTTTATCTTCCGCAAGACTTTCACCACCTCTTTTCGTTTCACCAAATTACCTTTTATGGTTCTCTCACTTGCCAGACCTCCCCAACCTAATCACCCCACATCTGCCAACTAATCATCATACACATTCAACAGTCCTTCACAGTACTCACTTCATCATTCACCTCATGTCTGCCTTCCCCATTTGTCTCCTTCATCGATGTTCTCATTAATTACTTCGTTTTTCTCACAGTACCAAACTCATTCCAAAACATTCTCTTATTCTCTACATTTATATTGATTTGTTTAGTGGAGCTTTGCCTTGGCATATTTAACACCCATTATGTACGTTTTGAAAGTAATGGGCGATCTGTCATTAACATCACAAACAGAAGAGAAAATTAAGAAGGGCGTTGGAGAAGAAAATCAACAGTGCTTACTCTACAGTAGAGTATGGAATTATTGGGAAGGGATAGTGCTGGGGGAAGTGGTCTTCTGTGGTATGAATTACAGACTAGATAATAAAGCGGATGTATACCTAAACATTATAAAACACAGGCACTTGCAAACATCATGCTCTGTGAATAATAGACTGGAACCCAAATGTGATTGATGTATTATAGAATATATACACAAAACTACATGTAATAAGAATAAAAAATTCCAAATCCCTCCTAACAGCCTTAATGTTTGTACATTACGCTCGTAAAGGGCAATTGCAAATGCGGATTTTTTAACTGCATAGCCAGATAGCAGATCTAATCACACGTTCGTAAGAAATAAACTAAAACTATAAAAAGAGAAAAATGAGAGAACTTAATTCAGGTGAAGACACTTACAGTGTTATGTACACAAACACAAACATGAAATTTTGCTGGGGATGTAAAAGCAATTACAGGCACGCCAGAAAATAATTTCAACGTTTTAAGAGGCGCTGGTGTAAATTGTGGATCGTAAAGAATTATTTTTCATCTAGATATAAAAACAAATTTCTTCTCAGGGTTTTTAATCTTTAGAAAATATTTCTCATCTTTTACGCCGATGTGAAATTTTCCCCGGGTTTCCCCAGGTCCTGCAGAATTTAAACGGCTATGTTTCCAGAACAGCTGTTGCAAGAATAATGAGGAACTTTGCATAAGGTAAAGAGCTTTCGATGTTTGCTTGCCAAAGGAAGCATGTAAATGCCTCTAGCGCTCACGTTTACCTTCCGAGAAAAAGAAAACCTAACGTCCTCTAATCCCATTAAGTCTCTTCATCTCATTCTCTTTCTTTTTCTGTTAAGACATTTTACCTTAATGGCCAATTTCTCATAAACAAACACCAAGTAAGAAAATAGCTATAGATTTGCTCGTTATATTCCCGGAAGATAACGGAGCATATTCGATATTTCTTTTATGTATCAGATTTGAATAAAGTGTACTCTTAAAACTTTACAGAAGATATGAGAAAATGCCAAATATTTGTTCTTCGTCAATTTCATCTACATAATACTCATACCTAACAATAGTTACACAACACGAGTCAATAATTTGCGTCCAATGATAACGTCAGAACTAATGCAGATGCCTTTATCAACACAGCTGAAGGAATTCTTATGACCATAACCAGGATGTTACACAGCTCTGACAGAAAAACATAGCGTTTAAAACGGGAGACTGCATCTTGATACTATCTCCATTATGTACCACCTCTCTCTCTCTCTCTCTCTCTCTCTCTCTCTCTCTCTCTCTCTCTCTCTCTCTCTCTCTCTCTCTCTCTCTCTCTCTCTCTCTCTCTCTCTCGACCCTACAGCCTTTTCCTACACTAACACATGCTCATCCAAAGTTAAGTGTCCTTCCACACACTTACATTAAAAGCAATCTTTACAATGCAGCTCCACACACGAAGAAAATTCATGAAGCGATACTAAATTCTCCATATTCATTCCTCCAAAAATAAATATCAAAAACAAAAATTGAAAGTTGTGTGAAAGGCGAGAGCATTATCTCGGAGAACAAAAATGGGGAAGTTTGAAGAAATAATGTTTCCAACGATGTTCTATGGTTCCGAGGCATGAGCTATAGATAGGGTTGTACGGAGGAGGGTGGATGTGTTGCAAATGAAATGTTTGAGTACAATATATGGTGTAAGGTTCTTTGATCGAGTAATTAATGAAAGGGTAAGATAGACGCGTGGTAATAAAGAGTATGGTTGAGAAAGCAGAAGAGGGTGTGTTGAAATGGTTTGGACTCATGAAGAGAATGAGTGAGGAAAGATTGACTAAGAGGATATGTGTCAGAGGAGGAGGGTACAAGGAGAAGCGAAAGACGAAATTGGAGGTAAAAGGATAGAGTCAAAAAGATTTTGAGTGATCAGGGCTAAAACATACAAGAGGGTGAAAGGCGTGCAAGGAATAGAGTGAATTGGAACGATGTGGTAAAGCGGGGTCGACGTACTGTCAATGGATTGAACCAGGGCATGTGAAGCGTCTGGGGTAAACCATGGAAAGGTCTGTGAGGCCTGGATGTGGAAAGGGAACTGTAGTTTCGGTGCATTACATATGACAGCTAGAAACTGAGTGTGAGCGAATGTAACCAACCCTCCTTTCCTTTTTTTTTAGTCTTTCCCTTGGGCCGCGTTGTGAGGGAGGCTATTACCTGTGTGGCGAGGTAGGGACGAGAATAGTTGAAGGCAGTAAGTATGAATATACATATGTGTATATACATGTAAGTATGTTTGTGTATGTATATACATGTATACGTTGATATGTACGTGTATGTATATGTATGTGTATGGGCGTTAATGTAGATATATGTGTGCATGAGTTGTTGGGCCATTTTTCGTCGTTTCCTAGCCCTACCTCGCTGACTTGGGAAACAGTGATTATATATAAAGAATATAAAATAAATAAATATATACATATATATATATATATATATATATATATATATATATATATATATATATATATATATATATATATATATATATATTTTTTTTTTTTTTTTCATACTATTCGCTATTTCCCGCGATAGCGAGGTAGCGTTAAGAACAGAGGACTGGGCCTTTGAGGGAATATCCTCACCTGGCCCTCTTCTCTGTTCCTTCTTTTGGAAAATTAAAAAAAGAAAAAAAAAAAAAAAAAAAACGAGAGGGGAGGATTTCCAGCCCCCCGCTCCCTTCCCTTTTAGTCGCCTTCTACGACACGCAGGGAATACGTGGGAAGTATTCTTTCTCCCCTATCCCCAGGGAATATATATATATATATATATATATATATATATATATATATATATATATATATATATATATATATATATATATATATATATATATATATATATATATATATATATATATATATATATATATATATATATATATATATATATATATATATATATATATATATATATATATTTATATATATATATATGTATATATATATATATATATATATATATATATATATATATATATATATATATATATATATATATATATATTTTATTATTATTTTATTTTATTATACTTTGTCGCTGTCTCCCGCGTTTGCGAGGTAGCGCAAGGAAACAGACGAAAGAAATGGCCCAACCCCCCCCCCATACACATGTATATACATACGTCCACACACGCAAATATACATACCTACACAGCTTTCCATGGTTTACCCCAGACGCTTCACATGCCTTGATTCAATCCACTGACAGCACGTCAACCCCGGTATACCACATCGCTCCAATTCACTCTATTCCTTGCCCTCCTTTCACCCTCCTGCATGTTCAGGCCCCGATCACACAAAATCTTTTTCACTCCATCTTTCCACCTTCAATTTGGTCTCCCTCTTCTCCTCGTTCCCTCCACCTCCGACACATATATCCTCTTGGTCAATCTTTCCTCACTCATTCTTTCCATGTGACCAAACCACTTCAAAACACCCTCTTCTGCTCTCTCAACCACGCTCTTTTTATTTCCACACATCTCTCTTACCCTTACGTTACTCACTTGATCAAACCTCTTCACACCACACATTGTCCTCAAACATCTCATTTCCAGCACATCCATCCTCCTGCGCACAACTCTATCCATAGCCCACGCCTCGCAACCATACAACATTGTTGGAACCACTTTTCCTTCAAACATACCCATTTTTGCTTTCCGAGATAATGTTCTCGACTTCCACACATTCTTCAAGGCCCCCAGAATTTTCGCCCCCTCCCCCACCTTATGATCCACTTCCGCTTCCATGGTTCCATCCGCTGCCAGATCCACTCCCATATATCTAAAACACTTCACTTCCTCCAGTTTTTCTCCATTCAAACTCACCTCCCAATTGACTTGACCCTCAACCTTACTGTACCTAATAACCTTGCTCTTATTCACATTTACTCTTAACTTTCTTCTTCCACACACTTTACGAAACTCAGTCACCAGCTTCTGCAGTTTCTCATATGAATCAGCCACCAGCGCTGTATCATCAGCGAACAACAACTGACTCACTTCCCAAGCTCTCTCATCCCCAACAGACTTCATACTTGCCCCTCTTTCCAAAACTCTTGCATTTACCTCCCTAACAACCCCATCCATAAACAAATTAAACAACCATGGAGACATCACACACCCCTGCCGCAAACCTACATTCACTGAGAACCAATCACTTTCCTCTCTTCCTACACGTACACATGCCTTACATCCTCGATATATATATATATATATATATATATATATATATATATATATATATATATATATATATATATATATATATATAAATATATATGTATATATATATATATATATATATATATATATATATATATATATATATATATATATATATATATTTTTTTTTTTTTTTTTTTTTTTTTTTTTCATACTATTCGCCATTTCCCGCGATAGCGAGGTAGCGTTAAGAACAGAGGACTGGGCCTTTGAGGGAATACCCTCACCTGGCCCCCTTCTCTGTTCCAACCAACCCACATACACATGTACATACATACACGTCCACACACTCAAATATACCTACCTATACATCTTAATGTACACATATAGATATATGCACACACACAGATATATACATATATACACATGTACATAATTCATACTCTTTGCATTAATTTATTCCCATCGCCACCTCGCCAGACATAGAATAACAGTCCTCTCAGGTGAGCGAGGTACCTCTAGGAAAAGACAACAAAGACCCATTCGTTCACACTCAGTCTCTAGGTGTCATGTAATAATGCACGGAAACCACAGCTCCCTTTCCACATCCAGGCCCCAAAGAACTTTCCATGGTTTACCCCAGACGCTTCTCATGCCCTGGTTCAATCCATTGACAGCAGGTCGACTCTGTATACCACATCGTTCCAGTTTACTCTATTCCTTGCACGCCTTTCACCCTCCTGCATGTTCAGGCACCGAAAACTCAAAATCTTTTTCACTCCATCTTTCCACCACCAATTTGTTCTCCCACTTCTCCTTGTTCCCTCCACCTCTGGCACATATATCCTCTTGGTCAATCTTTCATGACTCATTCTCTCCATGTGACCAAACCATTTCAAAACACCCTTTTCTGCTCTCTCAACCACACTGTTTTTATTTCCATACATCCATCTTACCCTTACATTACTTACTCGATCAAACCACTTCACACCACAAATTGTCCTCAAACATCTCATTTCCAGCACATCCATCCTCCTGCGCACAACTCTATCCATAGCCCACGCCTCTCAACCATACAACATTGTTGGAACCGCTATTCCTTCAAACATACCCTTTTTTGCTTTCCGAGATAATGTTCTCGACTTCCAAACATTCTTCAAGGCTCCCAGAATTTTCGCCTCTCCCCCACCCTATGATTCACTTCCGATTCTATGGTTCCATCCGCTGCCAGATCCACTCCCAGATATCTAAAACACTTCACTTCCTCCAGTTTTTCTCCATTCAAACTTACCTCCCAATTGACTTGACCCTCAACCCTAATTTACCTAATAACCTTGCTCTTATTCACATTTACTCCAAACTTTCTTCTTACACATACTTTACCAAACTCAGTCAAAAGCTTATGCAGTTTCTCATATGAATCAGCCACCAGCGCTCTATCATCAGCGAACAACAACAGACTCACTTTCTAAGCTCTCTCATCCACAACAGACTGTATACTTGCCGCTCTTTCCAAAACTCTTGTATTCACCTCCCTAACAACCCCATCCATAAACAAATTAAACAACCATGGAGATATCACACACCCCTGCCCCAAACCTACATTCACTGGAAACCAATCACTTTCCTCTCTTCCTACAAGTACACATGCCTTACATCCTATATAAAAACTTTTCACTGCTTCCAACAACTTGTCTCCCACATCGTATATTCTTAATACCTTCCACAGATCATCTTAATATGGCTTCTCCAGATCCATAGATGCTACATACAAATCCATTTGCTTTTCTAAGCATTTCTCACATACATTCTTCAAAGCAAACACCTGATCCACACATCCTCTACCACTTCTGAAACCACACTGCTCTTCCCCAATCTGATGCTCTGTACATGCCTTCAAACTCTCAATCAATCCCCTCTCATATGATTTACCAGGAATACTCAACGAACTTTTTTTCTTTTTTTTTTTGCCGCTGTCTCCCGCGTTTGCGAGGTAGCGCAAGGAAACAGACGAAAGAAATGGCCCAACCCACCCCCATACACATGTATATACATACGTCCACACACGCAAATATACATACCTACACAGCTTTCCATGGTTTACCCCAGACGCTTCACATGCCTTGATTCAATCCACTGACAGCACGTCGACCCGGTATACCACATCGCTCCAATTCACTCTATTCCTTGCCCTCCTTTCACCCTTTCACCCTCCTGCATGTTCAGACCCCGATCACACAAAATCTTTATCACTCCATCTTTCCACCTCCAATTTGATCTCCCTCTTCTCCTCGTTCCCTCCACCTCCGACACATATATCCTCTTGGTCAATCTATCTGCACTCATTCTCTCCATGTGCCCAAACCATTTCAAAACACACTCTTCTGCTCTCTCAACCACGCTCTTTTTATTTCCACACATCTCTCTTACCCTTACGTTACTTACTCGATCAAACCACCTCACACCACACATTGTCCTCAAACATCTCATTTCCAGCACATCCATCCTCCTGCGCACAACTCTATCCATAGCCCACGCCTCGCAACCATACAACATTGTTGGAACCAATATTCCTTCAAACATACCCATTTTTGCTTTCCGAGATAATGTTCTCGACTTCCACACATTCTTCAAGGCTCCCAGAATTCTCGCCCCCTCCCCCACCCTATGATCCACTTCCGCTTCCATGGTTCCATCCGCTGCCAGATCCACTCCCAGATATCTAAAACACTTCACTTCCTCCAGTTTTTCTCCATTGAAACTCAACGAACTTATACATATATAATTTGAGCACTCACTCTTATCCCCTTTGACTTTGTAGAATGGCACCATGCAAGCATTCCGCCAATCCTAAGGCACCTCACCATGAATCATAAATACATTAAATAACCTTACCAACCAGTCAACAATACAGTCACCCCCTTTTTTAATCAATTCCACTTCAATACCATCGAAACCTGCTGATCGAGTAAGTAATGTAATTGTAAGAGAGATGTGTGGAAATGAAAAGATTGTGGTTGAGAGAGCAGAGTAGGGTATTTTGAAATGGTTTGGGCACATGGAGAGAATGAGTGAGGAAAGATTGACCCAGAGGATATATGTTGTCGGAGGTGGAGGGAACGAGGAGAAGTGGGACACCAAATTGGCGGTGGAAAGATGGAGTGAAAATGATTTTGAGTGATCGGGTCCTGAACATGCAGGACGGTGAAAGGCGAGCAAGGAATAGAGTGAATTGGATCGATGTGGTATACCGGGGTAGACGTGCTATCAGTGGATTGAATCAGGGCATGTGAAGCGTCTGGGGTAAACCATGGAAAGTTCTCTAGGGCCTGGATGAGGAAAGGGATCTGTGGTTTCGGGCATTATTTCATGACAACTAGAGACTGAGTGTGAACGAATGGGGCCTTTGTTGTCTTTTCCCAGCGCTACCTCGCACACGTGTGGCGAGGAGGCGATAGGAATGAATAAAGGCAGACAGTGTGATTTGTGTGCATGTGTATATATGTATATGTCAGTGCGTGTATATATATGTGTACATTGAGATGTATGGGAAAAAAACGAGAGGGGAGGATTTCCAGCCACCCGCTCCCTCCCCTTTTAGTCGCCTTCTACGACACGCAGGGAATACGTGGGAAGTATTCTTTCTCCCCTATCCCCAGGGATAAAAATAATTCATAATGCATATAATTATTTCCTTTTTACTGTTTTTATCAGAATTTTCACTGATGTAAAAGTTAGAACATAAACACCATGGCAACATAACTTATTTTTTATCAGATATCAGCCACTTTCCCATGAAAGTCCCTCAGTTTTTATATAAGGTGTTCTGTGCAACAGGGGCAAGCCCATCATGGTCTAACATATCAGTGTTACTATGCTATCAATAACACCAACCCATTTTCCATCATATTACATAGCCCTCATTATGACAGGCTCACCCTTAATGAAAGAAAATTTCCCATGTTTTAGTGGGGTAGCAGACAAGAAGCACGGGTAAGTCTACCCAGCCTAAAAACCAGGACATATTTCCCATAACTCTGCAATACAAGTCATCATTATTAGTTCCTCTAATACTGATGTGCACCATAATATATCTCAAGCTACTAACAAAAGAGGCAAAACAAATGTAGAAAAGTGAAAAAATGTGGAAGGAATGCAGGAAAGAAATAATTCCACCATGCACATTAGCTGTAAGACCAAGAAATCTGTTGCTTCCTGCATTGTGGGTCCTCCTTTTACTTTTAGTATATTTAATGACACTCACTGCACTACAAGAGGGTGTTTATGTCACTGCAGTCGTCAATAGTGTCTTTTCAGATGACAATCTGCAGCACTAGTAATTTATGTTGAGGCTATTTACATGTTAAAAATTTTGATGCAAAATTTCTCAATCTACATCTGGCAAGTATGCCTTCATCACACGCAATGCCTTGTATCATAGGTTTCAGAAGTGGTAGAGGATGTGTGGAGCAGGTGTTTGCTTTGAAGAATGTATGTGAGAAATACTTAGAAAAGCAAATGAATTTGTATGTAGCATTTATGGATCTGGAGAAGGCATATGATAGAGTTGATAGAGATGCTCTGTGGAAGGTATTAAGAATATATGGTGTGGGAGGCAAGTTGTTAGAAGCAGTGAAAAGTTTTTATCGAGGATGTAAGGCATGTGTACGTGTAGGAAGAGAGGAAAGTGATTGGTTCTCAGTGAATGTAGGTTTGCGGCAGGGGTGTGTGATGTCTCCATGGTTGTTTAATTTGTTTATGGATGGGGTTGTTAGAAGGTGAATTCAACAGTTTTGGAAAGAGGGGGAGGTATGCAGTCTGTTATGGATGAGAGAGCTTAGGAAGTGAGTAAGTTGTTGTTCGCTGATGATACAGCGCTGGTGGCTGATTCGGGTGAGAAACTGCAGAAGCTGGTGACTGAGTTTGGTGAAATGTTGGAAAGAAGAAAGCTGAGATGAAATGTGAATAAGAACAAGGTTATTAGGTACAGTAGGGTTGAGGGACAAGTTAATCGGGAGGTAAGTTTAAATGGAGAAAAACTGGAGGAAGTGAAGTGTTTTAGATATCTGGGAGTGGATGTTGCAGCGGATAGAACCATGGAAGCGGAAGTGACTCATAGAGTTGGGAACGGGCGAAAATTCTGTGAACGTTGAAGAATGTGTGGAAGTCGAGAACATTATCTTGGAAAGCAAAAATGGGTATGTTTGAAAGAATAGTGGTTCCAACAAAGTTATACGGTTGGGAGGCGTGGGTTATAGATAGAGTTATGCGCAGGAGGATGGATGTCCTGGAAATGAGATGTTTGAGGACAATGTGTGGTGTGAGGTGGTTTGATCGAGTGATTACCGTAAGGGTAAGAGAGATGTGTGGAAATAAAAAGAGCGTGATTGAGAGAGCAGAATAGGGTGTTTTGAAGTGGTTTGGGCACATGGAGAGAATGAGTGAGGAAAGATTGACCAAGAGGATATATGTGTCGGAGGTGGAGGGAACGAGGAGAAGAGGGAGACCAAATTGGAGGTGGAAAGATGGAGTGAAAAAGATTTTGTGTGATCAGGGCCTGCACATGCAGGAGGGTGAAAGGAGGGCAAGGAATAGAGTGAATTGGAGCGATGTGGTATACCGGGGTTGACGTGCTGTCAGTGGATTGAATCAAGGCATGTGAAGGGTCTGGGGTAAACCATGGAAAGCTGTGTAGGTATGTATATTTGCGTGTGTGGACGTATGTATATACATGTGTATGGGGGGGGGTTGGGCCATTTCTTTCGTCTGTTTCCTTGCGCTACCTCGCAAACGCGGGAGACAGCGACAAAGTATAATAAATAAATAAATAAAATATATATATATATATATATATATATGTATATATGTATATATCTATATGTTGTTCTACGGTAGGTGTGTGTGATGTATCCTTGGTTGTTTAATTTGTTTATGGATGGGATTGTTAGGGAAGTGAATGCAAGAGTTTTGGAAAGAGGAGCAAGTATGTAGTCTGTTGTGGATGACAGACCTTGGTCGGTGAGTCAGTTGTTGTTCGTTGATAATACAGCACTGATGGCTTATTCGGGTGAGAAACTGCAGAAGCTGGTGACAGAGTTTGGTAATGTCTGTGAAAAAAGAAATCTGAGAATAAACGTGAATAAGAGCAATGTTGTTAGGTACAGTAGGGTTGAGGGACAAGTGAATTGGGAGGTAAGTTTTAATGGAGAAAAACTGGAGAAAGTGAAGTGTTTTAGATATCTGGGAGAGGATTTGGCAGCGGACGGAACCATAGATGCGGAAGTGAATCATAAGGTGGGGGAGGGGACGAAAGTTCTGGAGGCGTTGAAAAATGTGTGGAAGTCGAAAACGTTGGCTTGGAAAGCAAAAATGGGTATGACTGAAGGAATAGTAGCTCCAAGAATGTACTTGGCTGCGAAGCGCGGGTTCTAGATAGAGTTGTGTGGAAGAGGGTGGATGTGCTGGAAATGAGATGTTTGAGGACAATATGTGGTGTGAGTTGTTTTGATCGAGTAAGTAATAAAAGGGCAATAGATATGTGTGGTAAAAAAAAAAGAGTATGGTTAAGAGAGCAGAAGAGGGTGTTTCGAAATGGTTTGGTCACATGGAGAGAATGAGTAAGGAAAGATTGACCAAGAGGATATATATATCAGAGGTGGAGGGAACGAGGAGAAATGGGATACCAAACTGGAGGTGGAAAGATTGATTGAAAAATATTTTGAGTGATAGGTGCCTAAACATGCAGGAGGGTGAAAGGCGTGGAAGGAATAGAGTGAATTGCAACGATGTGTAATACCGGGGTCGACATTCTGTCAATGGATTGAGCTAGGACATGTGAAGCATCTGGGGTATAATATGGAAAGTTTTGTGGGGCCTGGATGTGGAAAGAGAGCTGTGGTTTCGGTGCATTATACATAACAGCTAGAGACTGAGTGTGAACGAATGAGGCTTTTGTTGTCTTTTCCTACCGCAATCTCGTGCACACGCGTGGGGCGGGAGCTGTCATTTCATGTGTAACGGGGTGGCGACGGAAATGAATACAGGCAGACAATATGAATTATGGACATGGGTATATATGTACATGTCTGAGAGTGTATGTATATGTTTACGTTGAGATATATTGGTATGTATATGTGAGTGTGTGGACGTGTATGTATATACATGTGTAAGTGGATGGGTTCGGCCATTCTTTCGTCTGTTCACTTGCGCTACCTCATTAACGCGGGATACAGCGACAAAATATAATAGAATAGAATAGAATGATATATATATATATATATATATATATATATATATATATATATATATATATATATATATATATATATGTATGTTCCCTGGGGATAGGGGAGAAAGAATACTTCCCACGTATTCCCTGCATGTCGTAGAAGGCGACTAAAAGGGGAGGGAACGGGGGGCTGGAAATCCTCCCCTCTTGTTTTTTTTTTTAATTTTCCAAAAGAAGGAACAGAGAATTGGGCCAGGTGAGGGTATTCCCTCAAAGGCCCACTCCTCTGTTCTTAACGCTACCTCGCTAATGCGGGAAATGGCGAATAGTTTGAAAGAAAAAGAAAAATATATATATATATATATATATATATATATATGTATATATATATATATATATATATATATATATATATATATATATATATATATATATATATATATATATGTTTGAGGAAAAGAACCGGGATGTTTTGGTTCTGAGTGAAACGTAGGTCAAGGGTAAAGAGGAAGAGTGGTTTTGGAATGTCTTGGAAGTAAAGTCAGGGGTTAGTGCAAGACCCAGAGCAAGGGAAGGAGTAGCGCTAATCCTGAAACAGGAGTGGTGGGATTATATGGTAGAGTGAAAGGAAGTACACATAAAGATTGACTTGGGTAAAACTGAAAGTGGATGGAGAGTAATGAGTGATTATTGGTGCATAGGCATCTGGGCATGAAAAGAAAGATCATGAGAGACAAGTGTTTTGGAAGCACCTGAGTGAGTGCGTTAAAAGCTTTAATGCACGAGACCGGCTTATAGTGATGGGTGATTTGAATGCAAAGGTTTGTAATGTGGCAGTTGAGGGAATAATTGGTGTACATTGGATGTTCAGTTTCGTAGATGTAAATAGTGATGAGCTTGTAGATTTATTTGGTGAAAAAGGACTGGTGATTGGGAATACCTGGTTTGAAAATATATATATATATATATATATATATATATATATATATATATATATATATATATATATATATATATATATATATATATATAAGTATACATATATAAGAACGAGAGATGACCAGAGAGCGTTATTGGATAATATGTTAATTGATAGGCGCGCGAAAGAGACTTTTGAATGTTAATGTGCTGAGAGGTGCAACTAGAGGGATGTCTGAGCATTATCTTATTGAGAGAAAGGAGAAAATTTGTAGAGGTTTTCAGAATAGAAGAGAGAATGTTGGGGTGAGGAGAGTGATGAGGGTAAGTGAGCTTGGGAAGGACACTGGTGTGAGGAAGTACCAGGAGAAACTGAGTATAGAATGGAAAAAGGCGAGAACAAAGGACGTAAGGGGAGTGGGGGGAGGAATAGTAAGTATTTAGGGAAGCAGGGATGGATTGTGCAAAATATGCTTGTCGCATGAGAAGCGTAGTAGGTGGGCAGATTAGAAAGGGTAGTGACTGCTGGGATGAAGTAATAAAATTATTAGGCGAGGAGAAGAGAGAGGCATTTGGACGATTTTTACAGGGAAATAATACAAATGAATGGGAGATGTATAAAAGAAAGAGGCAGGAGGTCAAAAGAAAGGTGAAGACGTGAAAAAGAGTACGATGAGAATTGGGTTAGAGAGTATCATTAAATTTTAGGTAGAATAAGATGTTTTCGAAGGAGGTAAATAAAGTCCGTAAGATAAGGAAACAAATGGGAACATCAGTAAAGGGGGCTAATGGGGAGGTGATAACAAGTAGTGGTGATGTGAGAAGGAGATGGAGCGAGTATTTTGAATGTTTGTTGAATATGTTTCATGAAAGAGTGGCAGATATAGGGTGTTTTGGTCGAGGTGTTGTGCAAAGTAAGAGGGTTAGGGAAAATGATTTGGTAAACAGAGACGAGGTAGTAAACGCTCTTCGCCAGATGAAAGCCGGCAAGGCAGTGGGTTTGGATGGTATAGCAGTGGAATATATTCTAAAATGTGGTGACTGTATTGTTGACTGGTTCTTAAGCTATTTGATCCATGTGAGATGACTGAGCATTGGCGGAATACTTGCATAATACCATTGTACAAAGGCAAAGGGGATAAAAGTGAGTGATCAAATTACAGATGTATAAGTTCGTTTATCATTCCTGGGAAAATTAGTTGGGAGGTTATTGATAGAGAAGGAGAAGGCATGTACAGAGCATGAGACTGGGGAGGAGCAGTGTGGGAGAGGAAGTGTGCATCAGGTGTTTGTTTTGAAGAATGTATGTGAGAAATACTTAGAAAAGCAAATGGATTGGTATGTAGCATTTACGGATCTGGAGAAGGCACATGATAGGGTTGATAGAGATGCTATGTGGAAGGTATTAAGAATATATGGTGTAGGAGGCAAGTTGTTAGAAGCAGTGAAAAGTTTTTATCGAGGATGTGAGGCATATGTACGTGTAGGAAGAGAGGAAAGTGATTGGTTCTCATTGAATGTTGGTTTGCGGCAGAAGTGCGTAATGTCTCCATGGTTTTTTAACATTTTTATGGTTGGGGCTGTTAGAAGGTGAATTCAACAGTTTTGGAAAGAGGGGGAGGTATGCAGTCTGTTATGGATGAGAGAGCTTAGGAAGTGAGTAAGTTGTTGTTCGCTGATGATACAGCGCTGGTGGCTGATTCGGGTGAGAAACTGCAGAAGCTGGTGACTGAGTTTGGTGAAATGTTGGAAAGAAGAAAGCTGAGATTAAATGTGAATAAGAACAAGGTTATTAGGCACAGTAGGGTTGAGGGACAAGTTAATCGGGAGGTAAGTTTAAATGGAGTGAAGTGTTTTAGATATCTGGGAGTGGATGTTGCAGCGGATGGAACCATGGAAGCGGAAGTGACTCATAGAGTTGGGGAACGGGCGAAAATTCTGTGAACGTTGAAGAATGTGTGGAAGTCGAGAACATTATCTTGGAAAGCAAAAATGGGTATGTTTGAAAGAATAGTGGTTCCAACAAAGTTATACGGTTGGGAGGCGTGGGTTATAGATAGAGTTGTGCGGAGGAGGGTGGATATGCTCGAAATGAGATGGTTGAGGACAATATGTTGTGTGAAGTGGTTTGATCGAGTAAGTAGTGAAAGGGTAAGAGAGATGTGTGGTAATAAAAAGAGTGTGGTTGACAGAGCAGAAGGGAGTGTTTTGAAATGGTTTGGGACATCAAACTTTAGGTGGAAAGATTTAGTGAAAAAGATTCTTAGTGATCGTGGCCTGAACATGCAGGAGTGTAAAAGGCGTGCAAGGAATAAAGTGAATTGGAACGATGTGGTATACCGGGGTCGAAGCGCTGTCTGTGGATTGAAACAGGGCATGTGAAGGGTATGCGGTAAACCATGGAAAGTTCTGTGGTGCCTAAATGTGGATAAGGAGCTGTGGTTTTGATGCATTATACATGACAGCCTGAGACCGAATGTGAACGAATGTGGCCTTTGTTTTGTTTTCCTAGCGCTACTTCGCGCACAGTCAGATAGAGGGGGCTGTTATTTCATGTGTGGCGGGTTGCCAACGGGAATAAATAAGGGCAGACAGTATGAATTAAGAACATGTGTATATATGTATATGACTGTGCGTGCATATGTACGTATACTTTGAGATGTATAGGTATGTATATGTGAGTGTGTGGAAGTGTACGTATATATATGTGTATGTGGGTGGGGTTGGGCAGTTTCTTTCGTCTTTTTTTCTTGCGCTACCTCACTAACGCGGGAGACAAAGACAAAGTATAATAAAAAATGAAATTTATATATAATCACCTATCGCTGGGGATAGGGGATTAAGAATACTTCCCACGTATTCCCTGCGTGTCGTAGAAGGCGACTAAAAGGGGAGGGAGCGGGGGGCTGGAAGTCCTCCCCTCTCGTTTTTTTTTTTTTTTTCTTTTTTTTTTTTTTTAATTTTCCAAAAGAAGGAACAGAGAATTGGGCCAGGTGAGGGTATTCCCTCAAAGGCCCAGTCATCTGTTCTTAATGCTACCTCGCTAACGCGGGAAATGGCGAATAGTTTAAAAGAAAAGAAAAAAATATATATATATATATATATATATATATATATATATATATATTTATATATATATATGTGTATATATATATATATATATGTGTATATATATATATATATAAATATATATATATATATATATATATATATATATATATATATATATATATATATATATATATATATATATATATATATATATATATATATATATATATATATACATATATATATGTGTGTGTATATATATCTATATATATATATATATATATATATATATATATATATATATATATATATATTTTTTTTTTTTTTTTTTTTTTTTTTTTGCCGCTGTCACCCGCGTTTCCGAGGTAGCGCAAGGAAACAGACGAAAGAAATGGCCCAACCCACCCCCATACACATGTATATACATACGTCCACACACGCAAATATACATACCTACACAGCTTTCCATGGTTTACCCCAGACGCTTCACATGCCCCGATTCAATCCACTGACAGCACGTCAACCCCAGTATACCACATCGCTCCAATTCACTCTATTCCTTGCCCTCCTTTCACCCTCCTGCATGTTCAGGCCCCGATCACACAAAATCGTTTTCACTCCATCTTTCCACCTCCAATTTGGTCTCCCTCTTCTCCTCGTTCCCTCCACCTCCAACACATATATCCTCTTGGTCAATCTTTCCTCACTCATTCTCTCCATATGCCCAAACCATTTCAAAACACCCTCTTCTGCTCTCTCAACCACGCTCTTTTTATTTCCACACATCTCTCTTACCCTTACGTTACTTACTCGATCAAACCACCTCACACCACACATTGTCCTCAAACATCTCATTTCCAGCACATCCATCCTCCTGCGCACAACTCTATCCATAGCCCACGCCTCACAACCATACAACATTGTTGGAACCACTATTCCTTCAAACATACCCATTTTTGCTTTCCGAGATAATGTTCTCGACTTCCACACATTCTTCAAGGCTACCAGAATTTTCCCCCCTCCCCCACCCTATGATCCACTTCCGCTTCCATGGTTCCATCCGCTGACAGATCCACTCCCAGATATCTAAAACACTTCACTTCCTCCAGTTTTTCTCCATTCAAACTCACCTCCCAATTGACTTGACCCTCAACCCTACTGTACCTAATAACCTTGCTCTTATTCACATTTACTCTTAACTTTCTTCTTCCACACACTTTACCAAACTCAGTCACCAGCTTCTGCAGTTTCTCACATGAATCAGCCACCAGCGCTGTATCATCAGCGAACAACTGACTCACTTCCCAAGCTCTCTCATCCCCAACAGACTTCATACTTGCCCCTCTTTCCAAGACTCTTGCATTTACCTCCCAAACAACCCCATCCATAAACAAATTAAACAACCATGGAGACATCACACACCCCTGCCGCAAACCTACATTCACTGAAAACCAATCACTTTCCTCTCTTCCTACACGTACACATGCCTTACATCCTCGATAAAAACTTTTCACTGCTTCTAACAACTTGCCTCCCACACCATATATTCTTAATACCTTCCACAGAGCATCTCTATCAACTCTATCATATGCCTTCTCCAGATCCATAAATGCTACATACAAATCCATTTGCTTTTCTAAGTATTTCTCACATACATTCTTCAAAGCAAACACCTGATCCACACATCCTCTACCACTTCTGAAACCGCACTGCTCTTCCCCAATCTGATGCTCTGTACATGCCTTCACCCTCTCAATCAATACCCTCCCATATAATTTACCAGGAATACTCAACAAACTTATACCTCTGTAATTCTAGCACTCACTCTTATCCCCTTTGCCTTTGTACAATGGCACTATGCACGCATTCCGCCAATCCTCAGGCACCTCACCATGAGTCATACATACATTAAATAACCTTACCAAACAGTCAACAATACAGTCACCCCCTTTTTTAATAAATTCCACTGCAATACCATCCAAACCTGCTGCCTTGCCGGCTTTCATCTTCCGCAAAGCTTTTACTACCTCTTCCCTGTTTACCAAATCATTTTCCCTAACCCTCTCACTTTGCACACCACCTCGACCAAAACACCCTATATCTGCCACTCTGTCATCAGACACATTCAACAAACCTTCAAAATACTCATTCCATCTCCTTCTCACATCACCACTACTTGTTATCACCTCCCCATTTACGCCCTTCACTGAAGTTCCCATTTGCTCCCTTGTCTTACGCACCCTATTTACCTCCTTCCAGAACATCTTTTTATTCTCCCTAAAATTTACTGATAGTCTCTCACCCCAACTCTCATTTGCCCTTTTTTTCACCTCTTGCACCTTTCTCTTGACCTCCTGTCTCTTTCTTTTATACTTCTCCCACTCAATTGCATTTTTTCCCTGCAAAAATCGTCCAAATGCCTCTCTCTTCTCTTTCACTAATACTCTTACTTCTTCATCCCACCACTCACTACCCTTTCTAAACAGCCCACCTCCCACTCTTCTCATGCCACAAGCATCTTTTGCGCAATCCATCACTGATTCCCTAAATATGTGATAGAATGTAAGAAAGTAAATTCTCGATTAATATGGGTAAAATTGAAAGTTGATGGAGAGAGGTGGGTGATTATTGGTGCATATGCACCTGGGCATGAGAAGAAAGATCATGAGAGGCAAGTGTTTTGGGAGCAGCTGAATGAGTGTGTTAGCGGTTTTGATGCACGAGACCGGGTTATAGTGATGGGTGATTTGAATGCAAAGGTGAGTAATGTGGCAGTTGAGGGAATGATTGGTATGCATGGGGTGTTCAGTGTTGTAAATGGAAATGGTGAAGAGCTTGTAGATTTATGTGCTGAAAAAGGACTGATGATTGGGAATACCTGGTTTAAAAAGCGAGATATACATAAGTATACTTATGTAAGTAGGAGAGATGGCCAGAGAGCGTTATTGGATTACGTGTTAATTGACAGGCGTGCGAAAGAGAGACTTTTGGATGTTAATGTGCTGAGAGGTGCAACTGGAGGGATGTCTGATCATTATCTTGTGGAGGCTAAGGTGAAGATTAGTATGGGTTTTCAGAAAAGAGGAGTGAATGTTGGGGTGAAGAAGGTGGTGAGAGTAAGTGAGCTTGGGAAGGAGACCTGTGTGGGGAAGTACCAGGAGAGACTGTGCACAGAATGGAAAAAGGTGAGAACAATGGAAGTAAGGGGAGTGGGGGAGGAATGGGATGTATATATATATATATATATATATATATATATATATATATATATATAAATATATATATATATATATATATATATATATATATATATATATATATATATATATATATATATATATATATATATATATATATATATATATATATATATATATATATATATATATATATATATATATATATATATATATATATATGTATATATATATATATATATATATATATATATATATATATATATATATATATATATATATATATATATATATATATATATATATATATATATATATACATATATATATATATATATATATATATATATATATATATATATATATATATATATATATATATATATATATATATATATATATATACATATATGTATATATATGTATATATATATATATATATATATATATATATATATATATATATATATATATATATATATATATATATATATATATATATATATATATATATATATATATATATATATATATATATATATATATAATTGACAGGCACGCGAAAGAGAGACTTTTGGATGTTAATGTGCTGAGAGGTGCAACTGGAGGGATGTCTGATCATTATCTTGTGGAGGCTAAGGTGAAGATTTGTATGGGTTTTCAGGAAAAAAAGAGTGAATGTTGGGGTGAAGAGGGTGGTGAGAGTAAGTGAGTTTAGGAAGGAGACCTGTGTGAGGAAGTACCAGGAGAGAGTGAGTACAGAATGGAAAAAGGTGAGAACAATGGAAGTAAGGGGAGTGGGGAAGGAATGGGATGTATTTAGGGAATCAGTGATGGATTCCGCAAAAGATGCTTGTGGCATGAGAAGAGTGGGAGGTGGGTTGATTAGAAAGGGTAGTGAGTGGTGTGAAGAAGTAAGAGTATTAGTGAAAGAGAAGAGAGAGGCATTTGGACGATTTTTGCAGGGAAAAAATGCAGTTGAGTGGGAGACGTATAAAAGAAAGAGACAGGAGGTCAAGAGAAAGTTGCAAGAGGTGAAAAAAAGGGCAAATGAGAGTTGGGGTGAGAGAGTATCATTAAATTTTAGGGAGAATAAAAAGATGTTCTGGAAGGAGGTAAATAAAGTGCGTAAGACAAGGGAGCAAATGGGAACTTCAGTGAAGGGCGCAAATGGGGACGTGATAACAAGTAGTGGTGATGTGAGAAGGAGATGGAGTGAGTATTTTGAAGGTTTGTTGAATGTGTTTGATGATAGAGTGGCAGATATAGGGTGTTTTGGTCGAGGTGGTGTGCAAAGTGAGAGGGTTAGGGAAAATGATTTGGTAAACAGAGAAGAGGTAGTAAAAGCTTTGCGGAAGATGAAAGCCGGCAAGGCAGCAGGTTCGGATGGTATTGCAGTGGAATTTATTAAAAAAGGGGGTGACTGTATTGTTGACTGGTTGGTAAGGTTATTTAATGTATGTATGACTCACGGTGAGGTACCTGAGGATTGGCGGAATGCGTGCATAGTGCCATTGTACAAAGGCAAAGGGGATAAGAGTGAGTGCTCATATTACAGAGGTATAAGTTTGTTGATTATTCCTGGTAAATTATATGGGAGGGTATTGATTGAGAGTGTGAAGGCATGTACAGAGCATCAGATTGGGGAAGAGCAGTGTGGTTTCAGAAGTGGTAGAGGATGTGTGGATCAGGTGTTTGCTTTGAAGAATGTATGTGAGAATTACTTAGAAAAGCAGATGGATTTGTATGTAGCATTTATGGATCTGGAGAAGGCATACGATAGAGTTGATAGAGATGCTCTGTGGAAGGTATTAAGAATATATGGAGTGGGAGGCAAGTTGTTAGAAGCAGTGAAAAGTTTTTATCGAGGATGTAAGGCATGTGTACGTGTAGGAAGAGAGGAAAGTTATTGGTTCTCAGTGAATATATGTTTGCGGTAGGGGTGTGTGATGTCTCCATGGTTGTTTAATTTGTTTATGGATGGGGTTGTTAGGGAGGTGAATGCAAGAGTTTTTGGAAAGAGGGGCAAGTATGAAGTCTGTTGTGGATGAGAGAGCTTGGGAAGTGAGTCAGTTGTTGTTCGCTGATGATACAGCGCTGGTGGCTGATTCATGTGAGAAACTGCAGAAGCTCGTGACTGAGTTTGTTAAAGTGTGTGAAAGAAGAAAGTTAAGAGTAAATGTGAATAAGAGCAAGGTTATTAGGTACAGTAGGGTTGAGGGTCAAGTCAATTGGAAGGTGAGTTTGAATGGAGAAAAACTGGAGGAAGTGAAGTGTTTTAGATATCTGGGAGTGGATCTGGCAGCGAATGGAACCATGGAAGCGGCAGTGGATCATAGGGTGGGGGAGGGGGCGAAAATTCTGGGAGCCTTGAAGAATGTGTGGCAGTCGAGAACATTATCTCGGAAAGCAAAAATGGGTATGTTTGAAGGAATAGTGGTTCCAACAATGTTGTATGGTTGCGAGGCGTGGGCTATGGATAGAGTTGTGCGCAGAAGGATGGATGTGCTGGATATGAGATGTTTGAGGACAATGTGTGGTGTGAGGTGGTTTGATCGAGTGAGTAACGTAAGGGTAAGAGAGATGTGTGGAAATAAAAAGAGCGTGGTTGAGAGAGCAGAAGAGGGTGCTTTGAAATGGTTTGGGCACATGGAGAGAATGAGTGAGGAAAGATTGACCAAGAGGATATATGTGTCGGAGGTGGAGGGAACGAGGAGAAGAGGGAGACCAAATTGGAGGTGGAAAGATGGAGTGAAAAAGATTTTGTGTGATCGGGGCCTGAACATGCAGGAGGGTGAAATGAGGGCAAGGAAGAGTGAATTGGAGCGATTTGGTATACCGGGGTTGACGTGCTGTCAGTGGATTGAATCAAGGCATGTGAAGCGTCTGGGGTAAACCATGGAAAGCTGTGTAGGTATGTATATTTGTGTGTGTGGACGTATTTATATACATGTGTATGGGGGTGAGTTGGGCCATTTCTTTCGTCTGTTTCCTTGCGCTACCTCGCAAACGCGGGAGACAGCGACAAAGCAAAAAAAAAAAAAAAAATATATATATATATATATATATATATATATATATATATATATATATATATATATACATATATATATGTATGTACATATATATATATATAAATACATATACGTATGTAAGTAAGAGAGATGGCCAAAGAGCGTTATTGGAATACGTGTTAATTGATAGGCGAGCGAAAGAGAGAGTTTTGGATGTTAATGTGTTGAGAGGTGCAACTGGAGGGATGTCTGATCATTATCTTGTGGAGGCGAAGGTGAAGATTTGTAGGGGTTTTCAGAAAAGAAGAGAGAATATTAGGGTGAAGAGAGTACTGAGAGTATGTGAGCTTGGGAAGGAGACCTGTGTGAGGAAGTACCAGGAGAGACTGAGTAAAGAATGGAAAGAGGTGAGAACAAAGGAGGTAAGGGGAGTGGGGGAGGAATGGGACGTATATACGGAACAGTGATGGCTTGTCCAAAAGATGCTTGTGGCATGAGAAGCGTGGGAGGTGGGCTGATTAGAAAGGGTAGTGAGTGGTGGGATGAAGAAGTAAGATTATTAATGAAAGAGAAGAGAGAGGCATTTGGACGATTTTTGCAGGGAAAAAATGCAAACGAGTGGGAGATGTATAAAAGAATGAGGCAGGAGGTCAAGAGAAAGGTGCAAGAGGTGAAAAAGAGGGCAAATGAGAGTTGGGGTGAGAGAGTATCATTAAATTTTAGGGAGAATAAAAAGATGTTTTGGAAGGAGGTAAATAAAGTGCGTAAGACAAGGGAGAAATGGGAACTTCGGTGAAGGGGGCTAATGGGGAGGTGATAACAAGTAGTGGTGATGTGAGAAGGAGATGGAGTGAGTATTTTGAAGGTTTGTTGAATATGTTTGATGATGGAGTGACAGATATAGGGTGCTTTCGTCGAGGTGGTGTGCAAAGTGAGAGGGTTATCGAAAATAATTTGGTAAACAAAAAAGACAAATTTACCGAAGATGAAAGCCGGCAAGGCAGCAGGTTTGGATGGTATTGCAGTGGAATTTTTTAAAAAAGGGGGTGACTGTATTGTTGACTGGTTGGTAACGTTATTTGATGTACGTATTATTCATGGTTAGGTGCCTGAGGATTGGCGAAATGCTTGCATTGTGCCATAATACAAAGGCAAAGGGATAAGAGTGAGTGCTCAAATTACAGAGGTATGAGTTTGTTGAGTATTCCTGGTAAATTATATGGGAGGGTATTGATTGAGACTGTGAAGGCATGTACAGAACATCAAACTGGGGAAGAGAAGTGTGGTTTCAGAAGTGGTAGAGGATGTGTGGATCATGTGTTTGCTTTGAAGAATGTATATGAGAAATACTTAGAAAAGCAAATGGATTTGAATGTAGCATTTATGGATCTGGAGAAAGCATATGATAGAGTTGATAAAGATGCTCTGTGGAAGGTATTAAGAATATATGGTGTGGGAGGCAAGTTGTTAGAAGAAGTGAAAAGTTTTTATCGAGGATGTAAGGCATGTGTACGTGTAGGAAGAGAGGAAATGATTGGTTCTCAGTGAATGTAGGTTTGCGGCATGGGTGTGTGATGTCTCCATGGTTGTTTAATTTGTTTATGGATGGGGTTGTTAGGGAGGTGAATGCAAGAGTTTTGGAAAGAGAGCCAAGTATGCAGTCTGTTGTGGATGAGAGAGCTTGGGAAGTGAGTCAGTTGTTTGCTGATGATACAGCGCTGTTGGCTGATTCATGTGAGAAACTGCAGAAGCTGGTGACTGAGTTTGGTAAAGTGTGTGAAAGAAGAAAGTTAAGAGTAAATGTGAATAAGAGCACGTTTATTAGGAACAGTAGGGTTAAGGGTCAATTCAATTGGGAGGTAAGTTTTAATGGAGAAAAACTGGAGGAAGTAAGGTGTTTTAGAAATCTGATAATGGATCTGGCAGCGTATGGAACCATGGAAGCAGAAGTGAATCATAGGGTGTGGGAGGGGGCGAGAATTCTGGGAGCCTTAAAGAATTTTTGGAAATCGAGAACATTATCTCGGAAAGCAAAAATGGATATGTTTGAGGGAATAGTGGTTCCAACAATGTTGTATGGCTGCGAGGCGTGGGCTATGGATAGAGTTGTGCGGAGGAGGGTGGATATGCTGGACATGAGATGTTTGAGGACAATGTGTGGTGTGAGGTGGTTTGTTCGAGTAATTAATGTAAGGGTAAGAGAGATGTTTGGAAATAAAAAGATTGTGGTTGAAAGAGCAGAAGAGGGTATTTTGAAATGGTTTGGTCACATTCAGAGAATGAGTGAGGAAAGATTGACCAAGAGGATATATGTGTCAGTGGTGGAGGGAACGAGGAGAAGTGGGAGACCAAATTGGAGGTGGAAAGATGGAGTGAAAAAGATTTTGAGTAATCGGGGCCTGAACATGCAGGAGGGTGAAAGTCGTGCAAGGAATAGAGTGAATTGGAACGATGTGGTATCCCGGTGTCGACGTGCTGTTAATGGATTGAACCAGGGTATGTGAAGCGTCTGTTGTAATCCATGGAAAGTTTTGTGGGGCCTGGATGTGAAAAGTGAGCTGTGGTTTCGATGCATTATTACATGACAGCTAGAGACTGAGCGTGAACGAATGGCGCCTATGTTGTCTTTTCCTACCGCTACCTCGCACCCATGAGGGGGGGAGGGGTTTGTTATTTCCATGTGTGGCAAGGTGGCGATGGGAATAAATAAAGGGAGACAGTATGAATTATGTACATGTGTATATATGTATATATCTGTGTGTCTATATATATGCGTACTCGAGATGTATAGGTATGTATATTTACTTGTGTAAACAGAGAAGAGGTAGTAAAAGCTTTGCGGAAGATGAAAGCCGGCAAGGCAGCGGGATTGGATGGTATTGCATGGGAATTTTTCAAAAAAGGCGGTAACTTTATTGGTGACTGGTTGGTAAGGTTATTTAATATATGTATAACTCATGGTGAGGCGCCTGAGGATTAGCGGAATGCTTGCAAAATGCCATTGTTCAAAGGCAAAGGGGATAAAATTATAAGTTTGTCGAGTATTCCTGTGAAATTATATGGGAAATTATACATATCACCGTATACATATATGTATATACACACTCAGACATCTTCATATATTTATACACTTGTACATATTCATACTGTCTGCCCTTATTCATTTACGTCGCCACCCCGCCACACATGATATGAAAACCCCTGCCTCCGCATGTGCACGATGTAGCACTAGGAAAAGACAACAAAAGCCACATTCATTCACACTCAGTCTCTAGCTGTCATGTATAAAGCACCGAAACCACAGCTCCTTTTCCAAAACAATGCCCCACAGAACTTTACCCCAGAGAATGGAGAGAATGAGTGAGGAAGGATTGACCAAGAGGATATATGTGTCGGAGGTGGAGGGAACGAGGAGAAGTGGGAGACCAAATTGGAGGTGGAAAGATGGAGTGAAAAAGATTTTGTGTGATCGGGGCCTGAACATGCAGGAGGGTGAAAAGAGGGCAAGGAATAGAGTGAATTGGATCGATGTGGTATACCGGGGTTGACGTGCTGTCAGTGGATTGAATCAGGGCATGTGAAGCGTCTGAGTAAAACCATGGAAAGCTGTGTAGGTATGTATATTTGCGTGTGTGGACGTATGTATATACATGTGTATGGGGATGGGTTGGGCCATTTCTTTCGTCTATTTCCTTGCGCTACCTCGAAAACGCGGGAGACAGCGACAAAGCAAAAAAAAAAGAATATATGTATATATATATATATATATATATATATATATATGTATATATATATATATATATATATATATATATATATATATATATATATATATATATATATATATATATATATATATATATATATATATATATATATATATATATATATATATATATATATATATATATATATATATATATATATATATCTATATATATATATATATATATATATATATATATATATATATATATATATATATATATATATATATATATATATATATATCCTATCCCTGGGGATAGGAGAGAAAGAATACTTCCCACGTATTCCCTGCGTGTCGTAGAAGGCGACTAAAAGGGAAGGGAGCGGGCGGCTGGAAATCTTCCCCTCATTTTTTTTTTTTTTTTTTTAATTTTCCATAGGAAGGAACAGAGAAGGGGGCCGGGTGAGGATGTTTCCTCAGAGGCACAGTTCTCTGTTCTTAACGCTACCTCGCTGAGGCGGGAAATGGCGAATAGTATGAAAAAAAAAAAAAAAGAAAAAAAAAAAATATATATATATATATATATCATCAATGGGGATAGGGGAGAAAGAATACTTCCCACGTATTCCCTGCGTGTCGTAGAAGGCGACTAAAAGGGGAGGGAGCGGGGGGCTGGAAATCCTCCCTTCTCATTATTTTTTTTTAATTTTCCAAAAGAAGGAACAGAGATGGGGGCCAGGTGAGGATATTCCCTCAAAGGCCCAGTCCTCTGTTCTCAACGCTACCTCGCTAACGCGGGAAATGGCGATTAGTTTAAAAATATATATATATATATATATATATATATATATATATATATATATATATATATATATATATATATATATATATATATATATATAAAGGGGAAGTAAATGTTTATAGATGTGTTACTGGAGTGATAGTTTTCATACATGGTGCTCTGCCAAGAAAATAGTGAAATTGGAAAAAAAATGTAGCTTAGACATTGAAGCTTATTCTTTTTTTCAAATTGATGGAAATGGAAAGCAAAAAGGTGTTTTTCATAAATGTACTGGAAAAGTTGAGGTCCAGATAAATTTTTTGTCTGTCAAGTCTTTATTATGGCGGATGACCAACTACCTACCCTCATGTATCCAAGATATGGTTGTACTTTGTGTAATGAAGACAATTGAGAAACATCATAAGCCAATATTCCTGTTTCATGGTGAGAGAAGTGGACCAGGCAGTATGATACAGTGGTTAAATTGATGAAAACTACTATTGACGTTTGTGTAAATCAATTATACATTTCCATTTTCCATAGCCAGAGGTTGAACCATTATGTGACATTCATTTTTTCATTTCATTTGAAGCTAGAAGTTTCAGTTTTCTAAATCATTTCTTATATTTTTTCATATGTATATATATGTATGTGTGTATGTCTATGTGTGTGTGTGTGTGTGTGTGTGTGTGTATGTGCGTGTGTATATATATATATATATATATATATATATATATATATATATATATATATATATATATATATATATATATATATATATATATATATATATACATATATATATATATATATATATATATATTTATTATCCTTGGGGATAGGGGTGAAAGAATACTTCCCACGCATTCCTCGCGGGTCGTAGAATGCGAATAGAGGGGACGGGAGCGGGGGGGGGGGGCAAAAATCCTCCCCTCCTTGTATTTCTTTTTTTTTTCATTTTTTTTTTTAATGGGAAACAGAAAAAGGAGTCTCTCGGGGAGTGCTCATCCTCCCCGAAGGCTCAGACTGGGGTGTCTAAATTTTTGTGGATGTAACCAAGATGTGAAAAAAGGAGAGATAGGTAGTATGTTTGAGGAAAGGAACCTGGAAGTTTTGGCTCTGAGTAAAACGAAGCTCAAGGGTAAAGGGGAAGAGTGGTTTGGGAATGTCTTGGGAGTAGAGTCAGGGGTTAGTGAGAGGACAAGAGCAATGGAAGGAGTAGCAGTAGTCCTGAAACAGGAGTTTTGGGAGTATGTGATAGAATGTAAGAAAGTAAATTCTCGATTGATATGGGTAAAACTGAAAGTTGATGGAGAGAGATGGGTGATTATTGGTGCATATGCACCTGGGCATGAGAAGAAAGATCATGAGAGGCAAGTGTTTTGGGAAAAGCTGAATGAGTGTGTTAGTGGTTTTGATGCACGAGACGGGCTTATAGTGATGGGTTATTTGAATGCAAAGGTGAGTAATGTGGAAGTTGAGGGAATAATTGGTATACATGGGGTGTTCAGTGTTGTAAATGGAAATGGTGAAGAGCTTGTAGATTTATGTGCTGAAAAAGGACTGGTGATTGGGAAAACCTAGTTTAAAAAGCGAGATATACTTAAGTATACGTATGTAAGTAGGAGACATGGCCAGAGAGCATTATTGGATTATGTGTTAATTGACAGGCGTGCGAAAGAGAGACTTTTGGATGTTAATGTGCTGAGAGGTACAACTGGAGGGATGTCTGATCATTATCTTGTGGAGGCTAAGGTGAAGATTTGTATGAGTTTTCAGAAAAGAAGAGTGAATGTTGGGGTGAAGAGGGTGGTGAGAGTAAGTGAGCTTGGGAAGGAGACTTGTGTGAGGAAGTAGCAGTAGAGACTGAGAACAGAATGGAAAAAGGTGAGAATAATGGAAGTAAGGGGAGTGTTGGAGGAATGGGATATATTTATGGAATCAGTGATGGATTGCGCAAAAGATGCTTGTGGCATGAGAAGAGTGGGAGGTGGGTTGATTAGAAAGGGTAGTGAGTGGTGGGATGAAGAATTAAGATTATTAGGGAAAGAGAAGAGAGAGGCATCTGGACGATTTTTGCAGGGGAAAAATGCAATTAAGTTGGAGATGTATAAAAGAAAGGGACAGAGGGTCAAGAGGAAGGTGCAAGAGGTGAAAAAGAGGGCAAATGAGATTTGGGGTGAGAGAGTATCATTAAATTTTAGGGAGAATAAAAAGATGTTCTGGAAGGAGGTAAATAAAGTGCGTAAGACAAGGGAGCATATAGGAACTTCAGTGAAGGGCGCAAATGGGGAGGTGATAACAAGTAGTGATGATGTGAGAAGGAGATTGAGTGAGTATTTTGAAGGTTTGTTGAATGTGTTTGATGATAGAGTGGCAGATATAGGATGTTTTGGTCGAGGTGGTGTGCAAAGTGAGAGGGTTAGGGAAAATGATTTGGAAAAAGAGAAGAGGTAGTAAAAACTTTGCGGAAGATGAAAGCCGGCAAGGCAGCAGGTTTTGATGGCATTGCAGTGGAATTTATTAAAAAAGGGGTGACTGTATTACTGACTGGTTGGTAAGGTTATTTAATGTATGTATGACTCACGGTGAGGTGCCTGAGAATTGGCGGAATGCGTGCATAGTGCCATTGTACAAAGGCAAAGGGGATAAGAGTGAGTGCTCAAATTAAAGAGGTATAAGTTTGTTGAGTATTCCTAGTAAATTATATGGGAGGGTATTGATTGAGAGGGTGAAGACATGTACAGAGCATCAGATTGGGGAAGAGCAGTGTGGTTTCAGAAGTGGTAGAGGATGTGTGGATCAGGTGTTTGCTTTGAAGAATGTATGTGAGAAATACTTAGAAAAGCAAATGGATTTATATGTAGCATTTATGGATCTGGAGAAGGCATATGATAGAGTTCATAGAGATGATCTGTGGAAGGTATTAAGAATATATGGTGTGGGAGGCAAGTTGTTAGAAGCAGTGAAAAGTTTTTTATCGAGGATGTAAGGCATGTGTACGTTTGGGAAGAGAGGAAAGTGATTGGTTCTCAGTGAATGTACGTTTGCAGCAGGGGTGTGTGATGTCTCAATGGTTGTTTAATTTGTTTATGGATGGGGTTGTTAGGGAGGTGAATGCAAGAGTTTTGGAAAGAGGGGCAAGTATGAAGTCTGTTGTGGATGGGAGAGCTTGGGAAGTGAGTCAGCTGTTGTTCGCTGATGACACAGCGTTGGTGGCTGATTCATGGTAGAAACTGCAGAAGCTGGTGACTTAGTTTGGTAAATATTGTGAAAGAAGAAAGTTAAGAATAAATGTGAATAAGAGCAAGGTTATTAGGTACAGTAGGGTTGAGGGTCAATCAATTGGGAGGTAAGTTTGAATGGAGAGAAACTGGAGGAAGTAAAGTGTTTTAGATATCTGGGAGTGGATTTGGCAGCGGATGGAACCATGGGAGCGGAAGTGGATCATAGTATGGGGGAGGGGGCGAAAATCCTGGAAGCCTTGAAGAATGTGTGGAAGTCGAGAACATTATCTCGGAAAGCAAAAATGGGTATGTTTGAAGTAATAGTGGTTCTAACAATGTTGTATGGTTGCGAGGCGTGGGCTATGGATAGAGTTGTGCGCAGGAGGATGGATGTGCTGGAAATGAGATGTTTGAGTACAATATGTGGTGTGAGGTGGTTTGATCGAGTAAGTAACGTAAGGGTGAGAGAGATGTGTGGAAATAAAAGAGCGTGGTTGAGAGAGAAGAAGAGGGTGTTTTGAAATGGTTTGGGCACATGGAGAGAATGAGTGAGGAAAGATTGACCAAGAGGATATATGTGTCGGAGGAGGAGGAAACGAGGAGAAGTGGGAGACCAAATTGGAGGTGGAAAGATGTAGTGAAAAAGATTTTGTGTGATCGGGGCCTGAACATGCAGGAGGGTGAAAGGAGGGCAAGGAATAGAGTGAATTGGAGCGATGTGGTATACCGGGGTTGACGTGCTGTCAGTGGATTGAATCAGCGCATTTGAAGCGTCTGCGGTAAACCATGGAAAGCTGTGTAAGCATGTATATTTGCGTGTGTGGACGTGTATGTATATATATGTGTATGGGGGTGGGTTGGGCCATTTCTTTCGTCTGTTTTCCTTGCGTTACCTCGCAAACGCGGGAGACAGCGACAAAGCAAAAAAAAAAGAATATATATATATATATATATATATATATATATATATATATATATATATATATATATATATATATATATATATATATATATATATATATATATATATATATATATATATATATATATATATATATATATATATATATATATATATATATATATATATATATATATATATATATATATATATATATATATATATATATATATATATATATATATATATATATATATATATATATATATATATATATATATATATATATATATATATATATATAACAGAGGGGGCCAGGTGAGGATATTCCAAAAAATGCCCAGTCCTCTGTTCTTAACGCTACCTCGTTAACGCTGGAAATGGCGAATAGTTTAAAAGAAAAAGAAAAGATATATATATATATATATGTATATATATATATATATATATATATATATATGTATACATATATATATATATATATATATATATATATATATATATATATATATATATATATATATATATATATATATATATATATATATATATATATATATTTATTCATATTTATGTATTCTGCTTTGTCGTTGTCTCCCGCGTTTGCGAGGTAGCGCAAGGAAACAGACGAAAGAAATGTTCCAACCCACCCCTATACACACGTATATACATACGCGTCCACACACGCAAATATACATACCTATACATCTCAATGTACACATATATATACACACTCAGACACATACATATTCATACATACATACAATTCACACATACATACAATTCACACATACATACAATTCACACTATCTCCCTTTATTCATTTCACTCGCCACCTAGCCACACATGGAATACCATCCCCCTCCCCTAAAATGTGTGCGAGGTAGCGCTAGGAAAAGTCAACAAGGCCCCATTCGTTCACACTCAGTCTCTAGCTGTCATGCAATAATGCCCGAAACCACAGCTACATTTCTACATCCAGGACCACCACAACTTTCCATGGTTTACCCCAGACACTTCACATGCCCTGATTCAATCCACTGACAGCACGTCAACCCCGGTATACCACATCGATCCAACTCACTCTATTCCTTGCCCGCCTTTCACCCTCCTGCATGTTTAGGCCCCGATCACTCAAAATCTTTTTCACTCCAATTTTCCACCTCCAATTGGGTCTCCCACTTCTCCTCGTTCCCTCCACCTCTTACACATATATCCTCTTGGTCAATCTTTCCTCACTCATTCTCTCTATGTGCCCAAAACATTTCAAAACACCCTCTTCTGCTCTCTCAACCACGCTCTTTTTATTTCCATACATCTCTCTTACCCTTCCATTACTTACTCGATCAAACTACCTCACACCACACATTGTCCTCAAAAATCTCATCCACCCTCCTGAGCACAACTCTATCCATAGCCCACGCCTAGCAACTATGTTGGAACCGCTATTCCTTCAAAGATACCCATTTTTGCTTTCCGAGATAATGTTCTCGACTTCCACATATTCTTCAAGGCTCCCAGGATTTTCGGCCCCCTCCCCCACCCTATGATTCACTTCCGCTTCCATGGTTCCATCCGCTGCCAGATCCACTCCCAGATATCTAAAACACTTTACTTCCAACCCGACCACAAACACATGTATATACATACACGTCCACACACGCAAATATACATACCTATACATCTCAATGTACACATACATATACACGAACAGACATACAGATATATACATCTGTACATAATTCATATTGTCTTCCTTTATTTGTTCCCATCGCCATCTGGCGACAAATGGAATAACGACCCACTCCCCCCTCATGTGTGCGAGGTAGCGCTAGGAGAAGACACCAAAGGCCCCATTCGTTCACACTCAGTCTCTAGCTGTCATGTAAATAATGCACCGAAACCACAGCTCCCTTTCCACATCCAGGCCCCACACACTTTCCATGGTTTACCCCAGACCCTTCACATGCCCTGGTTCAGCATGTCGACCTCGGTATACCACATCGTTCCAATTCACTCTATTCCTTGCACGACTTTCACCCTCATGCGTGTTCAGGCCCCGATTACTCAAAATCTTTTTCACTCCATCTTTCCACCTCCAATTTGGTCTCCCACTTCTCCTCGTTCCCTCCACCTCCGACACATATATCCTCTTGGTCAATCTTTCTTCACTCATTCTCTCCATGTGACCAAACCATTTCAAATCACCCTCTTCTGCTCTCTCAACCACACTCTTTTTATTTCCCAACATCCCTTTTACCCTTACATTATTTACTCGATCAAACCACCTCACACCACATACTGTCCTCAAACACATCATTTCCAGCACATCCACCCTCCTGCGCACAACTCTATCCATAGCCTACGCCTCACAACCATAGAACATTGTTTGGAACCACTATTCCTTCAAACATACCCATTTTTGCTTTCCGAGATAATGTTCTCGACTTCCAAACATTCTTTAAGGCTCCCAGAATTTTCGCCCCCTCCCCCACCCTATGATTCACTTCCGCTTCCATGTTTCCATCCGCTGCCAGATCCGCTCCCAGATATCTAAAACACTTTACTTCCTCCAGTTTTTCTCCATTCAAACTTACCTCCCAACTGACTTCACCCTCAACCCTACTGTACCTAATAACCTTGCTCTTATTCACATTTACTCTTAACTTTCTTCTTTCACACACTTTACCAAACTAAGTCACCAGCTTCTGCAGTTTCTTACATGAATCAGCCACCAGCGCTGTATCATCAGCGAAGAACAACTGACTCACTTCCTAAGCTCTCTCATCCACACATGACTGCATACTTGCCCCTCTTTCCAAAACTCTTGCATTCACCTCCCTAACAACCCCATCCATAAACAAATTAAACAACCTTGGAGACATTATACACCCCTGCCGCAAGACTACATTCACTAAGAACCAATCACTTTCCTGTCTTCCTACCCGTATACATGCCTTACATCCTCGATAAAAACTTTTCACTGCTTCTAACAACGTTCCTCCCACACCATATATTCTTGAAACCTTCCACAGAGCATCTCTATCAACTCTATCATATGCCTTCTCCAGATCCATAAATGCTACATTCAAATCCATTTGCTTTTCTAAGTATTTCTCACATACATTCGTCAAAGCAAACACCTGATCCACACATCCTCTACCACTTCTGAAACCACACTGCTCCTCCCCAATCTGATGCTCTGCACATGCCTTCACCCTCTCAATCAATACCCTCCCATATAATTTACCAGGAATACTCAACAAACTTATATCTCTGTAATTTGAGCACTCACTCTTATCCCCTTTGCCTTTGTACAATGGCACTATGCAAGCATTCCGCCAATCCTCAGTCACTTCACCATGAATCGTACATACATTAAATAACCTTACCAACCAGTCAACAATATATATATATATATATATATATATATATATATATATATATATATATATATATATATATATATATATATATATATATATATATATATATATATATATATATATATATATATATATATATATAATATATATATATATATATATATATATATATATATATATATATATATATATATATATATATATATATATATATATATATATATATATATATATATATATATATATATATATATATATATATATATATATATATATATATATATATATATATATATATATATATATATATATATATATATATATATATATATATATATATATATATATATATATATATATATATATATATATATATATATATATATATATATATATATATATATATATATATATATATATATATATATATATATATATATATATATATATATATATATATAATATATATATATATATATATATATATATATATATATATATATATATATATATATATATATATATATATATATATATATATATATATATATATATATATATATATATATATATATATATATATATATATATATATATATATATATACTTATATATATATACATATATATATATATATATATATATATATATATTTTTTTTTTTTTTTTTTTTACCTCGTCGCTGTCTCCCGCGTCTGCGAGGTAGCGCAAGGAAACAGACGAAAGAAATGGCCCAACCCCCCCCCATACACATGTACATACACACGTCCACACACGCAAATATACATACCTACACAGCTTTCCATGGTTTACCCCGGACGCTTCACATGCCTTGATTCAATCCACTGACAGCACGTCAACCCCTGTATACCACATCGCTCCAATTCACTCTATTCCTTGCCCTCCTTTCACCCTCCTGCATGTTCAGGCCCCGATCACACAAAATCCTTTTCACTCCATCTTTCCACCTCCAATTTGGTCTCCCTCTTCTCCTCGTTCCCTCCACCTCCGACACATATATCCTCTTGGTCAATTTTTCCTCACTCATTCTCTCCATGTGCCCAAACCATTTCAAAACACCCTCTTCTGCTCTCTCAACCACGATCTTTTTATTTCCACACATCTCTCTTACCCTTACGTTACTTACTCGATCAAACCACCTCACACCACACATTGTCCTCAAACATCTCATTTCCAGCACATCCATCCTCCTGCGCACAACTCTATCCATAGCCCACGCCTCGCAACCATACAACATTGTTGGAACCACTATTCCTTCAAACATACCCATTTTTGCTTTCCGGGATAATGTTCTCGACTTCCACACATTTTTCAAGGCTCCCAAAATTTTCGCCCCCTCCCCCACCCTATGATCCACTTCCGCTTCCATGGTTCCATCCGCTGACAGATCCACTCCCAGATATCTAAAACACTTCACTTCCTCCAGTTTTTCTCCATTCAAACTCACCTCCCAATTGACTTGACCCTCAACCCTACTGTACCTAATAACCTTGCTCTTATTCACATTTACTCTTAACTTTCTTCTTCCACACACTTTTCCAAACTCCGTCACCAGCTTCTGCAGTTTCTCACATGAATCCGCCACCAGCGCTGTATCATCAGCGAACAACAACTGACTCACTTCCCAAGCTCTCTCATCCCCAACAGACTTCATACTTGCCCCTCTTTCCAAGACTCTTGCATTTACCTCCCTAACAACCCCATCCATAAACAAATTAAACAACCATGGAGACATCACACACCCCTGCCGCAAACCTACATTCACTGAGAACCAATCACTTTCCTCTCTTCCTACACGTACACATGCCTTACATCCTCGATAAAAACTTTTCACTGCTTCTAACAACTTGCCTCCCACACCATATATTCTTAATACCTTCCACAGAGCATCTCTATCAACTCTATCATATGCCTTCTCCAGATCCATAAATGCTACATACAAATCCATTTGCTTTTCTAAGTATTTCTCACATACATTCTTCAAAGCAAACACCTGATCCACACATCCTCTACCACTTCTGAAACCACACTGCTCTTCCCCAATCTGATGCTCTGTACATGCCTTCACCCTCTCAATCAATACCCTCCCATATAATTTACCAGGAATACTCAACAAACTTATACCTCTGTAATTTGAGCACTCACTCTTATCCCCTTTGCCTTTGTACAATGGCACTATGCACGCATTCCGCCAATCCTCAGGCACCTCACCATGAGTCATACATACATTAAATAACCTTACCAACCAGTCAACAATACAGTCACCCCCTTTTTTAATAATTCCACTGCAATACCATCCAAACCTGCTGCCTTGCCGGCTTTCATCTTCCGCAAAGCTTTTACTACCTCTTCTCTGTTTACCAAATCATTTTCCCTAACCCTCTCACTTTGCACACCACCTCGACCAAAACACCCTATATCTGCCACTCTGTCATCAGACACATTCAACAAACCTTCAAAATACTCATTCCATCTCCTTCTCACATCACCACTACTTGTTATCACCTCCCCATTTACGCCCTTCACTGAAGTTCCCATTTGCTCCCTTGTCTTACGCACCCTATTTACCTCCTTCCAGAACATCTTTTTATTCTCCCTAAAATTTACTGATAGTCTCTCACCCCAACTCTCATTTGCCCTTTTTTTCACCTCTTGCACCTTTCTCTTGACCTCCTGTCTCTTTCTTTTATACTTCTCCCACTCAATTGCATTTTTTCCCTGCAAAAATCGTCCAAATGCCTCTCTCTTCTCTTTCACTAATACTCTTACTTCTTCATCCCACCACTCACTACCCTTTCTAAACAGCCCACCTCCCACTCTTCTCATGCCACAAGCATCTTTTGCGCAATCCATCACTGATTCCCTAAATACATCCCATTCCTCCCCCACTCCCCTTACTTCCATTGGTCTTACCTTTTTCCATTCTGTACACAGTCTCTCCGGATACTTCCTCACACAGGTCTCCTTCCCAAGCTCACTTACTCTCACCACCTTCTTCACCCCAACATTCACTCTTCTTTTCTGAAAACCCATACTAATCTTCACCTTAGCCTCCACAAGATAATGATCAGATATCCCTCCAGTTGCACCTCTCAGCACATTGACATCCAAAAGTCTCCCTTTCGCACGCCTGTCAATTAACACGTAATCCAATAACGCTCTCTGGCCATCTCTCCTACTTACATAAGTATACTTATGTATATCCCGCTTTTTAAACCAGGTATTCCCAATCATCAGTCCTTTTTCAGCACATAACTCTACAAGCTCTTCACCATTTCCATTTACAACACTGAACACCCCATGCATACCAATTATTCCCTCAACTGCCACATTACTCACCTTTGCATTCAAATCACCCATCACTATAACCCGGTCTCGTGCATCAAAACCGCTAACACACTCATTTAGCTGCTCCCAAAACACTTGCCTCTCATGATATATATATATATATATATATATATATATATATATATATATATATATATATATATATATATATATATATATATATATATATATATATATATATATATATATATATATATATATATATATATATATATATATTTATTTATTTATTTACTTCATCTATTTTGCTTTGTCGCTGTCTTCCGCGATAGCGAGTTCGCGCAAGGAAACAGACGAAAGAATGGCCCAACCCATCCACATACACGTGTATATACATACACCTCCACACAAGTAAATATACATATCTATACATTTCGAGTACGCATATATGTAGACACACAGACATATACATATATACACATGTACATAATTCATACTGTCTCCCTTTCTTTATTCCCATTGCCACCTTGCCACACATGGAAATAACAAACCCCTCCCCCCCCCCCTCATGTGCGCGAGGTAGCGGTAGGAAAAGACAACATAGGCCCCATTCGTTCACGCTCAGTCTCTAGCTGTCATGTAATAATGCATAGAAACCACAGCTCACTTTTCACATCCAGGCCCCACCAAACTTTCCATGGATTACCACAGACGCTTCACATACCCTGGTTCAATCCATTAACAGCACGTCGACCCCGGGATACCACATCGTTCCAGTTCACTCTATTCCTTGCACGGCTTTCACCCTCATGCATGTTCAGGTCCCGATTACTCAAAATCTTTTTCACTCCATCTTTCCACCTCCAATTTGGTCTCCCACTTCTCCTCGTTCCCTCCACCACTGACACATATATCCTCTTGGTCAATCTTTCCTCACTCAATCTCTGAATGTGACCAATCCATTTCAAAACACCCTCTTCTGCTCTCTCAACCACAATCTTTTTATTTCCAAACATCTCTCTTACCCTTACATTAATTACTCGAACAAACCACCTCACACCACACATTGTCCTCAAACATCTCATGTCCAGCATATCCACCCTCCTCCGCACAACTCTATCCATAGCCCACGCCTCGCAGCCATACAACATTGTTGGAACCACTATTAATTCAAACATACCCATTTTTGCTTTCCGAGATAATGTTCTCGACTTCCAAAAATTCTTTAAGGCTCCCAGAATTCTCGCCCCCTCCCACACCCTATGATTCACTTCTGCTTCCATGGTTCCATACGCTGCCAGATCCATTACCAGATATCTAAAACACCTCACTTCCTCCAGTTTTTCTCTATTCAAACTTACCTCCCAATTGAACTGACCCTTAACCCTACTGTTCCTAATAAACTTGTTCTTATTCACATTTACTCTTAACTTTCGTCTTTCACACACTTTACCAAACTCAATCACCAGCTTCTGCAGTTTCTCACATGAATCAGCCACCAGCGCTGTATCATCAGCAAACAACAACTGACTCACTTCCCAAGCTCTCTCATCCACAACAGACTGCATACTTGCCTCTCTTTCCAAGACTCTTGCATTCTCCTCCCTAACAACCCCATCCATAAACAAATTTAACAACGGTGGAGACAACACACACCCCTGCCGCAAACCTACATTCACTGAGAACCAATCACTTTCCTCTCTTCCTACACGTACACATGCCTTACATCCTCGATAAAAACTTTTCACTGCTTCTAACAACTTTCCTCCCACACCATATATTCTTAATACCTTTCACAGAGTATCTTTATCAACTCTATCATATGCCTTCTCCAGATCCATAAATGCTACATACAAATTCATTTGTTTTTCTAAGTATTTCTCACATACATTCTTCAAAGCAAACACCTGATCTACACATCCTTTACCACTTCTGAAACCGAAAATGCTCTTCCCCAATCTGATGCTCTGTATATGCCTTCACCCTCTCAATCAATACCCTCCAATATAATTTACCAGGAATACTCAACAAACTTATACCTCTGTAATTTGAGCACTCACTCTTATCCATTTTGCCTTTGTACAACGGCACTATGAAAGCATTCCGCCAATCCTCAGACACCTCACCATGAATCATACATACATTGAATAACCTTACCAACCAGTCAACAATACAGTCACTCCTTTTTTTCATAAATTCCACTGCAATACCATCCAAACCTGCTGCCTTGCTGGCTTTCATGTTCCATAAAGCTTTTACTACCTCTTCTCTATTTAGCAAATCATTTTCCCTAACTCTCTCACTTTGCACACCACCTAGACCAAAACACCTTTTATCTGCCACTGTATCATCAAGCACATTCAACAAACCTTCAAAATACTCATTCCATCTCCTTCTCACATCACCACTACTTGTTATCACCTCCCCATTAGCCCGCTTCACTGAAGTTCCCATTTGCTCCCTGGTCTTACGCACTTTATTTACCTCCTTCCAAAACATCTTTTTATTCTCCCTGAAATTTAATGATACTCTCTCAACCCAACTCTCATTTGCCTTCTTTTTCACCTCTTACACCTTCCTCTTGACCTCCTGCCTCTTTCTTTTATACATCTCCCAGTCATTTCCACTATTTCCCAGCAAAAATCTTCCAAATGTCCGTTCTTTTCTCTTACACTAATGATCTTACTTCATCCCACCAATTTCTGCCCTTTCTAATCTGACCACCTCCCACGATTCTCATGCCACAAGCATCTACACGCAGGCTATCACTGTTTCCCTAAATACATCCCATTCCTCCCCCATTCCCCTTACGTCCTTTGCTCTCACTTTTTCCCATTCTGCACTCAGTCTGTCTTGGTACTTCCTCACACAAGTCTCCTTCCCACGCTCACTTAATTTCACCACTATCTTCACCCCAACATTCTCTCTTCTTTTCTGAAAACCTCTGTAAATTTCACATTTGCCACCACAAGATAATGACCAGACATCCTTTCAGTTGCATCTCTCAGCACATAAACATCCAAAAGTTTCTCTCTGGCGCTGCCATTAACACGTAATCCAATAACGCTCTCTGGCCATCTCTCCTACTTACATACGTATACTTATGTATATCTCTCTTTTTAAACCAGGTATTTCCAATCACCAGTCCTTTTTCAGCACACAAATCTACAAGCTCTTAACCATTTTCATTTACAAAACTGAACACCCGATGTACACCAATTATTCCCTCAACCGCCACATTACTCACCTTTGCACCTCGTGCATCAAAACTACTAACACACTCAATCAGCTGCTCCCAAAAGAATTGCCTCTCATGATCACTCTTCTCATGCCTAGGGCAGGAGTAGTGCTACTCCTTCCCTTGCTCTTGCCCTCTCACCAACCTCTGACGTTACTTCCAAAACATTCCCAAACCACTCTTCCCCCTTACCCTTGAGCTTCGTTTCAGTCAGAGCCAAAACATCCAGGTTCCTTTCCTCAAATATGCTACCCATCTCTCCTGTTTTCTCATCTTGGTTACGTCCACACACATTTAAACTCCCCAATATGAGCCTTTAAGGAGGATGAGCACTCCCCGCGTGACTCCTTCTGTTTCCCCTTTTAGAAAGTTAAGATACAAGGAGGGGGTTTCTAGCCCCCCTCTCCCGTCCCCTTTAGTCGCCTTGTACATGTGAGGAATGCGTCGGAAGCATTCTTTCTCTCCTATCCCCAGTGAACACAGTGATTAAAATGTAGCCATCAGATTGGTATAGAGGCATTTTTAAAATGCATGGAAATACCTTATTAACAAATCTAATTCTCTAATCACGTTGAGTGAAGACAATGCCAAAAACTGGGTATCTTTCCAGGTATAACTACAAAAAAAAGAACTTGATTTCACTCAGTGTCGCCGAAGGGCTTATTCATGACCTAGAGATTTTTGATAAACAACGAACTTGCAGAACTTTGACTAAATCCAGAATTGTTAACAAGATTTCCCTTCTCTTTACGTGAAATAAAGAGAACCATTGCTCGAATAACTTCGTTAGTTTCTTGTCTCCCATCAACCGGACCCGATTTCTTCAAAAGGATTATCTGGTTGTTCTAAATGTTTGGAACTATTTATTCTAAGTACAACAAAAGGTAGTTTATTCCAGTGTTTAGTTACTCTGTTAGCCGTATAAATTTTCTATTTGATCTATATTAAATCATTTTCCTAGAATTTTAATCCTGTTGTTTCTGGTTATCTCGCGATCTCGTGGATGAGACAGATGTTCGTGAGTGACTTGGTCGCTGTTCAGTTCGCTGAGTCTTCACTTGTATGGCTGGTTTCGCAACACTGGTACCTCTAGATAAGATACCCTGGAGCTTATCTATGTTATGACTGAATCCTGGAGACAAGAATGGCACCTTTTCAGGTTGTGACCCGACCAACATATCAGATTGGGTATATCTTCTTCTTAATCATTAGGTGAAATTCTTGATAATGAATCATTCTTTGCTATTCCCATTTAGACTGTTTTATATCCATATAGTTATCACTAATTAGCCTCCCAAGATCATTTTCTCCAGGCCACCTTCGGATTACCAAACATTATAATATCAAGCATGTGCTTCGTGTTACCAATCTTCATACAGTCGTCTTTCTTTAACATTTTATTTCAATCTAAAAGATAATAGTTCCCTTAGGATTGCTTAAACTAAATTGTTATCCATTCTAAACAACTTACCCTCATAAAGAGGTTTCTAAAGAGTGTGGCTCGGTAGAAGTGTCAGTAACATTATGAAACAATGGTACCACATAACCTGCACTGGAAAAGTTATCATATTCTGTTCATTATGTAAATGGTGATGCTAAACTAACATTAAACGCTGAAATAACTTTACAGGTGCATCTTACAAGTTACTTAGGATATCTCCATACGGGATTATTCAGGTCGTAATGAGTGACGCACTTATAGATCCCTCCTTAGCGTTCAGATCAACTGGTCTATATATGATTAACTATGCTGCTACTTCATTGTATTAATCGCCACTGGAAACATTCTGCTTTCACCAGTAAGTCGTTTGTTTACATATATTTCCTCAAAGTAGCACTCGTAAAGATCGTCTTATATCTCATGTATGAAACTATGCCCTACTACGGCGCTTGAAATTATACAATTATGCAGCTATGCTCTTCATTTTGTCAGTAAATGCGCTGAGCCAAATTTGGGAAGAAGACCTGCCTTGAAACGTGTGAGGAAATAGCATCTAAGTATAGTACAGCAGGGATACACTGTATCGTTAATCACCATCACAAGATATATCATGGTTTGTAATTAGACAACCTTCCTCTAGTATCACTCTCTACAGCGATCACTGGACGGAATGCCATGGACTGTAGTGGACAACCTCTTGGCTAGAACCACCTCCATAAGCGATCGCTGGTTAGGAAGGTGTGGGCTGCAGTGGACCAACCTCGTGGACAGTACTACCTACACCAGCTGGAACTTAGGAAGGACAATGGGACAACCTTCTGGTTACCGTCATCTGCACGTAGCAAACTATGGATTGTGATGTCATGAACACCAGTTGGGCAACACTGGCTCGTAGCATGTGAACCAGAGACGCTATACACGGTTGTGGAACGGCCTTGTGGTCGGTGTAAAGTACACCAGTAAGTCACTAGAGGTGGATGCCAGTAAACCTAGCACATCAATATGGTTGCTGGTATTACCTATAACACTGACCGGTAGATACCATGGAAAGGTGAGTATAGATAAGACCTTTTCTTAGTAATATCTGCACAGGTGGTCACTGACTGGGACGTTATGAACAGATGTGGTTCCATCTTGACTCTGGTATCACTTGCGCCAGTGATCATGGGATGGGTCACAAAGGACGATTGTGGCACAAACATGTGGTTAGTGTCACCCGAGCCCAGAGGTGTCAAATGAGTTGGCAGGAGTATCATGTATCACAACCAAACTACCCTAGATTGGATGTCATACTTTGGGTTTTTATGTATAGAAAATGCTCATTGCTAAAGTTCAGGAAAGATTAAAGCAAAATTTTATTCAAATGTTTAATATCTCCATCACAGGAGCTGATCCACACCAAATTTACTAGGTGAGTGTGAGGTCCTGCCTGCTGAAGAACCCCACAAGGAATCTCCATGATGGACTCATCCTGTACCCAAACATCCTCTCTAACATGATAGACACTTCTCATTACATTTATGCATCTTACTAGAAACTATATTCATACTAGATATATGACAAATAAGCTATAGAAAATGGAGCCTAAATTGGAATAACTTTAAGAAAATGACTTTGTATACAATTCTTCGGTTTTGATTACATCATTAGGACCTAGTGTCTTGTTATCTTTAGCCAACTATGTCCTTACCTAAGATTCATCTACCTACCACAGGATCATTGGTCACACTTCGAAGGATGAGTACAACGAACTCTATTCCTAATTCATCTTCATATCTACAATTTGTAACCACTTCATATACGTATGATTGTTTTTATATAAAGCTTCATTATACTCCTGGCTTGATCCTGCTACCATGATCATACAGCGAGAAGGTATGTGGTCTTAGAATCATTACACCTGTAGAATGTGTTCAAGATTTTTCTGATGGTGGATGTAGCTTGACAATTGACAGCCGAAAGCCCAAATAACCAGCTAACCGAATGATGATTTTCCTTAATATCATCCTTCAAGGAAATGATTGCCTCAAGTTGATGTTATCATTACACGCCGTGAGTCATCATACAGTAATCGCATGTCTTGAGTTGCTCAAGAGCGCCGACATCCAGCATGTTGGCACTGTAGGGACCAACGCACTGTTTACGTTTATGACTTCATAAAAAGTAGATCTGATATGTAGTTCTTATCATCTTAACGGACATTAATGTAAACACATAGTCTCACGGAAAGACATGGAGAAACCTAGGCATCCGTTCCATCAGTCATCAAGATCAGGATATTAAGGAATACTTAAAAATTTCTGAAGAAACTGTAAGCGAATCTGGAGTGAGATGCGTCTCGTAATCTGTTTGATGGACTGGTTGTGTATGACTAATGTGGGATGAGTGAGTATACGTGTGTCATCTTTGGATGTTTAGAAATGCATGTTAGATACGAGGAAGAGCTAATGAGTAAACCCTGATCTGATGGCTGAGCCAGCAAGCATGTGTGGCTAAACGTGTTGCTGGTCGTACCCAGCATACCCGAGAGCAATCAGCAAAACTTGCCGTGTATTTTGCTGTGATGTTAAGTTACATATTCATACCTTATGTGACACAGAAGAGCCGGATACTACCACTTCTCTTCTGATTATCCAGGAGTGGAATAACATGCCCGTATCTGCTTGAAAATAATTCTAGCAAGTTCTATATACTTTCGGGGTGAGTTAGAACAAACTCATTATAACAAAGACAATATTGATGCGAAGTTTGAGAGACGGACAGTGATACTCGACAGAAAACTTAATTCCAATTATAACTTCGGAATTTCATCCCGCATGATACTGAATGAGATTAGACAACTCAACTTTGAGAATGCGGCTCCAGTCCTTGTAAGCGTTAGCCTGGTTTATACTTATATACCCCAAGGACTCACCACAGTTCTATACATAGCCAGCAGGCCAATTATTCCGGAACTGCAGCTTTGGTATAATTCTTAATACATACATACCTAATAGCCTCCTGCCAAACATTCCTTTACTGAGTTGCGAATTTGATACAGTGCGACACAACTACGACATCTCTGACACCACAGCAAGTATTGCCAGAGATGTAATACCATAGCCATTTATACTGGAAGTATTCTATATATCTTTGCAGACCTACACATGGATTATATCTTAAATCAAGGCAACAACTAAGGATGAATGGAGAAACACAACTTGAGTGAAATTTTTGAAATTTGAAATTCTGCAAAAATTTTCTTGTTATACTCCATACATTTACTGAGAAAAAGAAGAACACTTTAGATCACATGTTAACAGAATTGAAACATGATATCTCTGGCCGTTCAGGTGCTACATTCACTTAGTGGATTACAACAGATGTTAACATTATCAGTTGCACTCCGTTTGTGAGTAACATGATTGGTCAATGGACTCCTCTCGACAGTGGCGACGACAGGCTGTTCACTGGTACAGCATTGGATGAGCAGGCGGGAGGCACATACACATCATAAAAATAATGCCCCGAGTGTGACGTTAAGTATGATTCTATAGGTATTCCCTTCTTCCTCACCTAGTTTAACACATCAAATTCCAAGACGTCTAGCCTCACTCGTTGGTTCAATAATTCTCTACAGTATTGGTTACCTGGGCAACACTGTGTCCTCTCGCAGCTTGTCTAATAAAGATATACTACGTCACTTCGGAAACCCTCATTAAAGAGATCTGTAGCCCATAGTAAGGCACCTGGAGGTGAACAATCCCTCTCCCAGCTCACCAAGATATCTTGGTGATCCTGTCTTTGGTAAGATTGATGACAGGAGCTAATCCTGCTTCCTACTGGATCATGCCTCTCATGACATAGGTAATGTCTGCCAAATGATGATCCTATGCTAATTGTAAAACAGTCTCTTCCTTCCGGTCATAGTATCTACAACCCAAATTCACCTCTGACATATATATCCTATTTGTCAATTTTTCCTCACTCATTCTCTACATATGACCAAATCATTTCAATACACCCTCATCTGCTCTCTCAACCACACTCTTTTTATTACAACACATCTCTCTTACCCTTTCATTACGTACTCGATCGAACCACCTCACACCTCAAATATCTCATTTCCAACACATCCACCTTCTTCCGCACAACTCTATCTATAGCCCAAGCCCCGCAAACATAAAACATTGTTGGAACCTCTATTCCTTCAAAAATACCCATTTTTGCTTTCCAAAATAATGCTCTCGCCTTCCACACATTCTTCACCGCTCCCAGAACCTTCGCCCCCTCACCTACCCTGTGACTCAATTCTGCTTCCATGGTTCCATCCGCTGCTAAATCCACTCCCAGATATCTAAAACACTTCACTTCCTCCAGTTTTCCTCCATTCAAACTTATCTCCCAATTTACTTGACCCTCAACCCTTACTGAACCTAATAACCTTGATCTTATTCACATTTACTCCCAGCTTTTTTCTTTCACAAACTTTACCAAACTCAGTCACGAACTTCTAAAGTTTCTCATCTGCTGTATCATCAGCGAACAACAACTGACTCACTTCCCAAGCCCTCTCATCCACAACAGACTGCATACTTGACCCTCTCTCCAAAACTCTTGCATTCACCTCTCTAACAACCCCATCCATAAACAAATTATATAACCATAGAGAAAACACGCACCCCTACCGCAAACCGACATTCACGGGGAATTAATCACTTTTCTCCCTTTCTTGATAAAAACTTTCAACTGCTTCTAGCAACTTACCTCCCACGCTATATACACTTAATACCTTCCACAGAGCATCTCTATCAACTCTCTCATATCCCTTCTCCAGATCCATAAATACTTCATAAGAATGTATCTGTTTTTTAAGTATTTCTCACATACATGCCACATCCTCTACCACTTCTGAAACCACACTGCTCTTCCTCAATCTGATGTTCTGTACATGCCTTCACCCTCTCAATCGAAACCCTCCCATATAATTTCCCAGGAATAAACAAGAAACTTATACCTCTGTAATTGAACACTCACCTTTATCCCCATTGCCTTTGTACGATGGCACTTTTTGATTTATACCACTAAAATACCATCCAAACCCGCCGCCTTGCCGGCTTACATTTTCCGCAAAACTTTACTACCTCTTCTCTCTTTACCAAACTATTCTCCCTGACCCTTTCATTTCGCACACCCCATCGACCAAAACACATTCAACACATCTTAAAAGTACTACCTCCATCTCCTTCTCACTTCACCATTACTTGTTTTACCGCTCAATTAGCCTCCTTCACCGATGTTTTCCATTTGTTCTCTTGTCAAACACACTCAATTTGCTTCATTCCAAAACATCTTTTTATCCTCCCTAAAATATAATGATACTCTCTTACCTCAACTTTCATTAGCCCTCTTTTTCACCTCTAATTCCTTTCTCTTGACCTCCTGCCTCGTACTTTTATACATCTCCCAGTAATTTGCACTATTTTCATGCAAGAATCGTCCAATGTTTCTCTCTTCTCTTTCACTAATAATCGTACTTCTTCATCCCACCACTCACTACCCTTTCTAATCTGCCCACCTCCAACGCTTCTCATGTCACAAGCATCATTTTCGCAAGCTCTCACTACCTCCTAAATACATTCCATTCCTCCCTATTCCCGGGAAATTATATGGGAGGGTATTGGTTAAGAAGGTGCATCAGATTGGGGAAAAGCAGTGTGGTTTCAGAAGTGGTAGAGGATGTGTGGATTAGGTGTTTGCTTTGAAAAGTGAGTATGAGAAATACTTAGAAAAGCAAAGGGATTTTTATGCACCATTTATGGATCTGGTGAAGGCAAATGATAGAGTTGATGGAGATGCTCTGTGGAAGGTATTAAGAATATATGGTGTTGGAGGCAAGTTGTTAGAAGCAGTAAAAAGTTTTAATCGAGGATGTAATGCATGCGTACGAGTAGGAAGAAAGGACGGTGATTGGTTCTCAGTGAATGCCGGTTTGCAGCAGGGGTGCGTGATGTCTCCATGGTTGTTTAATTTGTTTATAGATGGGGTTGTTCTGGAGGTGAATGCAAGAGTTTTGGAAAGATTCGGGTGAGAAACTGCAGAAGCTGGTGACTGAGTATGGTAAAGTGTGTGAGAGAAGAAAGCTGAGAGTAAATGTGAATAAGAACAAGGGTATTAGGTACAGTAGGGTTGAAGGACAAGTCCTTTGGGAAATAAATTTAATGGAGAAAAACTGGAGGAAGGGAAGTGTTTTAGATATCTTGGAGTGGATTTGGCACGTTATGGAACCATGGAAGCGGAAGTGAGTCACATAGTGGGGGAGGGGGGAAGATTCTGAGGGAGTTAAAGAAAGTGGAGGGCTAGAACATTGTCTCGGAAAGCAAAAATGGGTACATTTGAAGGAATAATGGTTCCAACAATGTTTTATGGTACCGAAGCGTGGACTATAGATAGAGTTGTGCGGAGGAGGGTGGATGTGTTGGAAATGAGATGTTTGAGGACAATATGTGGTGTGAGGTGGCTTGATCGGGTAAGTAATGAAAGGGTAAGAGATATGTGTGGAAATAAAAAGAGTGGTTGAGAGAGCAAAAGAGTTTGTTTTGAAATGGTTTGGTCACATGGGGAGAATGAGTAAGGAAAGATTGACAAAGAGGATGTATGTGACAGATGTGGAGGGAACGAGGTGAATTGGGAGACCATTTTGGAGGTGGAAAGATGGGGTGAAAAAGAATTTGAGCAATTGGGGCCTGAACATGCAGGAGGATGAAAGGCGTGCAAGGAACAGAGTGAATTGGAACGATGTGGTATAATGGGATCGACGTGCTGTCAATGGATTGAACCAGGGCATGTGAGGCGTCTGGGGTAAACCATGGAAAGTCCTGTGGGGCCAGGATGTGGAAAGGAAGCTGTGGTTTCAATGCGTTACTACATGAAAGCTAGAGACTGAGCGTGAACGAATGTGGCCTTTGTTGTCTTTTCCTAGCGCTACATCGCGCGGCGCATGCGGGGGAGAAGGTTGTCATTTCATGTGTTTTGGTAGCGATGGCATTAAATAAAGGCAGCAAGAATGAATTATGTACATGTGTATGTATGTATATGTCTGGGTATGTAAATATATGCATATGTTGAAATTTATACTTTTATGTGTGGATGTGTATGTATATACATGTACATGTGTATGAGGTTGGGTTGGGCTATTATTTTGTCTCTTTCCTTGAGCTACCTCGCTAAAGCGGGAGAGAGCGAAGAAGTATAAAAAGAACATAGATAAAATAAAATGAATTAAACATATATATATACATATATATATATATATGGAGTAACGCCATCTCAGTTGTTAACTCTAACTCTATTACCAAGAGAAATATCATTGAATCTTCTATTATTAAATACACAAAGAATTATAATCTTAATATTAGTGATGGTCTGTACAAATTAGATAACTTTATTGTTGATAAGATTTGTAAAATGATAAGTTTATGAACGCTCGTTGTATGTTTTGGACAATCACATGTTTACCAAATGGCGGCCTAGCTTCGTCTCTTCGATGTATATCAACTGACTGTTATATTCGTCTCTTGTGTCTCCCCTGATGATGTGATTATAACACGAAAGTGCACTTGGGAACTTTTCGTGTTTCATTTTCCCCGTGGACTCATAGGAATATATATATATATATATATATATATATATATATATATATATATATATATATATATATATATATATATATATATATATATATATATATATATATATATATATATATATATATATATATATATATATATATATATATATATATATATATATATATATATATATGGATTTGTATGTAGCATTTATGGATCTGGAGAAGGCATATGATAGAGTTGATAGAGATGCTCTGTGGAAGGTATTAAGAATATATGGTGTGGGAGGCAAGTTGTTAGAAGCAGTGAAAAGTTTTTATCGAGGATGTAAGGCATGTGTACGTGTAGGAAGAGAGGAAAGTGATTGGTTCTCAGTGAATGTAGGTTTGCGGCAGGGGTGTGTGATGTCTCCATGGTTGTTTAATTTGTTTATGGATGGGGTTGTAAGGGAGGTAAATGCAAGAGTCCTGGAAAGAGGGGCAAGTATGAAGTCTGTTGGGGATGAGAGAGCTTGGGAAGTGAGTCAGTTGTTGTTCGCTGATGATACAGCGCTGGTGGCTGATTCATGTGAGAAACTGCAGAAGCTGGTGACTGAGTTTGGTAAAGTGTGTGAAAGAAGAAAGTTAAGAGTAAATGTGAATAAGAGCAAGGTTATTCGGTACAGTAGGGGTGAGGGTCAAGTCAATTGGGAGGTGAGTTTGAATGGAGAAAAACTGGAGGAAGTGAAGTGTTTTAGATATCTGGGAGTGGATGTAGCAGCGGATGGAAACATGGAAGCGGAAGTGGATCATAGGGTGGAGGAGGGGGCGAAAATTCTGGGAGCCTTGAAGAATGTGTGGAAGTCGAGAACATTATCTCGGAAAGCAAAAATGGGTATGTTTGAAGGAATAGTGGTTCCAACAATGTTGTATGGTTGCAAGGCGTGGACTATGGATAGAATTGTGCGCAGGAGGATGGATGTGCTGGAAATGAGATGTTTGAGGACAATGTGTGGTGTGAGGCGGTTTGATCGAGTAAGTAACGTAAGGGTAAGAGAGATGTGTGGAAATAAAAAGAGCGTGGTTGAGAGAGCAGAAGAGAATGTTTTGAAAGGGTTTGGTCACATGGAGAGAATGAGTGAGGAAAGATTGACCAAGAGGATATATATGTCGGAGGTGGAGGGAACGAGAAGAGGGAGACCAAATTGGAGGTGGAAAGATGGAGTGAAAAAGATTTTGTGTGATCGGGGCCTGAACATGCAGGATGGTGAAAGGAGGGCATGGAATAGAGTGAATTGGAGCGATGTGGTATACCGGGTTGACGTGCTGTCAGTGGATTGAATCAAGGCATGTGAAGCGTCTGGGGTAAACCATGGAAAGCTGTGTAGGTATGTATATTTGCGTGTGTGGACGTATGTATATACATGTGTATGGGGGTGGGTTGGGCCATTTCTTTCGTCTGTTTCATTGCGCTACCTCGCAAACGCGGGAGACAGCAACAAAGCAAAAAAAAAAAAAAAAAAAAAAAAAAAAAAAAATATATATATATATATATATATATATATATATATATATATATATATATATATATATATATATATATATATATATATATATATATATATATATATAAAATATATAAAATATATAAAAAATAAAATATATATATATATATATATATATATATATATATATATATATATATATATATATATTTTATTTTTTTTTAATTTTCTTTTTTGCTTTGTCGCTGTCTCCCGCTTTTGCGAGGTAGCGCAAGGACACAGACGAAAGGAATGGCTCAACCCACCCCCATACACATGTATACACATACGTCCACACACGCAAATATACATACCTACACAGCTTTCCATGGTTTACCCCAGACGCTTCACATGCCTTGATTCAACCCACTGAGAGCACGTCAACCTCGGTATACCACATCGATCCAATTCACTCTATTCCTTGCCCTCCTTTCACCCTCCTGCATGTTCAGGCCCCGATCACACAAAATCTTTTTCACTACATCTTTCCACCTCCAATTTGGTCTTCCTCTTCTCCTCGTTCCCTCCACCTCCGACACATATATCCTCTTGGTCAATCTTTCCTCACTCATTCTCTCCATGTGCCCAAACCCTTTCAAAACACCCTCTTCTGCTCTCTCAACCACGCTGTTTTTATTTCCACACATATCTCTTACCCTTACGTTACCACCTCACACCACACATTGTCCTCAAACATCTCACTTCCAGCACATCCATCCTCCTGCGCACAACTCTATCCATAGCCCACGCCTCGCAACCATACAACATTGTTGGAACCACTATTCCTTCAAACATACCCATTTTTGATTTTCCAAATAATGTTCTCGACTTCCACACATTCTTCAAGGCTACCAGAATTTTCGCCCCCTCCCCCACCCTATGATCCACTTCCGCTTCCATGTTTCAATCCGTTGCCAGATCCACTCCCAGATATCTAAAACACTTCACTTACTCCAGTTTTTCTCCATTTAAACTCACCTCCCAATTGACTTGACCCTCAACCCTACTGTACCTAATAACCTTGCTCTTATTCACATTTACTCTTAACTTTCTTCTTCCACACTCTACCAAACTCAGCTTCTGCAGTTTCTCACATGAATCAGCCACCAGCGCTGTATCATCAGCGAACAACAACTGACTCACTTCCCAAGCTCTCTCATCCCCTACAGACTTCATACTTGCCCCTCTTTCCAAAACTCTTGCATTCACCTACCTAACAACCTAACAACCCCATCCATAAACAAATTAAACAACCATGGAGACATCACACACCCCTGCCGCAAACCTACACTCATTGAGAACCAATCACTTTCCTCTCTTCCTACACGTACACATGCCTTACATCCTCGATAAAAACTTTTCACTGCTTCTAACAACTTTCCTCCCACACCATATATTCTTAATACCTTCCACAGAGCATCTCTATCAACTCTATTATATTCCTTCTCCAGATCCATAAATGCTACATACAAATCCATTTGCTTTTCTAAGTATTTCTCACATACATTCATCAAAGCAAACACCTGATCCACACATCCTCTACCACTTCGGAAATCACACTGCTCTTCCCCAATCTGATGCTCTGTACATGCCTTCACCCTCTCAGTCAATACCATCCCATATAATTTACCAGGAATACTCAACAAACTTATACCTCTGTAATTTGAGCACACACTGTTATCCCCTTTGCCTTTGTACAATGGCACTATGCACGCATTCCGCCAATCCTCAGGCACCTCACCATGAGTCATACATACATTGAATAACCTTACCAACCAACTTTTTTAAAAAATTCTACTATAATATCATCCAAACCTACTGCCTTGCCGGCTTTCATCTTCCGCAAAGCTTTTACTACCTCTTCTCTGTTTACCAAATTATTTTCGCTAACCCTCTCACTTTGCACACCACCTCGACCAAAACACCCTATATCTGCCACTCTATCATCAAACACATTCAACAAACATTCAAAATACTCACTCCATCTCCTCACATCACCACTACTTGTTATCACCTCCCCATTTGCGCCCTTCACTGAAGTTCCCATATGCTCCCTTTTCTTACGCACTTTATTTACCTCCTTGCACCTTTCTCTTGACCTCCTGTCTCTTTCTTTTATACATCTCCCACTCAATTGCATTTTTTCCCTACAAAAATCTTCCAAATGCCTCTCTCTTATATATATATATATATATATATATATATATATATATATATATATATATATATATATATATATATATATATATATATATATATATATATATATATATATATATATATATATATATATATATATATATATATATATATATATATATATATATATATATATATATATATATATATATATATATATATATATATATATATATATATATATATATATATATATATATATATATGTATATATATATATATATATATATATATATATATATATATATATATATATATATATGTATATATATATATATATATATATATATATATATATATGTCACATAATAGTTCAACCTCTGGCTATGGTAAAGGGAAATGTATAATTCATTTACACACACGTCAATAAAGTTTTCATCAATTTAACCACTATATCATTCTGCCTGGTCCACTTCTCTTATCATGAAACTGGAATATTGGCTTATGATGTTTCTCAATTGTCTTCAATACACAAAGTACAACAATATCTTGGATACATGAGGGTAGGTAGTTGGTCATCCGCGATAATAAAGCCTTGACAAACCAAAAGTTTATCTGGACCTCAACGTTTCAGATAAGGGTGTCTAAATGTGTGTGGATGTAACCAAGATGTGAAAAAGGAGACATTAGTAGTATGTTTGAGGAAAGGAACCTGAATCTTTTGGCTCTGAGTGAAACGAAGCTTAAGGGTAAAGGGGAAGTGTGGTTTGGGAATATCTTGGGAGGAAAGTCAGGGGTTAGTGAGAGGACAAGAGCAAGGGAAGGAGTAGCATGTACTGATGAAAAATGGGTTGTGGGAGTATGTGATAGAATGTAAGAAAGTAATTCTCGATTAATATGGGTAAAACTGAAAGTTGATGGAGAGAGATGGGTGATTATTGGTGCATATGCACTTGGGCATGAGAAGAAAGGTCATGAGAGGCAATTGTTTTGGGAGCAGCTGAATGAGTGTGTTAGTGGTTTTGATGCACAAGACCGGGTTATAGTGATGGGTGAGTTGAATGCAAAGGTGAGTAATGTGGCAGTTGAGGGAATAATTGGTATACATCGGGTGTTCAGTGTTGTAAATGGAAATGGTGAAGAGCTTGTAGTTTTATGTGCTGAAAAAGGACTGGTGATTGGGAATACCTGGTTTAAAAAGCGAGATATACATAAGTATACGTATGTAAGTAGGAGAGATGGCCAGAGAGCGTTATTGGATTACGTGTTAATTGACAGGCACGCGAAAGAGAGACTTTTCGATGTTAATGTACTGAGAGGTGCAACTGGAGGGATGTCTGAAGATTTGTATGGATTTTCAGAAGAGTGAACGTTGTGGTGAAGAGGGTGGTGAGAGTAAGTGAGCTTGGGAAGGAGACTTTTGTGAGGAAGTACCAGGAGAGACTGAGTACAGAATGGAAAAAGGTGAGAACAATGGAAGTAAGGGGAGTAGGGGAGGAATGGGATGTATTTACGGAATCAGTGGTTGAGTGCGCAAAAGATGCTTGTGGCATGAGAAGCGTGGGAGGTGGGTTGATTAGAAAGGATAGTGACTGGTGGGATGAAGAAGTAAGATTATTAGTGAAAGAGAAGAGAGAGGCATTTGGACGATTTCCGGGAAAAAATGAGAGTGAGTGGGAGATGTATAAAAGAAGGAGACAGGAGGTCAAGAGAAAGGTGAAAGAGGTGAAAAAGAGGGCAAATGAGAGTTGGGGTGAGAGAGTATCATTAAATTTTAGGGAGAATAAAAAGATGTTCTGGAAGGAGGTAAATAAAGTGCGTAAGACAAGGGAGCAAATGTGAACTTCAGTGAAGGGAGCTAATGGGGAGGTGATAACAAGTAGTTGTGATGTGAGAAGGAGATGGAGTGAGTATTTTGAAGATTTGTTGAATGTGTTTGATGATAGACTGGCAGATATAGGGTGTTTTGGTCGAGGTGGTGTGCAAAGTGAGAGGGTTATGGAAAATGATTTGGTAAACAGAGAAGAGGTAGTAAAAGCTTTACGGAAGATGAAAGCCGGTGGGCAGCATGTTTGGATGGTGTTCCAGTGGAATCTATTAAAAAAGGTTGTGACTGTATTGTTGACTGGTTGGTAAGGTTATTTAATGTATGTATGACACATGGTGAGGTGCCTGAGGATTGGCGGAATGCGTGCATAGTGCCATTGTACAAATGCAAAGGGGATAAGAGTGAGTGCTCAAATTACAGAGATATAAGTTTGTTGAATATGCCAGGTAAATTATATGGGAAGGTATTGATTGAGAGGGTGAAGGCATGTACAGATCATCAGATTGGGGAAGAGCAGTGTGGTTTCAGAAGTGGTAGAGGATGTGTGGATCAGGTGTTTGCTTTGAAGAATGTATGTGAGAAATACTTAGAAAAGCAAATGGATTTGTATGTAGCATTTATGGATCTGGAGAAGGCATATGATAGAGTTGATAGAGATGCTCTGTGGAAGGTATTAAGAATATATGGTATGGGAGGCAAGTTGTTAGAAGCAGTGAAAAGTTTTTATCGAGGATGTAAGGCATTTGTACGTATGGGAAGAGAGGAAAGCGATTGGTTCTCAGTGAATGTAGGTTTGCGGCAGGGGTGTGTGATGTCTCCATGGTTGTTTAATTTGTTTATGGATGGGGTTGTTAGGGAGCTGAATGCAAGAGTTTTGGAAAGAGGGGGAGGTATGAAGTCTGTTGGGGATGAGAGAGCTTGGGAAGTGAGTCAGTTGTTGTTCGCTAATGATACAGCGCTGGTGGCTGATTCATGTGAGAAACTGCAGAAGCTGGTGACTGAGTTTGGTAAAGTGTGTGAAAGAAGAAAGTTAAGAGTGAATGTGAAGAAGAGCAAGGTTATGAGGTACAGTAGGGTTGAAGGTCAAGTTAATTGGGAGGTAAGTTTGAATGGAGAAAAACTAGAGGAAGTAAAGTGTTTTAGATAGCTGGGAGTGGATGTGGCAGCGGATGGAACCATGGAAGCGGAAGTGAATAATAGGGTGGGGGAGAGGGCGAAAATCTTGGGAGCCTTGAAGAATGTTTGGAAGTCGAAAACATTATCTCGGAAAGCAAAATTGGTTGTTTGAAGGAATAGTGGTTCCAACAATGTTGCATGGTTGCGCGGCGTGGGTTATGGATAGAGTTGTGCGCAGGTGGGTGGATGTGCTGGAAATGAGATGTTTGAGGACAATATGTGGTGTGAGGTGGTTTGATCGAGTAAGTAATGGAAGGGTAAGAGAGATGCGTGGAAATAAAAGGAGCGTGGTTGAGAGAGCAGATGAGGGTGTTTTAAAATTGTCTGGGCACATGGAGAGAATGAGTGAGGAAAGATTGACCAAGAGGATATATGTGTCGGAGGTGAAGGGAACGAGAAGTGGGAGAACAAATTGGAGATGGAAAGATGGAGTGAAAAAGATTTTGAGTGATCGGGGTCTGAACATGCAGGAGCGTGAAAGGAGGGCAAGGAATAGAGTGAATTGGATCGATGTGGCATACCGGGGTTGACGTGCTGTCAGTGGATTGAATCAGGGCATGTGAAGCGTCTGGGGTAAACCATGGAAAGCTGTGTAGGTATGTATATTTGCGTGTGTGGACGTATGTATATACATGTGTATGGGGTGGGTTGGGCCATTTCTTTCGTCTGTTTCCTTGCGCTACCTCGCAAACGCGGGAGACAGAGACATAGTAAAAAAAAAAAAAAAAAAATATATATATATATATATATATATATATATATATATATATATATATATATATATACATATATATATATATATATATATATATATATATATATATATATATATATGTACATATATATATATATATATATATATATATATATATATATATATATATATATATATATATATATATATATATATATATATAAATATATATATATATATATATGAATATATATATATATATATATATATATATATATATATATATATATATATTTATATATATATATATATATATATATATATATATATATATATATATATACATATTCATTATTTATTTATTTTGCTTTGTCGTTGTCTCCCGTGTTAGCGAGGTAACGCAAGGAAACAGACGAAAGAATGGCCCAACCCGCCCACATACACATGTATATACATACACGTCTGCACACACAAATATACATACCTATACATCTCAATGTACACATATATATACACACACAGACATATACATATATACTTTTTTTTTTTTTTATACTTTGTCGCTGTCTCCCGCGTTTGCGAGGTAGCGCAAGGAAACAGACGAAAGAAATGGCCCAACCCCCCCCCCCCCATACACATGTACATACACACGTCCACACACGCAAATATACATACCTACACAGCTTTCCATGGTTTACCCCAGACGCTTCACATGCCTTGATTCAATCCACTGACAGCACGTCAACCCCTGTATACCACATCGCTCCAATTCAATCTATTCCTTGCCCTCCTTTCACCCTCCTGCATGTTCAGGCCCCGATCACACAAAATCTTTTTTCACTCCATCTTTCCACCTCCAATTTGGTCTCCCTCTTCTCCTCGTTCCCTCCACCTCCGACACATATATCCTCTTGGTCAATCTTTCCTCACTCATTCTCTCCATGTGCCCAAACCATTTCAAAACACCCTCTTCTGCTCTCTCAACCACGCTCTTTTTATTTCCACACATCTCTCTTACCCTTACGTTACTTACTCGATCAAACCACCTCACACCACACATTTTCCTCAAACATCTCATTTCCAGCACATCCATCCTCCTGCGCACATCTCTATCTATAGCCCACGCCTCGCAACCATACAACATTGTTGGAACCACTATTCCTTCAAACATACCCATTTTTGCTTTCCGAGATAATGTTCTCGACTTCCACACATTTTTCAAGGCTCCCAAAATTTTCGCCCCCTCCCCCACCCTATGATCCACTTCCGCTTCCATGGTTCCATCCGCTGACAGATCCACTCCCAGATATCTAAAACACTTCACTTCCTCCAGTTTTTCTCCATTCAAACTCACCTCCCAATTGACTTGACCCTCACCCCTACTGTACCTAATAACCTTGCTCTTATTCACATTTACTCTTAACTTTCTTCTTCCACACACTTTACCAAACTCAGTCACCAGCTTCTGCAGTTTCTCACAAGAATCAGCCACCAGCGCTGTATCATCAGCGAACAACAACTGACTCACTTCCCAAGCTCTCTCATCCCCAACAGACTTCATACTTGCCCCTCTTTCCAGGACTCTTGCATTTACCTCCCTAACAACCCCATCCATAAACAAATTAAACAACCATGGAGACATCACACACCCCTGCCGCAAACCTACATTCACTGAGAACCAATCACTTTCCTCTCTTCCTACACGTACACATTCCTTACATCCTCGATAAAAACTTTTCACTGCTTCTAACAACTTGCCTCCCACACCATATATTCTTAATACCTTCCACAGAGCATCTCTATCAACTCTATCATATGCCTTCTCCAGATCCATAAATGCTACATACAAATCCATTTGCTTTTCTAAGTATTTCTCACATACACTCTTCAAAGGAAACACCTGATCCACACATCCTCTACCACTTCTGAAACCGCACTGCTCTTCCCCAATCTGATGCTCTGTACATGCCTTCACCCTCTCAATCAATACCCTCCCATATAATTTACCAGGAATACTCAACAAACTTATACCTCTGTAATTTGAGCACTCACTCTTATCCCCTTTGCCTTTGTACAATGGCACTATGCACGCATTCCGCCAATCCTCAGGCACCTCACCATGAGTCATACATACATTAAATAACCTTACCAACCAATCAACAATACAGTCACCCCCTTTTTTAATAAATTCCACTGCAATACCATCCAAACCTGCTGCCATATATACACATGTGCATAATTCCTACTGTCTGCCTTTATTTGTTCCCATCGCCACCTCGCCACACATGGAATAACAACCCCCTCCCCACTCATGTGTGTGAGGTAGCGCTAGGAAAAGACACCAAAGGCCCCATTCTTTCACACTCAGTCTCTAGCTGTCATGTAATAATGCACCGAAACTACAGCTCCCTTTCCACTTCCAGGCCCTACACAACTTTCCATGGTTTACCCTAGACGCTTCACAAGCCCTGTTTCAATTCATTGATAGCACATCGACCCTGGTATACCACATCGTTCCAATTCACTCTATTCCTTGCACGCCTTTCATCCTCCTGCATGTTCAGGCTCAAAATCTTTTTCACTCCATCTTTCCATCTAAAATTTGTTCTCCCACTTCTCCTCGTTCCCTCCACCTCTGACACATATATCCTCTTTGTCAGTCTTTCCTCACTCATTCTCTCCATGTGACCAAACCATTTCAAAACACCTTCTTCTGCTCTCTCAACCACACTCTTTTTATTTCAACATATCTCTCTTACCCTTACATTACTTACTCTTGCAGATTTCTAAATGGGGAAACAGAAGAAGGAGTCACGCGGGGAGTGCTCATCCTCCTCGAAGACTCAGATTGGGGTGTCTAAATGTGTGTGGATGTAACCAAGATGAGAAAAAAGGAAGATGGGTAGTATGTTTAAGGAAAGGAACCTGGATGTTTTGGCTCTGAGTGAAACGAAGCTCAAGGGTAAAGGGGAAGATTGGTTTGGAAATGTCTTGGGAGTAAAGTCAGGGGTTATTGAGAGGACAAGGGCACGGGAAGAAGTAACACTACTCCTGAAAAAGGAGTTGTGAGAGTATGTGATAGAGTGTAGAAAAGTAAATTCTAGATTGATATGGGTAAAACTGAAAGTTGATGGACAGAGATGGGTGATTAGTGGTGCATATGCACCTGGGCATGAGAAGAAAGATCATGAGAGGCAAGTGTTTTGGGAGCGGCTGAATGAGTGTGTCAGTGATTTTGATGCACAAGACCGGGTTATAGTGATGGGGATTTGAATGCAAAGGTGAGTAATGTGGCGGTTGAGGGAATAATTGGTATACATGGAGTGTTCGGTGTTGTAAATGGAAATGGTGAAGAGCTTGTAGATTTATGTGCTGAAAAAGGACTGGTGATTGGGAATACCTGGTTTAAAAAGCGAGATGTACATAAGTATACGTATGTAAGTAGGAGAGATAGCCAGAGAGCATTATTGGATTACGTGTTAATTGATAGCCGCGCTAAAGAGAGACTTTTGGATGTTAATGTGCTGAGAGGTCAACTGGAGAGATGTCTGATCATTATCTTGTGGAGGAGAAGGTTAAGAAATGTAGGGGTTTTCAGAAAAGAAGAGAGAATGTTGGGATGAAGAGAGTGGTGAGAGTAAGTGAGCTTGGGAAGGAGACTTGTGTGAGGAAGTACCAGGAGAGACTGAGTACAGAATGGAAAAAGGTGAGAGCAAAGGAGGTAAGGGGAGTGGGTGAGGAATGGGATGTATTTAGGGGAAGCAGTGATGGCTTGCGCAAAAGATGCTTGTGGCATGAGAAGCGTGGGAGGTGGGTTGATTAGAAAGGGTAGTGAGTGGTGGGATGAAGAAGTAAGATTATTAGTGAAAGAGAAGAGAGAGGCCTTTGGACCATTTTTGCAGGAAGAAAATTCAAATGAATGGGAGATGTATAAAAGAAAGAGGTAGGAGGTCAAGGGAAAGGTGCAAGAGCTGAAAAAGAGGGTAAATGAGAGTTGGGGTGAGAGTGTATCATTATAGTTTAGGGAGAATAAAAAGATGTTTTGGAAGGAGTTAATTAAGGTGCGGAAACAAGGGAGCAAATGGAAACTTCAGTGAAGGGGGCAAATGGGGAGGTGATAACAAATAGTGGCTTATGTGAGAAGGAGATGGAGTGAGTATTTTGAAGGTTTGTTGAATGTGTTTGATGATAGAGTGGCAGATATACGGTGTTTTGGTCGAGGTGGTGTGCAAAGTGAGAGGGTTAGGGAAAAAGAGTTGGTAAACAGAAAAGAGGTAGTAAAAGCATTGCTGAAGATGAAAGCCGGCAAGGCAGCATGTTTTGATGGTATTGCAGTGGAATTTATTAATAAAGGGGGTGACTGTATTATTGACTGGTTGGTAAGGATATTTAATGTATGTATGATTCATAGTGAGGTGCCTGGGGATTGGCGGAATGCTTGCATAGTTCCATTGTACAAAGGCAAAGGGGATAAAAGTGAGTGCTCAAATTACAGAGGATATATTTTGTTGAGTATTCCTGGTAATTTGTTTGGGAGGGTATTGATTGAGAGGGTGAAGGTATGTACAGAGCATCAGATTGTGGAAGAGCAGTGTGGTTTCAGAAGTGGTAGAGAATGTGTGGATCAGGTGTTTGCTTTGAAGAATGTAAGTGAGAAATACTTAGAAGGGCAAGTGGATTTGTATGTAGCATTTATGGATCTGGAGAATGTATATGATAGAGTTGATAGAGATGCTCTGTGGAAGGTATTAAGAATATATGGTGTGGGAGGCGAGTTGTTGGAAGCAGTGAAAAGTTTTTATCGAGGATGTAAGGCATGTGTACGTTTAGGAAGAGAGGAAAGTGATTGTTTTTTAGTGAATGTGTGTTTGCGGCAGCGGTGTGTGTGTCTCCATGGTTGTTTGATTTGTTTATGGATGGGGTTGTTATGGAGGTGAATGCAAGAGTTTTGGAAAGAGGGGCAAGTATGCAGTCTGTTGTGTATGAGAGAGCTTGGGAAGTGAGTCAGTTGTTCGCTAATGATACATCGCTGGTGGCTGATTTCATCTGAGAAACTGCAGAAGCTGGTGACTGAGTTTGGTAAAGTGTGTGAAAGAAGAAAGTTGGGAGTAGGTGTGCGTAAGAGCAAGATTATTACGTATAGTGGGGTTGAGGGTCAAGTCAATTGGGAGATGGGTTTGAATGGAGAAAAAATGGAGGAAGTGAAGTGTTTTAGATATCTGGGAGTTGATCTGGCAGCGGATGGAACCATGGAAGCGGAAGTGAGTCATATGTTGAGGGAGGGGGCGAAAATTCTGGGAGCCTTGAAGAATGTTTGGAAGTCGAGAACATTATCTCGGAAAGCAAAAATGGTTATGTTTGAAGGAATAGTGATTCCAACAGTGTTGTATGATTACGAGGCGTGAGCTATGGATGGAGGGTGCGCAGAGGGGTGGATGTGCTGGAAGTGAGATGTTTGAGGACAATATGTGGTACGAGGTGGTTTGATCGAGTGAGTAATGTGGGGGTGGGAGAGATGTGCTGAAATAGGAAGAGTGTGGTTGAGAGAACAGAAGAGGGTGTTATGAAATGGTTTGGTTGCATGGAGAGAATGAGTGAGGAGAGATTGGCCGGGGGGATGTAAATGTCAGAGGTGAAGGGAACGAGGAGAAGTGGGAGACCAAATTGGAGGTGGAGAGATGGAATGAAGGGAATTTTGAGTGATCGGTGCCTGAACAAGCAGGAGGGTGAAAGGCGTGCAGGGAATGGAGTGAATTGGAGCGATGTGGTATACCGGGGTCGACGTGCTGTCAATGGATTGAATCAGGGGATGTGGAGCGTCTGGTTTGGGTCGTGGAGAGTTCTGTGGGGCGTGGATGTAGAAGGGGAGCTGTGGTTTCGGTGCATTATTACATGACAGCTGGAGACTGAGTGTGAACGAATGGAGCCTTCGTTGTCTTTTCCTAGCGCTACCTCGCGCATGTTTGGGGTGAGGGTGTTGTTATTCCATGTGTGGCGGGGTGGCGATGGGAACTGCTAGGGGCAGATGGTGTGAATTGTGTGCATGTGTATATATGTATATGTCTGTCTGTGTGTATACATATGTGTAGGTTGAGATTTATAGCTGTGTATATTGCCTGTGTGGACATGCATGTATATACATGTGTAAGTGGGTGGGTTGGGCCATTCTTTCGTCTGTGTCCTTGCGCTACCTCTCTAAAGCGGGAGACAGCGACAAAGCAGAAAAAATATTATCTATCTATCATACTTGGTCGATCTCTCCCGCGTTAGCGAGGTAGCGCAAGGAAACAGACGAAAGAATGGCCTAACCCACCCACATACACATGTATATATGTACACGTCCACACGGGCAAATATACATACATATATATCTCAACGTATACATATATATACACGCACAGTCATATACATATATACACATGTATATAATTCATACTGGTTTCTTTATTCATTCCTATCGCAACCCCGCCACCTATGAAACAGAAACCCCCTCCCCCTCATGTGTGCGAGGTAGCGCTAGGAAAAGACAACAAAGGCCACATTCGCTCACACTCAGTCTCTAGCTGTCATGTAATAATGCACCGAAACCACAGCTCCCTCTCCACATCCTTCCCCTTAGAACTTTCCATGGTTTACCACAGACACTTCACATGCCCTGGTTCAATCCATTGTCAGCACGTCGACCCCGGTATACCACATTTTTCCAATTAAGTATATTCCTTCCATGCCCTTCATCCTCGTGCATGTTCAGGCCCCGATCATTTAGTCTTTTTCTTTCCATTTTTCCACCTCCAATTTGGTCTACCACATCTCCTCATTCTCTCCACCTCTGACACATATATCCTCTCGGTCAAACTTTCATTCTCATTCTCTCCATGTGACCAAACAATTTCAAAACATTCTGTTCTGCTCTCTCAACCACATTCGTTTTATTACCACACATCTTTCTTACCCAATTATTACTTACTCGATCGAACCACCTCACACCACATATTGTCCTTAAACATCTCTTTTCTAGCACCTCGACCCTCATCGCACAACTCTATCTATAGCACACACCTCGCACCCATATACCATTCTTGGAACCAATATTATTTCAAACATACACTTATTACTTTCCGAGATAATGTTCTCGACTTCCCCACATTCATCACCGCTCCCAGAACTCTCGTCCTGTGCCCCAGCGATGATTCACTTCCGCTTTCATGGTTCCATTTGCTCCCAAATCCACTTCCACTTTTCTAAAACACTTCCCTTTCCTCCAGTTTTTCTCCATTCAAGCTCACCTCCCCATTGACTTGTCTCTCAACCCTACTGTACCTAATAAACTTGCTCTTATTTACATTTACTCTCAGCTTCCTTTTTTAACACACTACCAAAGTCAGTCAGCAGCTTCTGCAGTTTCTAACACGAATCAGCCACCATCGCTGTATCATCAGCGAACAACAAGTGACACTTCCCAAGCTTTCTCATCCACAACAGACTGCATACTTGCCCCTCTTTCCAAAACTCTTACATTCACCTCCCTAAAAACTCCAACCATAAACAAATTGAACAACCATGGAGACATCACACGCCACTGCCGCAAACCTACATTCACTGAGAACCAATCAATTTCCTCTCTTCCTACACGTACACATGCCTTACATCATTGATAAAAACTTTTCAATGCTTCTAACAACTAGCCTCCCACACCACATATTCTTAATACCTTCCACAGAGCATCTCTATCAACTCTATCATATGCCTTCTCCAGATCCATAAATGCTACATATAGATCTATTTGCTTTTCTAATTATTTCTCACATACATTCTTTAAAGCAAACACCTGATCCACACATCCTCTACCACTTCTGAAACCACACTGCTCTTCCCCAATTTGATGATCTGTACATGCTTTCACCCTCTCAATCAATACCCTTCCATATAATTTACCAGGAATACTCAACAAACTTATACCTCTGTAATTTGAACACTCACTCTTCTCCCCTTTGCCTTTGTACAAAGGCACTATGCAAGCATTCCGCCAATCCTCAGGCACCTCACCATGAGTCATACATACATTAAATAACGTTACCAACCAGTCAACAATACAGTCACCCAATTGCAATACCATCCAAACCAGCTGCCTTGCCGGCTTTCATCTTCCGCAAAGCTTTTACTACCTCTTCTCTTTTTACGAAATCATTTTCCCTAACACTCTCACTGTGCACACCACCTCGACCAAAACGCCCTATATCTGCTACTCTATCATCAAACACATTCAACAAACCTTCGAAATCCTCACTCTATATCCTTCTCACATTACCACTATTTCTTGTCACCTCCCCATTAGATCCCTTCATTGAAGTTCCTATTTTTTCCGTTGTCTTACGCACTTTATTTACCTCCTTGCAAAACATCTTTTTTTCCCCCCTAAAATCTAATGATACTCTCTCACCCAAAGTCACATTTGATCCTCTTTTTCACCTCTTGCACCTTTCTCTTGACCTCCTGTGTCTTTCTTTTATACATCTCCCAGACATTCTTATTATTTCCCTGCAAAAATCGTCCAAGTGCCTCTCTCTTCTCTTTCATTAACAATCTTACCTCTTCATCCCACCACTCACAACCCTTTCTAATATGACCACCTCCCACGCTTCTCATATATTTATTCATTTATTTATTTTGCTTTGTCGATGTCTCCCGCGTTAGCAAAGTAGCGCAAGGAAACAGACGGAAGAAAGGCCCAACCCACCCATATACATATGTATATACATACACGTCCACACACGCAAATGTATATAACTATACATCTCAATGTATATATACATATACATATACAGACATATATATATATACACATGTACATAATTCATACTGTCTGCCTTTACATTCCTGTCGCCACCTCCTCACACATGGAATAACAACCCCCTCACCCCTCAGGTGTGCAAGGTAGTGCTAGGAAAAGACAACAAAGGCCCCATTAGTTCACACTCAGTCTCTAGCTGTCATGTAATAATTCACTGAAACCACAGCTAGCTTTCCACATCCAGGTCCCACAGAACTTTCCATTGTTTGCCCTAGACGCTTCACATGCCCTGGTTCAATCCATTAACAACACGTCGACCCTGGGATACCACATCGTTCCAATTCACTCTATTCCTTGCATGCCTTTCACCCTCCTGCATGTTCAGGCCCCAATCACTCAAAATCTTTTTCACTCCATCTTTCCACCTCCAATTTGGTCTCCCTCTTCTCCTCGTTCCCTCCACTTCTGGCACATATATCCTCTTGGTCAATCTATCCTCACTCATTCTCTCCATGTGACCAAACCATTTCAAAACACCCTCTTCTGCTCTCTCAACCGCACTCTTTTTACTTCCACACATCTCTCTTACCCTTTCATTACTTACTCGATCAAACCACCTCACACCACATATTGTCTTCGAATATCTCATTTCCAGCACATCCACCCTCCTGCACACAACTCTATCCATAGCCCACGCCTCGCAACCGTACAACATTGTTGGAACCACTATTCCTTCAAACAAACCCATTTTTGCTTTCCGAGATAGTGTTCTCGACTTCCAAACATTCTTCAAGGCTCCCAGGATTTTCGCCCCCCCACCCTCACCCTATGATTCACTTCCGCTTCCATGGTTCCATCCACTGCCAGATCCACTCCCAGATATCTAAAACACTTCACTTCCTCCAGTTTCTCTCCATTCAAAGTTTCCTCTCAATTGACTTGACCCTTAACCCTACTGTACCTAATAACCTTGCTCTTATTCACATTAATTCTGAACTTTCTTCTTTCACACACTTTACCAAACTCAGTCACCAGCTTCTGCAGTTTCTCACATGAATCAGCCACCAGCGCTGTATCATCAGCGAACAACAACCGACTCACTTCCCAAGCTCTCTCATCCACAACAGACTGCATACTTGCCCCTCTTTCCAAAACTCTTGCATTCACCTTTCTAACAACCCCATTCATAAACAAATTAAACAACCATGGAGACATCACACACCCCTGCCGCAGAACTACATTCAATGAGAACCAATCACTTTCCTCTCAGCCTACACGTACACATGCTTTATATCCTCGATAAAAACTTTTCACTGCTTCTAACAACTTGCCTCCCACACCATATATTCTTAATACCTTCAACAGAGCATCTCTATCAACTCTATCATATGCCTTTTCCAGATCCATAAATGCATCATACAAATCCATTTGCTTTTCTAAGTATTTCTCACATACATTCTTCAAAGCAAACACCTGATCCAAACATCCTCTACCACTTCTCAAACCACACTGCTCTTCCCTAATTTGATGCTCTGTACATGCTTTCACACTCTCAGTCAATACCCTCCCATATTATTTACCAGGAATACTCAACAAACTTATACCTCTGTAATTTGAGCACTCACTCTTATCCCCTTTGCCTTTGTACAATGGCACTATGCAAGCATTCCGCCAATCCTCAGGCACCTCACCATGAATCATACATACACTAAATAACCCTACCAAACAGTCAACGATACAGTGACCCCCTTTTTCAATAAATTACACTGCAATACCATCCAAACCCGCTGCCTTCCCGGTTTTCATCTTCCACAAAGCTTTTACTACCTCTTTTCTGTTTACCAAATCATTTTCCCTAACCCTCTCACTTTGCACACCACCTCGACCTAAAACACCCTATATATGCCACTCTATCATCAAACACATTCAACAAACCTTCAAAATACTCACTCCATCTCCTTCTCACATCACCGCTACTTGTTATCACCTCTCCATTAGCCCCCTTCACTGAAGTTCCCATTTGCTCCCTTATCTTATGCACTTTATTTACCGCCTTCAAAAATATCTTTTTATTCTCCCTAAAATTTAATGATAATATCTCACCCCAACTCTCATTTGCCCTCTTTTTCACCACTTGCACCTTTCTCTTGACCTCCTGCCTCTTTCTTTTATACATCTCCCACTCATTTGCATCTTTTTCCTGCAAAAATCGTCCAAATACCTCTCTCTTCTCTTTCGCTAATAATCTTACTTCATCCCACCACTCACTACCCTTTCTAATCAACCCACCTCTAACGCTTCTCATGCCACAAGCATCTTTTGCGCAAGCCATCACTGCTTCCCTAAATGCATCCCATTCCTCCCCCACTCCCCTTTCCTCCTTTGTTCTCACCTTTTTCCATTCTGTACTCAGTCTCTCCTGGTACTTCCTCACACAAGTCTCCTTCCCAAGCTCACTTACCCTCACCACTCTCTTCACCCCATCATTCTCTCTTCTTTTCTGAAAACCCCTACAAATCTTCACCTTCGCCTCCACACGATAATGATCAGACATCCCTCCAGTTGGACCTCTCAGCACATTAACATCCAAAAGTCTCTCTTTCGCGCGCCTATCAATTAACATGTAATCCAATAACGCTCTCTTGCTATCTCTCATACTTACATACGTATACTGATGTATATCTCGCTTTTAAACCAGGTATTCCCAATCAACAGTCCTTTTTCAGCACACAAATCTACAAGGTCTTCACTATTTCCATTTACAACCCTGAACACCCTATGTATACCAATCATTCCCTTAACTGCCACATTGCTCACCTTTGCATTCAAATCACCCATCACTATAACCTGGTCTCGTGCACCAAAACCACTAACATACTCATTCAGCTGCTCCCAAAACACTTGCCTCTCATGATCTTTCTTCTCATGCCCAGGTGCATATGCACCAGTAATCATCTATCTCTCTCTCCATCAACTTTCAGTTTTACCCACATCAATCTAGAATTTACTTTCTTACACTCTATCACATACTCCCACCAATCCTGTTTCAATAGTAGTGCTACTCCTTCCCTTGCTCTTGTCCTCTCACTAACCCCTGACTTTTCTCCAAAGACATTCCCAAACCACTCTTGCCCTTTACCCTTGAGCTTCGTTTCACTCAGAGCCAAAACAATCCAGGTCCCTTTCCTCAAACATACTACCTATCTCTCCTTTTTTCTCATCTTGGTTACATCCATAGACATTAAGACACCCTAATCTGAGCTTTGGAGGAGGATGAGCACTTCCCGCGTGACATATATATGTTGGAAAGGATCACAATTTAACGCGCGATCAAGATATTCCCATATGTCCGCAGGGAAAATAAAACAAGATAAGTTCCCAAGTGCACTTTCGTGTAATAATCACATCATCAGGGGAGGCACAAGTCAGATATATAATAGTCAGTTTATATACATCGAAGAGACAAAACTGGGACGCCATTTGGTAAACATACGATTGTCCAAGATAGACAACGAGCGTTCATAAACTTATTATCTTACAAATTTTATCAACAATAAAGTCAACTTATTTGTAAAGACCATCACTAGTACTAAGATTATAATTCCTTGTGTATTCAATAATAGAAGATTCAATGATATTTCTCGTGGTAATAGAGTTAGAGTTAATAACTGAGAAGGCATTACTCCAGTCAATTCAATGATCATAGTCTTTAACGTGATTAAACAAAGCTTTTGGTTTTTGTCCCGTTCTTATACTATATTTGTATTGCTTAAATCTAGCAGAAAGATCTTATATATATATATATATATATATATATATATATATATATATATATATATATATATATATATATATATATATATATATATATATATATATATATATATATATATATATATATATATATATATATATGCCGTGTTTCGTGGATTTGATAGGTAGCACCTAATATATGATTTGCTGGTTAGAATTGATAGTTTATATGTAAACCATGAGAACAGGGAGAATACAGGATAATGATTGTTAACCTTGGGTGTTCTTTTAGAACTTAGATATGTTCTTTTCCATACAATGCTAATACTTTTATTTTCCGTTATCTTAAAATATAGCTTTATGGAACGTATATTATATGTTTAAGGAATAAATTATATTGTTAATAGAGTGGAACAAAACGACGGCTTTGGCGAAGTTTAACTACCTTCTATTATTCTCCCGACATACTACAGTCTTTTACTAAGGCTCCAGTTTACCTTTGATAAATCTTCCTGGTCATTAACATGAAAGCGATAACCTTTCAGATAGCTATTATAAACTCATAAACTTTCATGGCACAAAACATCTCATGAATAGATAACGGGATTTTCATTTCTTGGAAATACGTGTGAAGTAAACTGCAGCACCTGTAAATAAATTTCCTTTATTCTAGAAATAATTTTTGTCTTTGAACCTCTTTTAAAAAGAATATGCACCTGACATCAGGGAGTACTGATTTCTAAATCAAATGTCTGGCATTATTAATTGGTGGAAGAGTCTTTGAGGATATATGCATGTCTTAACTTTTTATCTTATTGATTAAGCCTATTATCATCAGAGTGATTTTGTCTTCACTCAACATATGACTCTGCTTAGATTACTGCTGCAGTTAGCGAGTTAACTATATATTAGGGAGACTCAAGAAAGAGCCATTGGAAAATCGTAGGTTTGGGGTCAGTCAGTCCGAAGGCTGCATGGTGCAAATGCTTCAAGTTCAAACCAAGCCGTAAGATAATCAAAATCAGTTAGTATTTTGTAACCGAGATGATGGGACGCTCTCGCACCTCTCTCTTTATAGACTTAGTCATGTACCCTCTCCGCTGCCAGAACACACTCCATATTGGAGCCGTGCCATATCCCAGGAAGTACCTGAACCTGATATAATCTGGATTTGTTTAGTTGAATTCTCTTCCTGTTACGTACGAAGAGTAGCAAAGCCAACCGAGGACGCATCCTGTGTCATCTTTGTTGACCTTCCTCAACCGTCTGTAGTTGACTCAAGGAGCTGACCGAATGGTGTGTGGCAACACTGAGGAGGTATGTGGTCGAGCATCGATTTGTTGAAATCCCCACACCAGCATACTTCATCATTATGTGATTAACGAAGTGGAAGCCCTTGGGAAAATTTTATCCATTGTCCCAAGCAACGCGGACATCGACCGGTGTGAGTGTGTTATTATGCATGCGATCAGGACGAGAGGCAGCATCTCCAAGGTTTGCGTGTGTGTGTGTGTGTGTGTGTGTGTGTGTGTGTGTGAACATCCGCGCGCCGCCCTGGATTGGCAATTGACCGTGAAGCCGTGACGTCACCTTAAAAATAATCAATAGAATGGCCTCACACATCCATCACCACCCAGCGGCATGCTGAAGCTCTGATAAGCTTCAATACTCACGAGCGAGGTATGAAATGAGCTACAGTTGAGAAGAATTATAATTAAGTGTAGTTAAGGAGCACACAATAGTAAGTGCACCGCACACTAGCACGTGAGGCAGATGCCGTCTCCCCACCTTCTAGGGCCTTTCTGTTTAATGCTAGGATCACCACCGTATACAGGGTCATGAAGGTTGGATCATACACCCTTACACTGTTGGTGTGGATGAAAACTGATGGACAGACTCAACACTCAGTACCCACATGACTGACTGAATCTGAGAATATGGATATCAATCTTTTTCTCTTTTTTCTTCTGGGCAATACCCAATCCCACATCTCTTCATGACATACACTGAAGAATCCTATGATAGATTTCCGTCAAATAGCAACTCTCATGGTGGAAATTGTACCGAATTTTGTATGCAATTAAAAGGGCAATGACTTTAATACTGAGTTATCCAAAGCTTTCTATTATATTCATTTAGGAGACTCATAAAGAAAACCACAACTATATGCAGCGGCTGGTCACTGGATATGTGAGGAGCAAAGTGAGGAGAGACCTGTATTTTTCTTTATTCTACAGAGCTATTTTTCCCTTTTAAAACTTGCAGCTTATAGTTCCCTTGCAGCCTTAATGACTAATCTTAAAATGTTGGTAGATCCATCTTTATTTGTCTCGTAGACTTGAAGACAAAGTCTAGGCATCGTCATTTAGTCCCTCTACAGGAGAAATTCCACCACGTGCAATAGATGAGCAAGTATTTTTAATCTCTGTTTATCAGTTAAGGGAAACTAGTGAAGCTGCTCTGTTTCAGACCTCACAGGTAATGACAGTAACATCAAATCGGTTTCAATCCTTTTTAAGCGTTAGGTTTAACGTCCCAAATATATTCTATATCATTATATTACACGATGCCTTGCGAGACCTTCCGATGTACAGGACTTTAGCAACTTGTGAAGGGACCTCTCATACCGACAAATATATAAATCATAAGGCTCAATATGGATATTGAAAATGGTCCAAATCATAAAGCTTAATGTCATCACTTCCATCGCTACTCAAGGACAACACGACGAGGTTCAGTCTAACCTAAAAGTGTTATTATGTAACTTCGCAGCGAAGCTCAGACTCAATTGTGCCTCTCATTAGTGCGTTGCACTAGTCCTTCGCTTCATCATCACTGCGCAGTGGAACATGGAAGGTGATATGAAACTTTCATCCAACTTCGTAGTGCCATTTGGATCTGATATGAATAGGGTATGATTGTTACCATTACTTCAGTCTGAAAGGAGACTCGACTCACATAATGAGGAACTAGACACGACACCTCATCTTCACCTACCACATGACCCTCATTATGAGGATCTATTTATACCATTCCATAACACTGTGAACAAAAAAAAAAGCCAAGTTTATTTTTCCTGGCTTTAAAACAATATATTTATCAATAAGAATGTAATTACTGATTCACTGATATAGTGAAGGTCAGACATAATAACGAAACAGCTATAAATAAATATGCCATCGGAAAAATTACAGCATTTCATGTACAATCAACGTTTCTTGTGTTATTAACGAAATCTGATGACAAGAAAATGACGGTCTTAACGGATGGGGTTGTCCATAGAAAGTTGATGTTTTCTACCGTTTTCGTTTGGCCTTCGTATGTGTATAACGAATTACCTCTCACATTCATATCCACAAATATAAACCAAATCACATTGTATAGAACACACGTCAGAGGCCCGACCTGCCTGGTGATACAGTTCCCGATAAATATGATAAATATGTCTGGTAACGTCAGCAATACCATCATATATCAAGGGAAATATGGCCTCCGACTAAAGTACGTGCGACCCTCTCACACTTGTACTGTTGCCACCCCTCCTGTATTGATACCTGTCATCACTGTACACTCGTATCTGCACTACCATCGCACAAGTCTCACTGTCATCACTATACACTCACAGCCGTATTACCACCCCACATCTCTGTCATGTCATCACTACAGTAATACCCGTACTAGCACCACACATGTCTCACTATCTTGTCATCACTGAACACTAATGCCTACACAACCACCACGCATGTTCCACTCTCATGGTACACTCATACCCATGCCACCACCATCTATGTGTCTGTCATTTGCCATGTCTATATAAGCCTGGTTTATGCAGACGACTTATTGTGTGTGTGTGTGTGTGTGTGTGTTCGTGTTTGTTGACATGAAAAAGAATCAGCCTACGCTTGAATTTCATGAGCTCGTTGTCATGAGTCCATGGTCTTATTTTCTTTGTAACACATGTCTTAACTATGTCTCTTATGTTTATCATTTATCATACTCTCCTGTTCTTGATGGGCCTCTCTATAGCTTCCTATGCCAAGTACTGTAGTGTTGTTTCGCACGTCAACCTTGACCTGCGGCAGGTGATACCGTCCATACAATGTGTACTCATCTTCTCCCACTTCCTTTGATCAACGCTCGCTTACTGTGTGCTCTTTGCCTGATGAGACATACTCATATTTCATGAATGTGGTCGTTACCCTGTCCAAACTGAAATAGTTAGTTTACCATTTTAATATCCATGAAGATACATAATGAGGGACTTCTTCCAATATCTGCCTCATATATCTCGGCTAACTTAATAATAATGCCCTTCCTCATCGCTTCTAATGGTATAGAATATTTCTATATCTCATCGTAAAAGTATGTTCAGTCGACTGTGGCGCTACTTTTTAGACTGCAATATAGTAATCTATATATATATATATATATATATATATATATATATATATATATATATATATATATATATATATATATATATATATATATATGTATATATATATATATATATATATAAATATATATATATATATTATCCCTGGGGATAGGGGAGAAAGAATACTTCCCACGTATTCCCTGCGTGTCGTAGAAGGCGACTAAAAGGGGAGGGAGCGGGGGGCTGGAAATCCTCCCCTCTCTTTTTTTTTTTCTTTTTTTTTTTTTTCCAAAAGAAGGAACAGAGAATTGGGCCAGGTGAGGGTAGTCCCTCAAAGGCCCAGTCCTCTGTTCTTTACGCTACCTCGCTAATGCGGGAAATGGCGAATAGTTTGAAAGAAAAGAAATATATATATATATATATATATATATATATATATATATATATATATATATATATATATATATATATATATATATGTATATTGATTGAGACGAAAGAAAGAAATGGCCCAACCCACATGGCCATTTCTTTCGTCTGTTTCCTTGCGCTACCTCGCAAACGCGGGAGACAGCGACAAAGCAAAAAAAAAAAAGGAAAAATATATATATATATATAAACCATGGAAAGCTGTGTAGGTTTGTATATTTGCGTGTGTGGATGTATGTATATACATGTGTATGGGGGTGGGCTGGGCCATTTCTTTCGTCTGTTTCCTTGCGCTACCTCGCAAACGCGGGAGACAGCGACAAAATATATATATATATATATACATATATATATATATATATATATATATATATATATATATATATATATATATATATATATATATATATATATATTCCATGTGTGGTGAGGTGGCGGTGGGAATGAATAAAGGCAGACAGTGTGAATTGTGTGCATGGGTATATATGTATGTGTCTGTGTGTGTATATATATATGTGTACATTGAGGTGTATAGGTGTGTATATTTGCGTGTGTGGACGTGTATGTATATACATTGTGTATGGGGGTGGGTTGGGCCATTTCTTTCGTCTGTTTCCTTGCGCTACCTCGCAAACGCGGGAGACAGCGACAAAGCAAAAAAGAAAAAAAAAATATTGATTGTGAGGGTGAAAACATATACAGAACATCAGATTGGTGAAGAACAGTGTGGTTGCTGAAGAGATAGAGGATGTGTGGATCAGGTGTTTGCATTGAAGAAAGTATGTGAGAAATACTTCGAGAAGCAAATGAATTTGTAAGTAGCATTTATTGATCTGGACAAGGCATATGATAAAGTTGATAGTGATACTCTGTGGAAGGTATTAAGGGTATATGGTGTGGGAGGTAAGTAGTTAGAACCAGTGAAAAGTTTTTATCTGGGATGTAAGGCATGTGTACATGTAGGAAAAGAGGAAAGTGATTGGTTCTCAGTGAATGTTGGTTTGCAGTAGGTTTGCGTGATGTCTCCATGGTTGTTTGATTTGTTTATGGATGGGGTTGTTAGGGAGGTGAACGCAAGAGTTTTGGAAAGAGGGGCAAGTATGCAGTCTGTTGGGGATGAGAGACCTTGAGAAGTGAGTCATTTGTTGTTCGCTGATGATACAGAGCTGGTGGCTGTTTTGGGTGTGAAACTGCAGAAGCTGTTGACTGAGTTTGGTAAACTGTGTGAAAGAAGAAAGCTGAGAGTGGATGTGAGTAAGAGCAAGGCTATTAGGCAGAGAAAAGTTTTTATCTAGGATGTAAGGCATGTGTACGTGTAGGAAAATAGGAAACTGATTGGTTTTCAGTGAATGTTGGTTTGCAGTAGGTTTGCGTTATGTCTCCATGGTTGTTTGATTTGTTTATGGATGGGGTTGTTAGGGAGGTGAACGCAAGAGTTTTGGAAAGAGGGGCAAGTATGCAGTCTGTTGTGGATGAGAAAGCTTGAGAAGTGAGTCAGTTGTTGTTCGCTGATGATACAGAGCTGGTGGCTGATTTGGGTAAGAAACTGCAGAAGCTGTTGACTGAGTTTGGTAAACTGTGTGAAAGAAGAAAGCTGAGAGTGGTTGTGAATAAGAGCAAGGTTATTAGGTAGAGTAGGGTTAGGGACAAGTCAATTGAGAGGTGAGTTTGAATAGAGAAAATATGGAGGAAGTGAAGTGTTTTAGACATCTGGGAGTGGATTTAGCAGCGGATTGAACCATGGAAATGGAGGTGAATCATAGGGTGCGGGAGGGCGCGAGAGTTCTGGGAGCGTTGAAAAATGTTTGGTAGGCGAGAACGTTATCTGGGAAAGCAAAAATGGGTATGTTTGAAAAAATAGTGGCTCCAACAATGTTATATGGTTGCGAGGCGTGGACTGTAGATAGAGTTGTGCGGAGAAGGGTGAATGTGCTGGAAATGAGATGTTTGAGGACAATATGTGGCGTGGTGGTTTGATAGAGCAAGTAATGAAAGGGAAAGAGAGATATGTGGTATTACAAAGAGTGTGGTTGAGAGAGCAGAAGAGAGTGCTTCGAAATGGTTTGGTCACATGGAGAGAATGAGTGAGGAAAGATTGACAAGAAGGATATATGCGTCAAAGGTGGTGGGAACGAGGAGAGGTGGGAGACCAAATGGGAGTTGGTAAGATAGAATGAAAAAGTTTTTGAGTGATCGGGGCCTAAACATTCAGGAGGGTGAGGGTGAAAGGCGTGCAACCATTAGAGTAAATTGGAACTATGTGGTATACCGGGGTCGACATGTAGTCAATGAATTGAACCAGGGCATGTGAAGCGTTTGAGGTAAACCATGGAGAGTTCTGGGGGGGGCATGCATGTGGAAAGGAGCTGTGGTTTCGGTGCATTATACATGGCAGCTAGAGACTGAGTGTGAACTAATGTGGCCTTTGTTGGCTTTACCTAGCGCTACCTTGTGCACAAGCGCGGGGGTAGGGGGTTGTCCTTTCATATGTGGAGGGGTGGCGACGGGAAGGAAGAAGGGCAGATAGTATGAATTATGTACATGTGTATATATGTATATGTCTGTATATATATATATATATATATATATATATATATATATATATATATATATGTATATATATATATATATATATATATATATATATATATATATATATATATATATATATATATATATATATATGTATATATATATATATATATATATATATATATATATATATATATATATATATATATATATATATATACATATATATATATATATATATATATATATATATATATATATATATATATATATATATATATATATCTTTTCTTTCAAACTATTCGCCATTTCCCGCGTTAGCGAGGTAGCGTTAAGAACAGAGGACTGGGCCTTGGAGGGAATATCCTCACCTGGCCCCCTTCTCTGTTCCTTGTTTTGGAAAATTAAAAAAAAAAAAAACGAGAGGGGAAGATTTCCAGCCCCCCGCTCCCTCCCCTTTTAGTCGCCTTCTACGACACGCAGGGAATACGTGGGAAGTATTCTTTCTCCCCTATCCCCAGGGATAGATTTTTTTTTTTTTCCCCTGTCGCCGCCTCCCGCGCCCGCGGGGCAGCGCAAGGAAACAGACGAAAGAAATGGCCCAACCCACCCCCATACACATGTACACACAAACACGTCCACACACGCAAATAAACATACCTACACAGCTTTCCGTGGTTTACTCCAGACGCTTCACATGTCCTGATTCAACCCACCGACAGCACGTCAACCCCGGTATACCACACCGATCCAATTCACTCCATTCCCCGCCCTCCCCTCACCCTCCTGCATGTTCAGGCCCCGATCACACAAAATCCCCCCCCCCCCTCCCCCCCGCTCTCCCAACCACGCTCCCCCTACTTCCACATATCTCTCCCACTCTCACGTTACCCACTCGATCAAACCACCTCACACCACACGCTGTCCCCAAACATCCCATCCCCAGCACATCCACCCTCCTGCGCGCAACTCCATCCACAGCCCACGCCCCGCAACCACACAACACTGCTGGAACCAATACTCCCCCAAACACACCCACTCCCGCCTTCCGAGATAATGCTCTCGACCTCCATATATATATATATATATATATATATATATATATATATATATATATATATATATATATATATATATATATATATATTTTTTTTTTTTTTTTTCCCTGGGGATAGGGGAGAAAGAATACTTCCCACGTATTCCCTGCGTGTCGTAGAAGGCGACTAAAAGGGGAGGGAGCGGGGGGCTGGAAATCCTCCCCTCTCGTTTTTTTTTAATTTTCCAAAAGAAGGAACGGAGAATTGGACCAGGTGAGGGTGTTCCCTCAGGGGCCCGGTCCTCTGTTCTTCACGCTTCCTCGCTGATGCGGGATATGGCGAATAATTTGAAAGAAAAAAGAAAAGAATATATGTGTGTGCATGTGTGTGGATGTAACCAAGATGTGAAAAAAGGAGAGATAGGTAGTATGTTTGAGGAAAGGAACCTGGATGTTTTGGCTCTGAGTGAAACGAAGCTCAAGGGTAAAGGGGAAGAGTGGTTTGGGAATGTCTGGGGAGTAAAGTCAGGGGTTAGTGAGAGGACAAGAGCAAGGGAAGGAGAAGCAATACTCCTGAAACAGGAGTTGTGGGAGTATGTGATAGAGTGTAAGAAAGTAAATTCTCGATTAATATGGGTAAAACTGAAAGATGATGGAGAGAAGTGGGTGATTATTGGTGCATATGCACCTGGGCATGAGAAGAAAGATCAAGAGAGGCAAGTGTTTTGGGAGCAGCTGAATGAGTGTGTTAGTGGTTTTGATGCACGAGACCGGGTCATAGTGATAGGTGATTTGAATGCAAAGGTGAGTAATGTGGCAGTTGAGGGAATAATTGGTATACATGGGGTGTTCAGTGTTGTAAATGGAAATGGTGAAGAGCTTGTAGATTTATGTGCTGAAAAAGGAATGATGATTGGGAATACCTGGTTTAAAAAGCGAGATATACATAAGTATACTTATGTAAGTAGGAGAGATGGCCAGAGAGCGTTATTGGATTACGTGTTAATTGACAGGCGTGCGAAAGAGAGACTTTTGGATGTTAATGTGCTGAGAGGAGCAACTGGAGGGATGTCTGATCATTATCTTGTGGAGGCTAAGGTGAAGATTTGTATGGGTTTTCAGAAAAGAAGAGTGAATGTTGGGGTGAAGAGGGTGGTGAGAGTAAGTGAGCTTGAGAAGGAGACCTGTGTGAGGAAGTACCAGGAGAGACTGAGTACAGAATGGAAAAAGGTGAGAACAATGGAAGTAAGGGGAGAGGGGGAGGAATGGGATGTATTTAGGGAATCAGTGATGGATTGCGCAAAAGATGCTTGTGGCATGAGAAGAGTGGGAGGTGGGTTGATTAGAAAGGGTAGTGAGTGGTGGGATGAAGAAGTAAGAGCATTAGTGAAAGAGAAGAGAGAGGCATTTGGACGATTTTTGCAGGGAAAAAATGCAATTGAGTGGGAGATGTATAAAAGAAAGAGACAGGAGGTCAAGAGAAAGGTACAAGAGGTGAAAAAAAGGGCAAATGAGAGTTGGGGTGAGAGAGTATCATTAAATTTTAGGGAGAATAAAAAGATGTTCTGGAAGGAGGTAAATAAAGTGCGTAAGACAAGGGAGCAAATGGGAACTTCGGTGAAGGGCGCAAGTGGTGAGGTGATAACAAGTAGTGGTGATGTGAGAAGGAGATGGAGTGAGTATTTTGAAGGTTTGTTGAATGTGTTTGATGATAGAGTGGCAGATATAGGGTGTTTTGGTCGAGGTGGTATGCAAAGTGAGAGGGTTAGAAAAAAATGATTTGGTAAACAGAGAAGAGGTAGTGAAAGCTTTGCGGAAGATGAAAGCCGGCAAGGCAGCAGGTTTGGATGGTATTGCAGTGGAATTTATTAAAAAAGGGGGTGACTGTATTGTTGACTGGTTGGTAAGGTTATTTAATGTATGTATGACTCATGGTGAGGTGCCTGAGGATTGGCGGAATGCGTGCATAGTGCCATTGTACAAAGGCAAAGGGGATAAGAGTGAGTGCTCAAATTACAGAGGTATAAGTTTGTTGAGTATTCCTGGTAAATTATATGTGAGGGTACTGATTGAGAGGGTGAAGGCATGTACAGGGCATCAGATTGGGGAAGAGCAGTGTGGTTTCAGAAGTGGTAGAGGATGTGTGGATCAGGTGTTTGCTTTGAAGAATGTATGTGAGAAATACTTAGAAAAGCAAATGGATTTGTGTGTAGTATTTATGGGTCTGGAGAAGGCATATGATAGAGTTGATAGAGATGCTCTGTGGAAGGTATTAAGAATATATGGTGTGGGAGGCAAGTTGTTAGAAACAGTGAAAAGTTTTTATCGAGGATGTAGGGCATGTGTACGTGTATGAAGAGAGGAAAGTGATTGGTTCTCAGTGAATGTAGGTTTGCGGCAGGGGTGTGTGATGTCTCCATGGTTGTTTAATTTGTTTATGGATGGGGTTGTTAGGGAGGTAAATGCAAGAGTTTTGGAAAGAGGGGCAAGTATAAAGTCTGTTGGGGATGAGAGAGCTTGGGAAGTGAGTCATTTGTTGTTCGCTGATGATACAGCGCTGGTGGCTGATTCATATGAGAAACTGCAGAAGCTGGTGACTGATTTTGGAAAAGTGTGTGGAAGAAGAAAGTTAAGAGTAAATGTGAATAAGAGCAAGGTTATTAGGTACAGTAGGGTTGAGGGTCAAGTCAATTGGGAGGTGAGTTTGAATGGAGAAAAACTAGAGGAAGTGAAGTGTTTTAGATATCTGGGAGTGGATCTGGCAGCGGATGGAACCATGGAAGCGCAAGTGGATCATAGGGTGGGGGAGGGGGCGAAATTCCTGGGGGCCTTGAAGAATGTGTGGAAGTCGAGAACATTATCTCGGAAAGCAAAAATGGGTATGTTTGAAGGAATAGTGGTTCCAACAATGTTGTATGGTTGCGAGGCGTGGGCTATGGATAGAGTTGTGCGCAGGAGGATGGATGTGCTGGAAATGAGATGTTTGAGGACAATGTGTGGTGTGAGGTGGTTTGATCGAGTGAGTAACGTAAGGGTAAGAGAGATGTGTGGAAATAAAAAGAGCGTGGTTGAGAGAGCAGAAGAGGGTGTTTTGAAGTGGTTTGGGCACATGGAAAGGATGAGTGAGGAAAGATTGACCAAGAGGATATATGTGTCGGAGGTGGAGGGAACAAGGAGAAGAGGGAGACCAAATTGGAGGTGGAAAGATGGAGTGAAAAAGATTTAGTGTGATCGGGGCCTGAACATGCAGGAGGGTGAAAGGAGGGCAAGGAATAGAGTGAATTGGAGCGATGTGGTATACCGGGGTTGACGTGCTGTCAGTGGATTGAATCGGGGCATGTGAAGAGTCTGGGGTAAACCATGGAAAGCTGTGTAGGTAAGTATATTTTGCGTGTGTGGACGTATGTATATACATGTGTATGGGGGTGGGTTGGGCCATTTCTTTCGTCTGTTTCCTTGCGCTACCTCGCAAACGCGGGAGACAGCGACAAAGCAAAAAAAAAAATATATATATATTTATGTTTTATTATACTTTGTCGCTGTCTCCCGCGTTTGCGAGGTAGCGCAAGGAAACAGACGAAAGAAATGGCCCAACCCACCCCCATACACATGTATATACATACGTCCACACACGCAAAATATACTTACCTACACAGCTTTCCATGGTTTACCCCAGACTCTTCACATGCCCCGATTCAATCCACTGACAGCACGTCAACCCCGGTATACCACATCGCTCCAATTCACTCTATTCCTTGCCCTCCTTTCACCCTCCTGCATGTTCAGGCCCCGATCACACAAAATCTTTTTCACTCCATCTTTCCACCTCCAATTTGGTCTCCCTCTTCTCCTTGCTCCCTCCACCTCCGACACATATATCCTCTTGGTCAATTTTTCCTCACTCATTCTCTCCATGTGCCCAAACCATTTCAAAACACCCTCTTCTGCTCTCTCATCCACGCTCTTTTTATTTCCACACATCTCTCTTACCCTTACGTTACTTACTCGATCAAACCACCTCACACCACACATTGTCCTCAAACATCTCATTTCCAGCACATCCATCCTCCTGCGCACAACTCTATCCATAGCCCACGCCTCGCAACCACACAACATTGTTGGAACCACTATTCCTTCAAACATACTCATTTTTGCTTTTCGAGATAATGTTCTCGACTTCCACACATTCTTCAAGGCTCCCAGAATTTTCGCCCCCTCCCCCACCCTATGATCCACTTCCGCTTCCATGGTTCCATCCGCTGCAAGATCCACTCCCAGATATTTAAAACACTTCACTTCCTCCAGTTTTTCTCCATTCAAACTCACCTCCCAGTTGACTTGACCCTCAACCCTACTGTACCTAATATATATATATATATATATAAAGTATGTTTGAGGAAAGGAACCTGGATGTTTTGGCTCTTAGTGAAACGAAGCTCAAGGGTAAAGGGGAAGAGTGGTTTAGGAATGTCTTGGGAGTAAAGTCAGGGGTTAGTGAGAGGACGAGAGCAAGGGAAGGAGTAGCAGTACTCCTGAAACAGGAGTTTTGGGAGTATGCGATAGAATGTAAGAAAGTAAATTCTCGATTAATATGGGTACAAGTGAAAGTTGATGGAGAGAGATGGGTGATTATTGGTGCATATGAACCTGGGCATGAGAAGAAAGATCATGAGAGGCAAGTGTTTTGGGAGCAGCTAAATGAGAGTGTTAGTGGTTTTGATGCACACGACCGGGTTATAGTAATGGGTGATTTGCATGCAAAGGTGAGTAATGTGGCAGTTGAGGGAATAATTGGTATACATGGGGTGTTCAGTGTTGTAAACGGAAATGGTGAAGAGCTTGTAGATTTTTGTGCTGAAAAAGGACTGGTGGTTGGGAATACCTGTTTTAAAAAGCGAAATATACATAAGTATGCGTATGTAAGTATGAGAAATGGCCAGAGAGCGTTATTGGATTACGTGTTAATTGACAGGCGCGCGAAAGAGAGACTTTTGGATGTTAATGTGCTGAGAGGTGCAACTAAAGGGATGTCTAATCATTATCTTGTGGAGGCTAAGGTGAAGATTTGTATGGGTTTTCAGAAAAGAAGAGTGAATGTTGGGGTGAAGAGGGTGGTGAGAGTAAGTGAGCTTGGGAAGGAGACTTGTGTGAGGAAGTACCAGGAGAGACTGAGTACCGAATGGAAAAAGGTGAGAAATATGGAAGTACGGGGAGTGGGGGAGGAATGGGATATATTTAGGGAATCAGTGATGGAGTGCACAAAAGATGCTTATGGCATGAGAAGTGTGGGAGGTGGGTTGATTAGAAAGGGTAGTGAGTGGTGGGATGAAGAGGTAAGGTTATTAGTGAAAGAGAAGAGAGAGGCATTTGGACGATTTTTGTAGGGAAAAAATGCAATTGAGTGGGAGATGTATAAAAGAAAGTGACAGGAGGCCAAGAGAAAGGTGCAAGCGGTGAAAAAGAGGGCAGATGAGAGTTGGGATGAGAGAGTATCATTAAATTTTAGGGAGAAAAAAAAATATGTTTTGGAAGGAGGTAAATAAAGTGCGTAAGACAAGGAAGCAAATGAGAACTTCAGTGAAGGGCGCTAATGGGGAGGTGATAACAAGTAGTGATGATGTGAGAAGAAGATGGAGTGAGTATTTTGAAGGTTTGTTGAATGTGTTTGATGATAGAGTGGCAGATATAGGGTGTTTTGGTCGAGGTGGTGTGCAAAGTGAGAGGGATAGGGAAAATGATTTGGTAAGTAGAGAAGAGGTAGTAAAAGCTTTACGGAAAATGAAAGCCGGCAAGGCAGCAGGTTTGGATGGTATTGCAGTGGAATCTATTAGAAAAGGGGGTGACTGTATTGTTGACTGGTTGGTAAGGTTATTTAATGTATGTATGACTCATGGTGAGGTGCCTGAGGATTGGCGGAATGCGTGCATAGTGCCATTGTACAAAGGCAAAGGGGATAAGAGTGAGTGCTCAAATTACAGAGGTATAAGTTTGTTGAGTATTCGTGGTAAATTATATGGGAGGGTATTGATTGAGAGGGTGAAGGCATGTACAGAGCATCAGATTGGGGAAGAGCATTGTGGTTTCAGAAGTGTTAGAGGATGTGTGGATCAGGTGTTTGCTTTGAAGAATGTATGTGAGAAATACTTAGAAAAGCAAATGGATTTGTATGTAGCATTTATGGATCTGGAGAAGGCATATGATAGAGTTGATAGAGATGCTCTGTGGAAGGTATTAAGAATATATGGTGTGGGAGGCAAGTTGTTAGAAGCAGTGAAAAGTTTTTATCGAGGATATAAGGCATGTGTACGTGTAGGAAGAGAGGAAAGTGATTGGTTCTCAGTGAATATAGGTTTGCGGCAGGGGTGTGTGATGTTTCCATGGTTGTTTAAAGTTGTTTATGGATGGGGTTGTTAGGGAGGTGAATGCAAGAGTTTTGGAAAGAGGGGCAAGTATGAAGTCTGTTGTGTATGAGAGAGTTTGGGAAGTGAGTCAGTTGTTGTTCGCTGATGATACAGCGCTGGTGGCTGATTCATGTGAGAAACTGCAGAAGCTGGTGACCGAGTCAGGTAAAGTGTGTGAAAGAAGAAAGTTAAGAGTAGATTTGAATAAGAGCAATGCTATTAGGTGCAGTAGAATTGAGGGTCAAGTCAACTGGGAGGGAAGTTTGAATGGAGAAAAACTGGAGTAAGTAAAGTGTTTTAGAGTGGATCTGGCAGCGGATGGAACCATGGAAGCGAAAGTGAATCATAGGGTGGGGGAGGGGGCGAAAATCCTAAGAGCCTTGAAGAATGTGTAGAAGTCGAGAACATTATCTTGGAAAGCAAAAATGGGTATGTTTGAAGGAATAGTGGTTCCAACGATGTTGTATGGTTGCGAGGCGTTGGCTATGGATAGAGTTGCGCGCAGGAGGGTGGATATGCTGGAAATGAGATGTTTGAGGACAATATGTGGTGTGAGGTGGTTTGATCGAGTAAGTAATGTAAGGGTAAGAGAGATGTGTGGAAATAAAAAGAGCGTGGTTGAGAGAGCAGAAGAGGGTGTTTTGAAATCGTTTGGGCACATGGAGAGAATGAGTGAGGAAAAATTGACCAAGAGGATATATGTGTCGGAGGTGGAGGGAACGAGGAGAAGTGGGAGACCAAATTGGAGGTGGAAAGATGGAGTGAAAAAGATTTTGTGTGATCGGGGCCTGAACATGCTGGAGGGTGAAAGGAGGGCAAAGAATAGAGTGAATTGGATCGATGTGGTATACCAGGGTTGACGTGCTGTCAGTGGATTGAAATCAGGGCATATGAAGCTGTGTTGGAATGTATATTTGCGTGTGTGGACGTGTATGTATATACATATGCATGGGGGTGGGTTATGCCATTTCTTTAGTCTGTTTCCTTGCGCTACCACGCAAACGCTTGAGAGAGCGACAAAAACAAAATATATATATATATATATATATATATATATATATATATATATATATATATATATATATATATATATATATATATATATATATATATATATATATATCCACAACAGACTGCATACTTGCCCCTGTTTCCAAAACTCTTGCATTTACCTCCCTAGCAACCCCATCCATAACGAAATTAAACAACCACTGAGACATCACGCACTCCTGCCGCAAAACTACATTCACTGAGAACCAATCACTTTCCTCTCTTCCTACACGTACACATGTCTTACATCCTCGATAAAAACTTTTCACTGCTTCTAACAACTTGCTTCCCACATCATATATTCTTAATACCTTCCACAGAGCATCTCTATCAACTCCATCATATGCCTTCTCCAGATCCATAAATGCTACACACAAATCCATTTGTTTTTATAAGTATTTCTCACTTACATTCTTCAAAGCAAACACCTGATCCACACATCCTCTACCACTTCTGAAACCACACCGCTCTTCCCCAATGTGATGCTCTGTACATGCCTTCACCCTCTCAATCAATACCCTCCCATATAATTTACCAGGAATACTCAACAAACTTATACCTCTGTAATTTGAGAACTCACTCTTATCCCCTTTGCTTTTGTACAATGGCACTATACAAGGATTCCGCCAATCCTCAGGCACCTCACGATGAATCATACATACATTAAATAACCTTACCAACTAGTCAACAATACAGTCACCCCCTTTTTTAATAGATTCCACTGCAATACCATCCAAACCTGTTGCCTTGATGGCTTTCATCTTCCGTAAAGCTTTTACTACCTCTTCTCTATTTACCAAATTATTTTTCCTAACCCTTCACTTTGCATACCACCTCGAACAAAACACCTTAAATCTGCCACTCTATCATCAAACACATTCAACAAACCTTCAAAATACTCACTCCATCTCCTTCTCACATCACCACTACTAGTTATCACCTCCTCATTAGCCCCCTTCACTGAAGTTCCTATTTGCTCCCTTTTCTTACGCACTTTATTTACGTCCTTCCAAAATATCTTTTTATTCTCCCTGAAATTTAATGATACTCTCTCACCTTAACTCTCATTTGCCCTCTTTTTCACCTCTTGCACCTTTCTCTTGACCTCCTGCCTCTTTCTTTTTATACCTCTCCCACTCAGTTTCATTTTTTCCCTGCAAAAATTGTCCAAATGCCTCTCTCTTCTCTTTCACTAATAATCTTACTTCTTCATCCCACCACTCACTACCTTTTCTAATCAACCCTCCTCCCACGTTTCTCATGCCAAAAGCATCTTTTGCGCAAGCCATCACTGCTTCCCTAAATACATCCCATTCCTCCACCACTCCCCTTACCTCCTTTGTTCTCACCTTTTTCCATTCTGTACTCAGTCTTTCCTGGTACTTCCTCACAAAAGTCTCCTTCCCAAGCTCACTTACTCTCACCACTCTCTTCACCCAAAAATTCTCTCTTCTTTTCTGAAAACCCCCACAAATCTTCACCTTCGCCTCCACAAGATAATGATCAGACATCCCTCCAGTTGCACCTCTCAGCACATTAACATCCAAAAGTCTCTCTTTCGTGCGTCTATCAATTAACATGTAATCCAATAACGGTCTCTGGTCATCTCACCTACTTACATACTTATGTATATCTCGCTTTTTAAACCAGGTATTCCCAATCACCAGTCCTTTTTCAGCACATAAATCTACAAGCTCTTCACCATTTCCATTTACAACACTGAACACTCCATGTGTACCAATTATTCCCTCAATTGCCATATTACTCACCTTTGCATTCAAATCACCCATCACTATAACCCGGACTTGTGCATGAAAACCACTAACACACTCATTCAGCTGCTCCCGAAACACTTGCCTCTCATGATCTTTCTTCTCATGCCCAGGTGCATATGCACCAATACTCACCCATCTATCTCCATCAACTTTCAGTTTTACCCATATCAATCTAGAATTTACTTTCTTACACTCTATCACATACTCCCACAACTCCTGTTTCAGGAGTAGTCCTACTCCTTCCCTTGCTCTTGTCCTCTCACTAACCCCTGACTTTAGTCCCAGGACATTCCCAAACCACTCTTCCCCTTTACCCTTGAGCTTTGTTTCACTCAGATCCAAAACATCCAGGTTCCTTTCCTCAAACATACTACCAATCTCCTTTTTTCGCATCTTCGTTACATCCACACACATTTAGACACCCCAAACAGAGCCTTCGAGGAGGATGAGCACTCCTCGCGTGACTCCTTCTTCTGTTTCCCCTTTTAGAAAGTTAAAATACAAGGAGGGGAGGGTTTCTGGCCCCCCGCTCCCGTCCCCTTTAGTCGCCTTTTACGACACGTGAGGAATGCGTAGGAAGTATTCTTTCTCCCCTATCCCCAAGGATAGGGAAGTGACTCAGTTGGCTGATTCAGGTAAGAAACTGCAGAAGCTGGTGACTGAGATTGGTAAAGTGTGTGAAAGAAGAAAGTTAGGAGTAAATGTGAATAAGAACAAGGTTATTAGGTACAGCAGGGTTGAGGGTCAAGTCAATTGGGAGTTAAGTTTCAATGGAGAAAAACTGGAGGAGGTAAAGTGTTTTAGATATCTTGGAGTGGATCTGGCAGCGGTTGGAACAATGGAAGCGGAAGTGAATCATACGGTGGGGGAGGGGGTGAAAATTTTGGAAGACTTGAAGAATGTTTGGAAGTCGAGAACATTATCTCGTAAAGCAAAAATGGGTATGTTTGAAGGAATAGTTGTTCCAACAATGTTGTATGGTTGCGAGACGTGGTCTATGGATAGAGTTGTGCGCAGGAGGGTGGATGTGCTGGAAATGAGATGTGTGAGGACAATATGTTGTGTGAGGTGGTTTGATCGAGTAAGTAATGTAAGGGTAAGAGATATGTGTGGAAATAAAAAGAGTTTGGTTGAGAGAGCAGAATAGGGTGTTTTGAAATGGTTTGGGCACATGGAGAGAATGAGTGAGAAAAGATTGACCAAGAGGATATATGTCTCAGAGGTGGAGGGAAAGAGGAGAAGTGGGAGACCAAATTGTAGGTGGAAAGATGGAGTGAAAAAGATTTTGAGTGATCGGGGCCTGAACATGTAGAAGGGTGAAAGGCGTGCAAGGAATAGCGTGAATAAAAACGATGTGGTATACTGGGGTCGACGTGCTGTCAATGGATTGAACCAGGGCATGTGAAGCGTGTGGGGTAAACCATGGAAAGTTCTGTGGGGACTGGATATGGAAAGGGAGCTGTGGTTTCGGTGCATTATTACATTACAGCTAGAGACTGAGTGTGAACGAATGGGTCATTTGTTGTCTTTTCCTAGCGCCACCTCGCAATCATGAGGGGGGAGGGGGTTGTTATTACATGTGTGGCGAGGTGGCGATGGGAATGAATAAAGGCAGACAGTATGAATTATATATACACATATGTGTATATATATATGTCTGTGTGTGTATATATATGTGTACATTGACATGTATAGGTATGTATATTTGTGTATGTGGACGTGTATGTATATACATGTGTGTGTGGGTGTGGGTGGGTTGGGCCATTCTTTCGTCTGTTTCCTTGCGCTACCTCGCTAACGCGGGAGACAGCGACAAAGCAAAATAGATAAATAAATAAATAAATAAATAAATATATATACATGTATATATATATATATATATATATATATATATATATATATATATATATATATATATATATATATATATATATATATATATATATATATACATATATATATATATATATATATATATATATATATATATATATATATATATATATATATATATATATATATATATATATATATATATATATATATATATACATATATATATATACATATATATATATATATATATATATATATATATATATATATATATATATATATATATATATATATATATATATATATATATATATATATATATATATATATATATATATATATATATATATATATATATATATATATATATATATATATATATATATATATATATATATATATGTATATATATATATGTATATATATATATATATATATATATATATATATATATATATATATATATATATATATATATATATATATATACATATATATATATATATATATACATATATATATATATATATATATATATATATATATATATATATATATATATATATATATATATATATATATATATATATATGTATATATATATTATTTCTATTTTTATATTATCATTATTTTTATACTTTTTCGCTGTCTCCCGCGTTTGCGAGGTAGCGCAAGGAAACAGACGAAAGAAATGGCCCAACCCCCCCCATACACATGTATATACATACGTCCACACACGCAAATATACATACCTACACAGCTTTCCATGGTTTACCCCAGACGCTTCACATGCCTTGATTCAATCCACTGACATCACGTCAACCCCGGTATTCCACATCGCTCCAATTCACTCTATTCCTTGCCCTCCTTTCACCCTCCTGCACGTTCAGGCCCCGATCACACAAAATCTTTTTCACTCCATCTTTCCACCTCCAATTTGGTCTCCCTCTTCTCCTCGTTCCCTCCGCCTCCGACACATATATCCTCTTGGTCAATCTTTCCTCACTCATTCTCTCCATGTGCCCAAACCACTTCAAAACACCCTATTATGCTCTCTCAACCACGCTCTTTTTATTTCGACACATCTCTCTTACCCTTACGTTACTCACTCGATCAAACCACCTCACACCACACATTGTCCTCAAACATCTCATTTCCAGCACATCCATCCTCCTGCGCACAACTCTATCCATAGCCCACGCCTCGCAACCATACAACATTGTTGGAACCACTATTCCTTCAAACATACCCATTTTTGCTTTCCGAGATAATGTTCTCGACTTCCACACATTCTTCAAGGCCCACATAATTTTCGCCCCCTCCCCCACCCTATGATCCACTTTCGCTTCCATGGTTCCATCCGCTGCTAGATCCACTCCCAGATATCTAAAACACTTCACTTCCTCCAGTTTTTCTCCATTCAAACTCACCTCCCAATTGACTTGACCCTCAACCCTACTGTACCTAATAACCTTGCTCTTATTCACATTTACTCTTAACTTTCTTCTTCCACACACTTTACCAAACTCAGTCACCAGCTTCTGCAGTTTCTCACATGAATCAGCCACCAGCGCTGTATCATCAGCGAACAACAACTGACTCACTTCCCAAGCTCTCTCATCCCCAACAGACTTCATACTTGCCCCTCTTTCCAAAACTCTTGCATTTACCTCCCTAACAACCCCATCCATAAACAAATTAAACAACCATGGAGACATCACACACCCCTGCCGCAAACCTACATTCACTGAGAACCAATCACTTTCCTCTCTTCCTACACGTACACATGCCTTACATCCTCGATAAAAACTTTTCACTGCTTCTAACAACTTGCCTCCCACACCATATATTCTTAATACCTTCCACAGAGCATCTCTATCAACTCTATCATATGCCTTCTCCAGATCCATAAATGCTACATACAAATCCATTTGCTTTTCTAAGTATTTCTCACATACATTCTTCAAAGCAAACACCTGATCCACACATCCTCTACCACTTCTGAAACCACACTGCTCTTCCCCAATCTGATGCTCTGTACATGTCTTCACCCTCTCAATCAATACCCTCCCATATAATTTACCACGAATACTCAACAAACTTATACCTCTGTAATTTGAGCACTCACTCTTATCCCCTTTGCCTTTGTACAATGGCACTATGCACGCATTCCGCCAATCCTCAGGCACCTCACCATGAGTCATACATACATTAAATAACCTTACCAACCAGTCAACAATACAGTCACCCCCTTTTTTAATAAATTCCACTGCAATACCATCCAAACCTGCTGCCTTGCCGGCTTTCATCTTCAGTAAAGCTTTCACTACCTCTTCTCTGTTTACCAAATCATTTTCCCTAACCCTCTCACTTTGCACACCACCTCGACCAAAACACCCTATATCTGCCACTCTATCATCAAACACATTCAACAAACCTTCAAAATACTTACTCCATCTCCTCACATCACCACTACTTGTTATCACCTCCCCATTTGCGCCCTTCACTGAAGTTCCCATTTGCTCCCTTGTCTTACGCACTTTATTTACCTCCTTCCAGAACATCTTTTTATTCTCCCTAAAATTTAATGATACTCTCTCATCCCAACTCTCATTTGCCCTTTTTTTCACCTCTTGCACCTTTCTCTTGACCTCCTGTCTCTTTCTTTTATACATCTCCCACTCAATTGCATTTTTTCCCTGAAAAAACCGTCCAAATGCCTCTCTCTTCTCTTTCACTAATACTCTTACTTCTTCATCCCACCACTCACTACCCTTTCTAATCAACCCACATCCCACTCTTCTCATGCCACAAGCATCTTTTGCGCAATCCATCACTGATTCCCTAAATACATCCCATTCCTCCCCCACTCCCCTTACTTCCATTGTTCTCACCTTTTTCCATTCTGTACTCAGTCTCTCCTGGTACTTCCTCACACAGGTCTCCTTCTCAAGCTCACTTACTCTCACCACCCTCTTCACCCCAACATTCACTCTTCTTTTCTGAAAACCCATATATATATATATATATATATATATATATATATATACATATATATATATATATATATATATATATATATATATATATATATATATATATATATATATATATATATATATATATATATATATATATATATATATATATATATATATATAAGGCAAAGGGGATGAGAGTGAGTGCTCAAATTACAGAGGTATAAGTTTGTTGAGTATTCCTGGTAAATTATATGGAAGGGTATTGATTGAAAGGGTGAAGGCATGTACAGACCATCAGATTGGGGAAGGGCAGTGTGGTTTCAGAAGTAGTAGAGGTGTTTGTTTTAAAGAATGTATGTGAGAAAAACAAATGGATTTGTATGTAGCATTTATGGATCTGGACAAGGCATATGAAAGATTTGATAGAGATGCTCTGTGGAAGGTACTAAGAATATATGTTGTGGGAGGCAAGTTGTTAGAAGCAGTGAATTTTTTCATCGAAGATGCAAGGCATGTGTACGTGTAGGAAGAGAGGAAAGTGATTGGTTCTAGGTGAATATAGGTTTGCGGCAGTTGTGTGTGATGTCTCCATGGTGGTTTAATTTGTTTATGGATGGGGTTGTTAGGGAGGTGAATGCAAGAGTTTTGGAAAGAGGGGCAAGTATACAGTCTGTTGTGGATGAGAGAGCTTGAGAACTGAGTCAATTGTTGTTCGCTGATGATACAGTGCTCGTGGCTGATTCATGTAAGAAACCGCAGAAGCTGGTGACTGAGTTTGGTAAAGTGTCTGAAAGAACAAAGTTTAGAGTGAATGTGAATAAGAGCAATGTTATTAGGTACAGTAGGGTTGAACGTCAAGTCAATTGGGAGTTAAGTTTGAATGGAGAAAAAACTGTAGGAGGTAAAGTGTTTTAGATATCTTGGAGTGGATCTGGCAGCGGATGGAACAATGGAAGCGGAAATGAATCATACGGTGGGGGAGGGGGGCGAAAATTTTGGGAACCTTGAAGAATGTTTGGAAGTCGAGAATATTATCTCGTAAAGCAAAAATGGGTATGTTTGAAGGAATAGTTGTTCCAACAATGTTGTATGGTTGCGAGACGTGGTCTATGGATAGAGTTGTGCGCAGGAGGGTGGATATGCTGGAAATGAGCTGTTTGAGGACAATATGTTGTGTGAGGTGGTTTGATCCAGTAAGTAATGTAAGGGTAAGAGATATGTGTGGAAATAAAAAGAGTTTAGTTGAGAGAGCAGAATAGGGTGTTTTGAAATGGTTTCGCCACATGGAGAGAATGAGTGAGGAAAGATTGACCAAGAGGATATATGTCTCAGAGGTGGAGGGAACGAGGAGAAGTGGGAGACCAAATTGAAGGTGGAAAGATGGAGTGAAAAAGATTTTGAGTGATCGGGGCCTGAACATGCAGAAGTGTGAAAGGCGTTCAAGGAATAGCGTGAATAAAAACGATGTGGTATACTGGGGTCGACGTGCTGTCAATGGATTGAACCACGGCATGTGAAGCGTGTGGGGTAAACCATGGAAAGTTCTGTGGGGACTGGATATGGAAAGGGAGCTGTGGTTTCTGTGCATTATTACATTACAGCTAGAGACTGAGTGTGAACGAATGTGTCATTTGTTGTCTTTTCCTAGCGCTACCTCGCAATCATGAGGGGGGAGGGGGTTGTTATTACATGTGTGGCGAGGTGGCGATGGGAATGAATAAAGGCAGACAGTATGAATTATATATACACATATGTGTATATATATATGTCTGTGTGTGTATATATATGTGTACATTGACATGTATAGGTATGTATATTTGTGTATGTGGACGTGTATGTATATACATGTGTGTGTGGGTGTGGGTGGGTTGGGCCATTCTTTCGTCTGTTTCCTTGCGCTACCTCGCTAACGCGGGAGATAGCGACAAAGCAGAATAGATAAATAAATAAATATATATATATATATATATATATATATATATATATATATATATATATATATATATATATATATATATATATATATATATATATATATATATATATATATATATATAAGGCAAAGGGGATGAGAGTGAGTGCTCAAATTACAGAGGTATAATTTTGTTGAGTATTCCTGGTAAATTATATGGGAGGGTATTGATTGAAAGGGTGAAGGCATGTACACACCATCAGATTGGGGAGGGGCAGTGTGGTTTCAGAAGTGGTAGAGGATGTGCGGATCAGGTGTTTGCTTTGAAGAATGTATGTGAGAAAAACAAATGGATTTGTATGTAGCATTTATGGATCTGGACAAGGCATATGAAAGATTTGATAGAGATGCTCTGTGGAAGGTACTAAGAATATATGTTGTGGGAGGCAAGTTGTTAGAAGCAGTGAATCTTTTTTATCGAAGATGCAAGACATGTGTACGTGTAGGAAGAGAGGAAAGTGATTGGTCCTAGGTGAATGTAGGTTTGCGGCAGGGGTGTGTGATGTCTCCATGGTGGTTTAATTTGTTTATGGATGGGGTTGTTAGGGAGGTGAATGCAAGAGTTTTGGAAAGAGGGGCAAGTATGCAGTCTGTTGTGGATGAGAGAGCTTGGGAACTGAGTCAATTGTTGTTCGCTGATGATACAGTGCTCGTGGCTGATTCATGTAAGAAACCGCAGAAGCTGGTGACTGAGTTTGGTAAAGTGTCTGAAAGAACAAAGTTAAGAGTGAATGTGAATAAGAGCAATGTTATTAGGTACAGTAAGGTTGAACGTCAATCAATTGGGAGGTAAGTTTGAATTGAGAAAAACTGGAGGAAGTAAAGTGTTTTAGATATCTGGGAGTGGATCTGCAGCGGATGGAACCATGGAAGCGGAAGTGAATCATAGGGGGGGGGGGGGGGGGCGAAAATTCTGGGAGCCTTGAAAAATGTTTGAAAGTCGAGAACATTAACTCGGAAAGCAAAAATATGTATGTTTGAAGGAATAGTGGTTCCAGCAATGTTGTATGGTTGCGAGGTGTGGGCTATGGAGAGAGTTGTGCGGAGGAGGGTGGATGTTCTGGAAATGAGATGTTTGAGGACAATATGTGGTGTGAGGTGGTTTGATCGAGTAAGTAATGTAAGGGTAAGAGAGATGTGTGGAAATAAAAAGAGTTTGGTTGAAAGAACAGAAGAGGTTGTTTTGTAGTGGTTTGGTCACATGGAGAGAATGAGTGAGGAAAGATTGACAAAGAGGATATATGTGTCGGAGGTGGAGGGAACGAGGAGAAGTGGGAGACCAAATTTTAGATGGAAAGATGTAGTGAAAAAGATTTTGAGTGATCGGGGCCTGAACATGCAGGAGGGTGAAAAGCGTGCAAGGAATAGAGTGAATTGGGACGATCTGGTATACCGGGGTCGACGTGCTGTCAATGGATTGAACCAGGGCATTTGAAGCGTCTGGGGTAAACCATGGAAAGTTGTTTGGGGCCTGGATGTGGAAAGGGAGCTGTGATTTCGGTGCATTATTACATGACAGCTAGAGACTAAGTGTGAACGAACGGGGTCTTTGGTGTCTTTTCCTAGCGCTACCTCGCACACATGAGGGGGGAGGGGGATGTTATTCCATGTGTGGCGAGGTGGCGATGGGAACAAATAAAGCCAGACAATATGATTTATGTACATGTGTATATATGCATATGGCTGTATGTGTATAGATATGTGTACATTGAGATGTATAGGTATGTATATTTGCGTGTGTCGACGTGTATGTATATACATGTGTATGTGGGCAGGTTGGGCCATTCCTTCGTCTGTTTCCTTGCGCTACCTCGCTAACGCGGGAGACAGCGACAAAGCAAAATAAACAAATAAACAAATGAATATATATATATATATATATATATATATATATATATATATATATATATATATATATATATATATATATATATATATATATATATATATATATCATATATATCATATTTTAGATATCTGGGAGTGGATTTGACAGAGGATGGAACCATGGGTAGCGGAAATGAATCGTATGGTGGGGGGAGGGTGCAAAAGTTCTGGTAGCGTTGCATAATATGTGGAGGTTGAGAACGTTATCTTGGAAAGCGAAAATGGGTATGTTTGAAGATATAGTAGTTCCAACAATGATAAATGGTTGCGAAGCGTGGGCTATAGAGTAGTGCGTAGGAGGGTGGATGTGCTGGAAATGAGATGTTTGAGGACAATATGTGGTGTGACGTGGTTTGATCGAGTAAGTAACGAAATGGTAAGAGAGGCAGCGCAAGGAAAAGACAACAAGGCAACATTCGTTCACACTCAGTCTCTAGCTCTCATGTATAATGCACCGAAACCACAGCTCCCTTTCCACATCCAGGCCCCACAAATCTTTCCATGGTTTACCCCAGACGCTTCACATGCCCTGGTTCAATCCATTGACAGCGCGTCGACCCCGGTATACCACATGGTTCTTATTCACTTTAGTCCTTGCACGCCTTTCACCCTCCTGCATGTTCAGGTAACGATCGCTCAAAATTTTTTCACTCCATCTTTCCACATCCAATTTGGTCTTCCACTTATCCTCGTTCCCTCCACCTCCAACTCATATATATATATACATCCTCTGTATCAATCTTTCCTCACTCATTCTCTCCATGTGACCAGACCATTTCAAAACACCCTCTTCTGCTCTCTCAACCACACTCGTTTCATTACCACACATCTCTCTTGCCCTTTCATTACTTACTCGATGAAGCCACCTCACACCACATATTGTCCTCAAACATATCATTTCCAAGAAATCCATCATTACCTTTATTATTATTTACCTTTATTATTATTATTATTACCTTTATTTATTATCATTATTATCATCATTACCTTTATTATTATTATTATTATCATTATTATTATTATCATTATTATTATCATTATTACTATTATTAATATTATTACATTATTGTTATTATTATTATTATTATTATTATTATTATTATTATTATTATTATTATTATTATTATTATTATTATTATTATTATTATTATTATTATTATTATAATTATTATTGTTATTATCATTATTATTATTATTATTATTATTATTATTATTATTATTATTATTATTATTATTATTATTATTATTATTATTATTGTTGTTGTTGTTTGCTGATGATGCAGCGCTGGTGGCTGATACGTGTGAGAAATTGCAGAAGCTGGCGACTGAGGCTAGTAAAGTGTGTAAAAGAAGAAAGCTGAGAGTAAATATGAATAAGAGCAAGGTTATTAGGTACTGTAGGGTTGAGGGACAAGTCAATTGGGAGGTTAGTTTAAATGGAGAAAAACTGGAGGAAGTGAGGTGTTTTAGATATCTTGGAGTGGGTTTGGCAGCGGATGGAACCATGGAAGAGGAAATGAATCATAGGGTGGGGGAGAGGGCGAAAGTTCTGGGAGCGTTGAAGAATGTGTGGAAGTCGAAAGCATTATCTAGGAAAGCAAAAATGGATGTTTGAAGGAATAGTTGTTCGAAAGACGTCATATGGTTGCGAGGCGTGGGCTATAGATAGTGTTGTGCGGAGGAGGGTGAATGTGCTGGAAATGATGTGTTTGAGGACAATTTGTGGTGTCAAATGGTTTGATCGAGTAAGTAATAATAGGGTAAGAGAGATGTGTGGTAATGAAAAAAGAGTGGTTGAGATAGGAGGAGAGGGGTTTTGAAATGGCTTGCTCACATGGAGTTAATGAGTGAAGGCTGACCAAGAGGATATATATATCATATATTACATAATCTTATATATTATATAATATTGTATATTATATAATATTGTTGAAACTAATTTCCTTCAAGCATAATCATTTCTGCTGTCCGAAATAACGTTTTCTCCTTCCAAACATTATTACTGTCCCCAAAACCTTCACCGCATCCTGTGATTCACTTCCGCTTCTATGATTTCATTATCTGCTAAGTCCACTCCCAGATATCTAAAAGATTTCACTTCCCCCAGGTTTTCTCCATTCAACCTTACATCTTAAATTACTTGTCCCTCAACGCTACTGAATGTAAACGTTTTGCTCTTGTTCACATTCACTCGCAACTTTCTGTTTTCATAGACTTTTCCAAATCTAGTCACCAACTTCTGCAGTTTCTCCCTCGAATCAGCCACCAGAGGTGTATCATCAGCAAAAGAATTACCTGATTCTCTTCTCAGGCCCTCTTATCCTCACCAGTCTGCACATTAGCGTCTCTCTCCAAAACTCTTGTATTTACTTTCCTAACCACTCCATCCATAAACAAAATAAAAAACCATGGGGACATCACACTCACCTACTGCAAACCGACATTCACTAGGAATCAATCACTCTCCTCTCTTCCTACTCGCACACATGCCTTACATTCTTGATAAGATCTTTATATTTTCACAAGTATTTCTATCATCCCTATCATATGCCTTCTCCAGGACAATAAATACTACATACATTTCAGTCCGTTTTTCTAAGTATTTCTCACACGCATTCTTCAAAGCAAACACCTGATTCACACATCCTCTTCCACTTCTGAGACCACGCTGCTCCTCCCGAGTCTGAAACTCTCTACATGCCCTCACTTTCTCACTCAATACCCTCCAATAGAATTTCCCCGGAATACTCAACAAACTTATATCTCATTAGTTTGAACACTCACCTTTTTTCTCCTTTGTCTTTGTAAAATGGTACTGTGCATGCATTCCGCGAATCCTCAGGCACTTCACTATGAATATCCTTACCAACTAATCAACAACACAGTCACCCCTTTTCTTAAGAAATTCTACTCCAATGCTTTCCAAACCCACCGCCTTATAGGATTTTATCTTCCGCAAACCTTTTACTAACTTTCATCTCTTAAACAAACTATTCTCCCTGACCCACTTTCTTCGCACACTACCGCGATGAAGACACCCTACATCTTCCATTCTATCATCAAACACGTTAACAAGCCTTCAAAATACTCAGTCCTTCTCCTTCTCGCTTCACCAGTATCTTTTATCACTTCCCCCCTTGCTCACTTAACTGATGTTCCCATTTGTTCTCTTGTCTTACGCACGTTATTCACCTTCTTCCAAACATTTTTTAATTCGCCATAATGTTTAAAGATACTATTTCACCCCAACTCTTTTTTCCCTTTTTTTTGAAACCTTGCAACTTCCTTTTGACTTCCTGCCTCTTTCTTTTATACATCTCCCAGTATTATGCGCTCTTTCCTGGTAAGTATCGTCCAAACACCCCTCTTTTACGTTTTACTAACGACTTTACTTCTTCATGCCACCAGTCACTACTCTTTCTAATCTGCCTACCTCGCACCTTTCTCATGCCACATGCATCTTTTGCTCATGCCATCACTGCTTCCCTAAATACATCCCATTTTTCACTCATTCCCCTCATGTCATTTGCTCTCACACTGGACCTTATTTTCTTTTATCACCACAGAACTGGTGCCTTAATGCTGTAGCCAGTAACAAGATGATATGGTCAGAGTTTGTCAGCCTTAATGCCATGACAAAAGGACTGTCTCCTCATATTTTCTCATGGACAGATTGATCTACAGGAAGGTCATTTGCTTAGTTAAATAATTCCAGAAATCGTAGATAGTGATCGTAATGCTCCCGCCGAACATGACTGTCCCTTTCATATCACTGATTAGATGATTTAGTCAAGAAAACTAAAGCCAGGTTCCAGAATACTAATCAGAAAACGCAGTTCATTTATATGAGTATTGGGATGTACGGCTGCAACCGCTAGGAAGTTGGTCCCTAGGAGTTACATCACCAGATAACTAGTTCAGGATGTTAGATAAGTTTCTAATGTGTTCATGTCATCGAGATTATGAAGGTAACGACCCATTAGTGATCTATTCGTCTATAATTCTGAGAGTTGATTTCCGCTGTGAGTATAACAAGGAAGGTTACAACGTTCACGTCATTTGTATTAATTTTGAGAACTTTCAATCGTAAAGTTTGATAATGAGACTAAGATTCCCCTCACTCGCTACAGCCCGCCACAAGAAAGATCCTAGGAGCTACAAATAATTATTTCGTGATTCAACGAGACATAATTAACACGTCGGTGGATTTTTTTTTCTTGAAAAGAGATCGTAATTCTAAGGTTAAACCCAGCTGAAGACACTGAAGGATAGCTAATTACTCATGACTTGCACGTCTTGCTGGAAACTTAACGACTTACGAAGATTGAAACGCGAATTAATTCTTTGTAATCAGGAGGCTTTATGGCTTTCAGATTAATTCATTTTCGACTTCGGTTGGATATTTTTTGTGAGAAAAATATTATGCATATCTTTTCGACACGTGATATTTACGTAATGTTCATTACATCATTATCACCGCTGTTATCATCATTATCATCACTATTATCATTATCATTATTATTATTATTATTATTTTTTTCATTTTTTTTTATACTTTGTCGCTGTCTCCCGCGTTTGCGAGGTAGCGCAAGGAAACAGACGAAAGAAATGGTCCAACCCCCCCCCCATACACATGTATATACATACGTCCACACACGAAAATATACATACCTACACAGATTTCCATCTTTTACCCCAGACGCTTCACATGCCTTGATTCAATCCACTGACAGCACGTCAACCCCGGTATACCACATCGCTCCAATTCACTCTATTCCTTGCCCTCCTTTCACCCTCCTGCATGTTCAGGCACCGATCACACAAAATCTTTTTCACTCCATCTTTCCACCTCCAATTTGGTCTCCCTCTTCTCCTTGCTCCCTCCACCTCCGACACATATATCCTCTTGGTCAATCTTTCCTCACTCATTATCTCCATGTGCCCAAACCACTTTAAAACACCCTCTTCTGCTCTTTCAACCACGCTCTTTTTATTTCCACACATCTCTCTTACCCTTACGTTACTCACTCGATCAAAGCACCTCACACCACACATTGTCTTCAAACATCTCATTTCCAGCACATCCATCCTCCTGCGCACAACTCTATCCATAGCCCACGCCTCGCAACCATACAACATTGTTGGAACCACTATTCCTTCAAACATACCCATTTTTGCTTTCCGAGATAATGTTCTCGACATCCACACATTCTTCAAGGCTCCCAGAATTTTCGCCCCCTCCCCCACCCTATGATCCACTTCCGCTTCCATGGTTCCATCCGCTGCCAGATCCACTCCCAGATATCTAAAACACTTCACTTCCTCCAGTTTTTCTCCATTCAAACTCACCTCCCAATTGACTTGACCCTCAACCCTACTGTACCTAATAACCTTGCTCTTATTCACATTTACTCTTAACTTTCTTCTTCCACACACTTTACCAAACTCAGTCACCAGCTTCTGCAGTTTCTCACATGAATCAGCCACCAGCGCTGTATCATCAGCGAACAACAACTGACTCACTTCCCAAGCTCTCTCATCCCCAACAGACTTCATACTTGCCCCTCTTTCCAAAACTCTTGCATTTACCTCCCTAACAACCACATCCATAAACAAATTAAACAACCATGGAGACATCACACACCCCTGCCGCAAACCTACATTCACTGAGAACCAACCACTTTCCTCTCTTCCTACACGTACACATGCCTTACATCCTCGATAAAAACTTTTCACTGCTTCTAACAACTTTCTTCCCACACCATATATTCTTAATACCTTCCACAGAGCATCTCTATCAACTCTATCATATGCCTTCTCCAGATCCATAAATGCTACATACAAATCCATTTGCTTTTCTAAGTATTTCTCACATACATTATTATTATTATTATTATTATCATTATCATTATTATTATTTTTATTATTATTATTATTATTATTATTATTATTATTATTATTATTATTATTATTATTATTATTATTATTATTATTATTATATTTATCATTATCATTATTATCATAATCATTACCATTATTATTATTATCATCATTACCTTTATTATTATTATTATTATTATTATTATTATTATTATTATTATTTTTTTTTTTTTTTTTTTTATACTTTGTCGCTGTTTCCCGCGTTTGCGAGGTAGCGCAAGGAAACAGACGAAAGAAATGGCCCAACCCCCCCCCCCATACACATGTACATACACACGTCCACACACGCAAACATACATACCTACACAGCTTTCCATGGTTTACCCCAGACGCTTCACATGCCTTGATTCAATCCACTGACAGCACGTCAACCCCTGTATACCACATCGCTCCAATTCACTCTATTCCTTACCCTCCTTTCACCCTCCTACATGTTCAGGCCCCGATCACACAAAATCTTTTTCACTCTATCTTTCCACCTCCAATTTGGTCTTCCTCTTCTCCTCGTTCCCCCCACCTCCGACACATATATCCTCTTGG